>NC_041391.1:528162181-528176861 GCF_002162155.2 Triticum dicoccoides | reverse complement strand
ATCGATCGGCTTCAGTTAGCTGCAGTAGCGAAGGAATCGCTCGATCAGGTTCAGTTAACAGCCATCGATCGATCGCTAGGGTTCAGTAATGCGTAGCCTGCAGTGCAATCGCTCGGGTTCAGTTAGAGCCCAATGCCTCGCTCGGGTTCAGTTAGAGCCAACACCTCGCACACATGCACGTACGTGTATGAGAGAAATGCGCATCGCTCGACCCCCGACCACCCACCGTAACAGGGTACTCCCCGAAATTTTCCTCGCCCTTGCTTCTACCACGGTTTTTCCCGTCATGGATGGCCCAAAGAATGTCATGCAGCTGCGTCTCCGGCCTGCCCAGGACGAAAAGCACATTTTCTGTCATGATTTTTTGTCATAGAAGTAGGAGCCCACCACATCTATGATGATACGGGGTTTTGTCACAATTATCGTCATAGAAGTGTCATAAGTATGACAGGAAAAAAATTTGTTTGGCCCAAAATGTCACGGATGTGTCTTTTTTTGTAGTGCAGCTACAGGAGCACGTCTCTCTTTTTTCTAAAACTCAGCAACGTCTCTTTACCGGTACACTACCTTGTTCTGTACGCCTTCTCAAGTCTTTGATTTTCTTTCCCTTTTTTGCGAGGAAGGAAGGAGGACAAAATTGAGAGTTCCTGGGACTCGAACCCAAGACCTCTAGGTTGAAAACCAAGGGTGCTAGTCACTTATGTGGCGAACGTTCCCTGGGAGGAGGACGGCAGACGAATGCATTTTCCTCGCAGTTTTAGTTACGACACAAGATCGAACAGCCGCAGTTTTGGGAATGTTATCAGGCGAATGAGCCCAGTTTTTCTTTTCTTCCTATATATAAAAAAGTATGCTATTGGTGTCGGCTTAGTCAACAAACGATTGTGCCAACCTTGACCGTTGGATTGACATTCAACGTCTGTCGTGTTTCTTCAGTCTCTTCTTCCTCGAGCCGCCAAAGCCAAACCAGTGCCGGCAGGACCACCTGCTCCCGCCTCCCACGGCTGGCTATGCTGCCGCACATGCATCGTGGCCACATTGCACCCTAAAACTTTGTGCATCTTCCTCGGCTCCTGTTCGTTCCTGTCCGAGGCCTCACCATCGTCCTCCGCCTTCGTTCGCTCGCCGCGGTGCCACCCTCCGATGTTGCCAACATGGTCAACAACCGAGAGGAATAAGGATATGACTGTACATGGTGAGATTACAGTAGGGACCCAGCAGCGCGCGCAGTAATTTTGTATTTTCGGGACGGAGAAGGGTATCAACTGGGTTGTGCGGGACCTGTGGCCCGTCTAGGCCAGGCTTTTATTTCATATGTTTAGCACATGACCAGCCCAGTTTGTTTTTTTCCTTTCTGAAAATGGCTAGCCAGCTATTTTGTTTTTTGCAAAATAACCAACGTAGGCCTACTTGCTTTTCTATGCCTTGCTCGGCCAGAAATCTTTCAAGAAAAGGAGGGATGCATTTTGTCTAGAAAATGGGCTATAAGTAATAATAAATGGGTTGTAAAATGAAAAAAATACAGCAAACATGTAGTTAGTTCCAAAATACTTTTTTCTTTCAGATTTTGATATCTTAAATTTCATTGTTTTTGTGCGGGTAAAATTTCATTGAATTTAAATTAAGGTATATTTAGTTTTAAAATTAATTTGAATCTGGCTAAAAATTTCGGGTTGTATGCTGTTTGGGACAGATTCGGAGGCTGACTTGTGGGTCTACTAGGTTGAAGTGTACGAAAGGCTTTGTCAACTTAGTCCACAAAAAATTCTAGCAGCAGTGACCGTTGGATATTAATCCAACGGTCGTGCTGCTTCATCAATATCTGATCTTCTTGCTCCAGCCACCCAAACCAGCGCCGGTGGGACTACCTGCTCCCGCCTCCCGTGGCCGGCTGTGCTTCCGCACAGCCCCACCCTACTTCATTGCTGGCCAGGCCATTCCTCTACTCACCCACACCTCCTGTTATTTTTCGGTGATGGCAGCCGGACCAGTACACCCTCATACTTCCCACCGCATGGGCAACCATTGCCGAGTCTTCCCTGGATCTATGTCGTTCCCTTCCTAGGCCTCACCGTCATCCACCGCCATGGTGCTCTCGGCGCGGCCTGGTCAACATGATCAACGAACGACATCCATCAGACATGGACTATACGTGGAGAGGCTGACAGCAGGGTCCACGACCGCACACAAGGAAATGCCTCCTTATTACGCGCAAAATAATGATTCCTCCACCTGACAGCTGGGACCCACTGGAAGGGCCTCTGTATTTCGCGAAAAAATGTTCCCCCCGCTGACAGGTCGGACCCACCAGCTATATCTTCGCATGCAAGGAAGTGCCTCCTTATTACGCACAAAAAATGAATACCCCCTGCTAGCTGGGACCCACCATAGTGGGAGGCTGACTTGTGGGCCAACTAAGTTGACGGGGACGGAGGGCTTTGTCAACTTAGTCAATACGAACGATTCTAGCTCCAGTGACCGTACGATGTCCATCCAACGGCCGTAGTGCTTCTTCAACCTCTGGTCTTCTTGCTCCAGCCGCCCAAACCAGCATCGGTCGTGTCGCGTGCTCCTGCCTCACGTGGCCGGCTGTGATGTCGCGGAGGCCTCACTGCCCCTACTACTCCCACCGGTGTGCCAGGCCATCCCACTACTCACCCACACCCCCTCTTATTCTGCGGCGACGGCAGCCTCACACCGCAGCCGAACCAGTGAACCCTCGTACTCCTCTCCACGCGAGCTTCCACTACCGCGTCTTCCCCGGCTCCGCGTTTTCCCCTTTCTAGGCCTCGCCATCGTCCACCGCCGTGGTTCTCTCGGCACGGCGTGGTCAATGTGGTCAACGACCGACTTCCATCGGAAGAGTATTGTATGTGGGGAGGCTGACAGCTGGGTCCAGGGCAGCCGCGAGGAAGTGCCTCCTTATTACGCGGAAAATAATGATTCATCCACCTGACAACGGGGACCCACTGGACGGGCCACCGTATTTCGTGAAAAAACGTTTCCCCCCTGACTGCTAGGACCCGCCAGCTACATCTTGCATGCAAGGAAGTGCGTCCAGGCAAAAATCGATTTGCCCCCTGACTGCTGGGACCCACCAGCTACATCTTCGCACGCAAGGAAGTGTGTCGGTGTCAAGACCGGCGGATCTCGGGTAGGGGGTCCCGAACTGTGCGTCTAGGCGGATGGTAACAGGAGACAAGGGACACGATGTTTTTACCCAGGTTCGGGCCCTCTCGGTGGAGGTAAAACCCTACTCCTGCTTGATTGATATTGATGATATGGGTATTACAAGATTTGATCTACCACGAGATCAGAGAGGCTAAACCCTAGAAGCTGGCCTATGGTATGATTGTTATCTGTCCTACGGACTAAAACCCTCCGGTTTATATAGACACTGGAGAGGGCTAGGGTTACACATAGTCGGTTACAATGGGAGGAGATCTTCATATCGTATCGCCAAGCTTGCCTTCCACGCCAAGGAAAGTCCCTATCCGGACACGGGATGAAGTCTTCAATCTTGTATCTTCATAGTCCAGGAGTCTGGCCAAAGGTCATAGTCCGGCCATCCGGACACCCCGTAATCCAGGACTCCCTCAATAGCCCCCGAACCAGGCTTCAATGATGACGAGTCCGGCACGCAAATTGTCTTCGGCATTGCAAGGCGGGTTCTTCTCCGGCTCCATATACTTATAGAATAGTGTCCGGCTTCTGATAAATGCTGTGCTCCTTGGCTTCCACGCCCAATAAAGGCCATCTTCCACGTGTCGAACGAATGCGAAAAGCTAGGGTATTTTTACATCCCCCCTAGTTGCGCAAATGAGCCGCCTATAAAAAGAGACGGGGATCTAGATCCGAATCATACCATCCTCCTCCCGCGAGTATTCATCGGAGCGCCTCTGACAAAAATCCATTCCATCATGGACAGTCGATGCGGCTCCTCCTCTCGCGCTCCCAGCCCTCAGCCTGGAGTTTGGGAGAGATGCTCAGTCCCGCACAGCAAGCAAGTGGCGCTCCAAACAAAGGGATTTCTTCCCCCAGCTTTCATGGTTCTGGTTCGAGCCGGACTTGCCACCTACAAGGGCGGAAAACAGGCGGAGAGCGTCCCCAATCCCTCCAAAGGAGAGCGGGTATGCTTTGTCCCTTATCTAATAAGAGGACTCGGATTTCCAATACATCCGTTCCTCCGGGGGCTCCTGGAGTTCTACGGCCTCCAGCTGCACAACCTTACGCATGCCTCCATTCTGCACATCGCGGGCTTCGTGGCCCTTTGCGAGCTGTTCTTGGGCGTCGAGGCTCATTTTGCGTTGTGGAAGAGATTATTCTACCTCGTACCCCGTTCTTATGAGGGGTCAATATATCAAGTGGGCGGAGCCGAACTATGGCGCATCGTCAGGACCGGATATCTATCCGGAACCCCCGAAAAAGGCGTCTGAAGACTGGCCTTCGGAATGGTTTTATATAGAAGACGCCCTGCTACCGGATCCGGTTCGGATCGGCCTCCCGGAGTTCAGGAATGCTCCTCTGAAGAAACACCTAAGTTGGCATCCGCGGAGCCATCAACTGGATAATGACAGGGACGTCATGTACCTGATGGACCGAATAAGATTATTGGCTCATTCTGGATTGACCATGATTGGGGTCATGGCCACATGCATTATGCGGGGGGTGCAGCCACTCCAACATAGGGGCCACCCCATGTGGGATTTCAACGGGAAGGATGATGCCACCCGCCATGGCCGTAAGGGGCCGGGATCAGTCGCTGATCTGGTGAAGATCTTGTCCGGCCTGTACAAAGGGGAAACGGAGGATTTTCTCCGTGTCAGCCCATTGAACGGATTTTCTATGAACAATCCTCGAAGCTGGGTAAGCGGACATTTTCTTTTTGCTCATCCAATCCCCATTCCCACGGTTTAGTATCTCACTTTTGTGATTTCGGCGCAGGAACTGCGCCGGGCTGTAGAGGATATACACAGCCTGCCTCCACAACCCGAGGATCTGGAACGGTCCCTCGATCCGGCCTCCGAAGAGGATCCGGATATAAAGGTGGAGTTGTTCGACGGGGTGTTCCACCAACTTAGAATTGACAATGCGTTGGTTTCCATTACGGTCGATTACCCCGGAATATTTTCAGCTTCCCCGGTAACCGTGACTGAAGCCCTGATACCATGACCCATCCATGCTTATTTCAGATCACCGCATACCGATGGTGTCCCGTGGGATGTACCTTTGAGGCGGGAAGCCGAGCCCGCGGCGGCTGGCCAACAAGGGGCAACTCGGCCCAGCAGGCGGAAAAGAAGTGCGGTGCGGATCGAGACGTCGCCGCAACGGTATGGCGCACCTCCGTGTCTCAAGGAAAGATTCCTGGAAGGCATGTTAACGCTCGTGATTTTTCAGGAGAAAGAGCACCCGCCGGACTGTGTCCGGAGAGGTTGCCAATCGAGCCTCCGCTAGCCAGGCTCCAACGCCAGGTCCAGATGGGGAGACGAACACAAGGCGCGCATCGGATGCTCCTCCAACAGAGGATGCCGACAGATTGTCCGCCACCAGATCTGAGGTGGAGAGCGCCATGAATCACAGGCACCGCCGGACAATTCTTCATGACGCATGTTTCTCCCCAGAGGCCTTGAACGCCTTTAGTTTGGGAGATGCGCATCTCCGTGCCACTCAAGATGGTCTAGCCAGAGCCACGGAGCAGTATGTGAAATACATACGGGTGAGAAATTTTGACGGTTATATATGCCAGTAGCCCCCGAGACATAAAATAGTTAGAATAGCTGATTTAAGGATCATTTATTATGCAGGATCTTACAGAAAAGAATACCCACCTGTCCCAGGAGCTTCAAGAGTGCAAGGACCAACTTGAGGCCGCACTAGCCGCCGCAGGCGGAGCCACAGAGACCCCCTCCGGTAATATATATTTCGAAAGATAAGTAGTTTATGAAGTGCGGCGTGTGTATCAGTCTGACAATAATAGTGCAGATGGCGCCGGACTAGATCCGGACAGGCAACAGCTCCTACGCCAACTAAAGGCTGGCGAGAGCGTGCTGACGAGGGTGAGGCAAGAGAAGAACAAACTTCAAGACGCCAATACCCAGCTGGGCGAGGAACTAAAGGATGTTCTTATTCAGCTGTCTGCTTCCGTAAAGGAGAATCGGCGACTTCGACGCGGCATTTTTAGTAAGTGCTTGAGAGAATTCTTGAAAAAAATCGGCGAGGAAGTCGATTGACAGAGCTATGTCTGTAGGTCTGCTGACAGGTCGTCCTGCGGAGGAAATGCCCGATTCAATGGGGGACCTTCTTCCCGAGCTGTTGCAACTGCACGAACGAGTTCGGCAGGCAATGCAGGGCGTCGTCCAGGCTATGTGGCCATCCCTCTCCATGCCTGACGGCCTTGGGGAGCTTGCAAAGAAGCTTGAGGGAGTGCGGCAGCGCTTCCGGTTGTGGAAGATATCAGCCTGTCGTCAAGGTGCCAGGGAGGCCTGGGCCATGGTGAAGACTCGGTACACGAAGGTGGACCCGAATCACATGGCCGAGGTCGGCCCTATGGGTCCGGACGGAAAGGAGATCCCTGTCAGTTTAGTATATGGCCAGGTAGAACTGGCTGCCAAGTATTCTCAACAGGATTGTAAATTAGACCGCCTGTTGGATGGTATTGAAGAAGAATATACCGTGTCGGATTGACTCTGTAATGTAAAATGACATGAAAAATGCCTTCTAGCCGGATTGTAGATCGTTTGTCATTGCGGACCTTTTCACTTCAACCTCTGGACCCTATAATCCGGAGTGTGTCCGAATACCCTCTCGATTATGTAAGAATCGGGGCATGCATGGAGACAAGGCGTAGGGGTCATAATTGCTTTAGCAGACAAGTGCCCAACTAGTTATGTTATATTACATGGTTAGGAAGAAACATCTTCCAGGGAGAATAGTTCCGTTAAGGGTTCCTTTCCCTAGGAGGCATGCCCTAAAGTGCATGTCCGAACTGCTAAAAAGAGCAGAAAAGCATCTGGGGGCAGATAAAAAACAAGAAAAATCATCTTTTAGTTCACTGACCAAATATTCCCTTAAGAACGCTAGCTTTTGGCTTCACCCAGTCTGAGGTACACATCCGGCTGACCCGGCAGTAAGAATCTCAGAGGTGCTCCCTTTACCACCTAGCTGAATGAACTGGAATGTAGGGGTAAGCACAGGAGCCAGGCAACCCAGCTTGGCCAAAACTTAAGTCATATCGATGCATATAATGGTGTATAAAAGGTTCATGCAGAAGTGTCACACATGTTTTGGGCATGAGGCCCGTTTATATAAACTTCTGATAAAGAAGCCCCCAGGTATGATGAGCGCGGGTGGCGCGTCAAGTATGTGCGAACAATGCGCAAGCAAGCCCCTAAGGGCTTGGTAGAAGGGAAAAAAGGGATGAAGAGGGAGGGAAATGCCAGACAGCTAATGTGAAAAAATAATAAAGGGACAGAGGAAGGAGACAAACACGGAGTCCGGCGCTAGGCGTAGAATCTTCGTAGGCGTGCTGCGTTCCATGGGTTCGGCTCGAGTCAGTTGTCCGATGCGTTTTGCAGATTGTATGCTCCACCAGTCAGTACTTGGTCGATTATGAAGGGACCCTCCCATTTGGGCTTTAGTTTGTCCTTTTTCTTGTCCGGCAGGCGTAGAACTAGTTCACCAACGTTATAAGTTTTGGCCCGTACTTCTCTGCTTTGATATCGTCGAGCCTGCTGTTGATAGAATGCGGAACGGGCTTTGGCCACGTCGTGTTCCTCCTCCAATATGTCCAAGCTGTCCTGCCGATCGAGCTAGGCTTCTCTTTCTTCGTACATGCGCACGCAAGGTGAGTCATGAATTATGTCGCAGGGCAGGACTGCCTCTGCGCCGTATACCATAAAAAATGGTGTGAATCTGGTAGTGCGATTCGGCGTGGTCCGCAGCCCCCAGAGCACGGAGTCGAGCTCCCCTACCCAGTGCGTGTTAGATTACTTGAGGGATCACACTAGTCTGGGTTTGATGCCGCTCATGATGAGACCGTTGGCTCGCTCGACTTGACCATTAGTTTGTGGGTGATAGACTGAAGCGTAGTCGAGCTTGATGCCCATGTTTTTGCACCAGAGTTTAACTTCGTCGGCCGTGAAGTTTGTGTCGTTGTCAGTTATGATGTTGTGGGGGACGCCGTAATGGTGTACAACCCCGGATATGAAGTCTATCACCGGTCCGGATTCGGCCGTCTTTACAGGCTTGGCCTCTATCCGTTTGGTGAATTTGTCCACCATGACCAGTAGATATTTTTTCTTGTGGGTTCCTCCTTTAAGGGGTCCAACCATGTCAAGCCCCCAGACCGCAAAAGGCCAGGTGATGGGTATGGTTTGTAGGGTGCTAGGCGGCATGTGGCTTTGATTAGCGAATAATTGGCAACCGACGCATCACTGCACTAAGTCCTGAGCATCTGTCCGGGCCGTCGGCCAATAAAATCCGATACGGAAGGCCTTGCTTACAAGGGCCCGGGCTGCGGCGTGGTGCCCACCTAGTCCGGCATGAATTTCAGCCAGAAGATTTCGCCCTTCTTCTTCGGAGATACACCTTTGAAGGTCTCCAGTTGTGCTCTTCTTATAAAGCTCTCCCTCATGGACTTTGTAGGCTTTAGATCGCCGCACTATGCAGCAGGCCTCATTTTGGTCCTTGGGAAGTTCCTGCCTAGTTAGGTAGGCTAGGAATGGTTCTGTGCACTGGGCAATGACTACCATTATTGTTTGGGATGACGGTGTTGCTTCGTTGGCAGAGCCACCAACTGTGTCAGAATGTTTGGCGAGGGGTAGTGTGGCTATGTCCGAGCTGTTGTTTCCGGACTCTCCCTCCCATGTTACGGATGGCTTGAAAAGCCTTTCTAGGACGATATTGGGAGGGACGGCATCGCGCTTTGCGCTGATGCGTGCCAATACGTCTGCTACCTAGTTGTTCTCCCGAGCTATATGATGAAATTCGAGCCCCTCAAACCGGGCTGACATCTTTAAGACGGTGTTGCGATAAGCTGCCATTTTTGGATCTTTGGCGTCAAAGTCTCCATTTATTTGGGATACCGCGAGGTTTGAATCCCCACGGACCTCTAGGCGTTGAATGCCCATGGAGACTGCCATCCAAAGACCATGTAGAAGGGCCTCATATTCGGCTGCGTTGTTGGAGTCCGTGTACATTATCTGGAGTACGTATTGGACTGTATCTCCTGTAGGGGACGTCAGCACGACGCCAGCCCCCAGGCCAGCCAACATTTTTGAGCCGTCGAAGTGCATGATCTAGTTGGAATATGCGCCGTACTCTTTAGGCAGCTCGCCTTCGGTCCATTCGGCAATGAAGTCAGCCAAAACCTGCCATTTGATAGCTCGCCGTGGCTTGTAAGTTATATCGAACGGGAGGAGCTCAATGGCCCATTTGGAAATCCGGCCCATTGCGTCGCGGTTGTTTATAATATCATTAAGAGGTACTTCGGATGCCACTGTTATTGAACACTCTTGGAAATAGTGTCGCAGCTTCCGGGATGCCATGAACACCGCGTATGCTATCTTTTGATAATGCGGGTACCGTGACTTGCATGGGGTTAGGACAGTGGACACGTAGTAAACTGGTTTTTGGAGAGGAAACTTGTGTCCGTCTGTTTCTCGTTCGACGACGAGCACCGCGCTTACAACTTGATGGGTTGCTGCAATGTATAATAGCATTGGTTCGCCCGTATTGGGCGCGGCCAGGACCGGAATTGTTGCCAGTATGGCTTTGATTTCTTCGAGTCCGTTCGTGGCGGCATCCGTCCACTCGAAGTGTTCGGTGCACCGCAGGAGGCGGTAAAGGGGTAATGCCTTTTCTCCTAAGCGGGAGATAAAGTGGCTTAGAGCTGCCACGCATCCGGTCAATTTTTGTATTTGCTTGAGGTCTTTTGGGATATCCAATTGCGATAGAGCTCGGATCTTGGCTGGGTTTGCCTCAATTCCTCTACCGGATACAATGAAGCCCAAGAGCTTTCCGGCTGGCACGCCGAAAACACATTTTTCTGGGTTGAGCTTAATGTCATATGCTCGGAGATTGTCGAATGTGAGCCTCAAGTCGTGTACTAGAGTTTCGACATGTTTGGATTTGATGACCACGTCATCTACGTATGCTTCAACTGTTTTGCCGATCTGGTTGGCCAGACATGTCTGAATCATGTGCTGATATGTTGCGCCGGCGTTTTTGAGCCCGAAGGGCATCGTGTTGAAGCAGAATGGGCCGTATGGGGTGATGAATGCCATTGCGGCTTGGTCTGACTATGCCATCTTGATTTGGTGGTAGCTAGAGTATGCATCGAGGAAACACAATGAATCGTGTCCTGCAGTGGCGTCGATGATTTGATCAATTCGGGGGAGGGGGAAGGGGTCCTTTGGGCAGGCTTTATTTAGGTCTTTGAAATCAACACATAGGCGCCAGGATTTGTCCTTCTTTGGTACCATCACCAGGTTTGCTAGCCATTCCGGATGTTTTATATCTCTGATGAATCCGGCTTCCAGTAATTTTGCTAGCTCCTCTCCCATGGCTTGTCTCTTGGGTTCGGAGAAACGCCGAAGAGTCTGTTTAACGGGCTTGAACCCTTTTAGGATGTTCAGGCTGTGCTCGGCTAGCCTGCGTGGGATTCCTGGCATGTCTGAAGGGTGCCAGGCAAAAATGTCCCAATTTTCTCGTAGGAATTCTCTGAGTGCGGCGTCTACATCAGGTTTTAGTTGTGCCCCGATGGAGGCCGTTTTTGTGGCGTCCGTTGGATGGACTTGGAACTTGACTATTTCGTCTGCTGGCTTGAAGGAGGTGGACTTGGATCTTTTGTCAAGTATCACGTCATCCCTGTCCACCGTGGAGCGCAACACAGTTAGTTCTTCAGCCGCCAGGGCTTCGGATAATGCCTCAAGGGCCAGTGCGGCCGTCTTGTTTTCGGCGCGGAGCGCTGTGTCCGGATCACTAGCAAGAGTGATGATTCCGTTGGGTCCGGGCATTTTGAGCTTCATGTACCCGTAATGGGGTAGAGCTTGAAAAATTGTGAATGCTTCTCGCCCTAACAAAGCATGGTATCTGCTGCTGCACGGGGCCACTTGAAATGTGACCTCCTCAGATCTGTAATTATCAGGCGTGCCGAACACCACGTCTAGTGTGATTTTCCCTGTACAGCATGCTTCCCTACTAGGGATTATTCCTCTAAAGGTTGTGTTGCTTCGCTCAATGCGACTCCAGCCTATTTCCATTTTATGCAGTGTTTCCTCATAGATGAGGTTCAATCTGCTGCCGCCGTCCATTAGTACCTTTGTAAGCCGGAAGTCGTCCACTATCGGACTGAGGACCAATGCAACTGGTGCTCCGGCTGACCGGAATTTAGGTTCGTCACTGGCACTGAAAGTAATAGCCGTGTCACTCCATGGATTTATTGTTGCTACCTGGTATACTTCGGCAAGGCTGCGGAGTGTTCGCTTCCTCGCATTGTTCAATGCGAAGTTCTCGAAGACTATTGAAGATCCAAGAGCTCGTTTACGGAGGAGAGCTCAATCGGATCTAGCTGCTCGGCGAATTCCGAGCCGACGTGAAGATCACTTTTGATGACCTGAGAGGTCATCGTCGGAGCGGTGGCCGAACAGGCGGTCATAAGAAAATCACCTAGCCGGATAGTTTGGCCGGCGGCCAAAGCTCCCTTGACGATGGCGCCGTCTTTAAAGACGGGAAAAGGCATCCTTCCTGATTGCGACGGCACAGAGGAACTCTCAATGAAAGCACCAATGTCGGTGTCAAAACCGGCGGATCTCGGGTAGGGGGTCCCGAACTGTGCGTCTAGGCGGATGGTAACAGGAGACAAGGGACACGATGTTTTACCCAGGTTCGGGCCCTCTTGATGGAGGTAAAACCCTACGTCCTGCTTGATTAATATTGATTATGTGTGTTACAAGAGTGGATCTACCACGAGATCAAGGAGGCTAAACCCTAGAAGCTAGCCTATGGTATGATTGTTGTTCGTCCTACGGACTAAAGCCATCCGGTTTATATAGACACCGGAGAGGGCTAGGGTTACACAGAGTCGGTTACAATGGTAGGAGATCTACATATCCGTATCGCCAAGCTTGCCTTCCACGCCAAGGAAAGTCCCATCCGGACACGTGACGAAGTCTTCAATCTTGTATCTTCATAGTCTTGGAGTCCGGCCGATGATGATAGTTCGTCTATCCGGACACCCCTAGTCCAGGACTCTCTCAGTCGCCACGGCAACATTTTTTGAGATTGCCACCACGGCAACATTTTTGAAATGGTTGCCATGGCAATGAAATATTGGTCGTCACGTCGCTTCAACTGGAGATTGAAGACGGTCATGGAGAACTCCCGGCGCCCATGGCTATACCATATCATGCTATTATGAATTGCCTGAGATGTTTATCCCTTTGTTGTTTGCACCCTTTGATTACACAGTAGTCAATTATTAGGGTGATCTCTCACAGTAAATATCAAGTTAAAAGGTGCTCTTCCCGGTGTTGCAACAGTCTATAACACGTAGCGTTTCGAGGTGCATCATGTCCACATGAGTACAAATGGGATTTGAGGTGTAAGACGGAGATGGCAAACAATGTATGCAGATAGCACTCGGTTGTCTTGAAGTTCAAGCAGAATCGTTCTGAGCTCGGAGCACAAAGCATCGAAAGATGAACATGAGTTATATGGAGATATGATCGGCAAAAGTTTGCCTATCGGTCAAAATTCTCGTCATCAGTGATGTCCACATTAATGGGTGAGAACTAGATTTGGATCTTGAATCACTCACTACCAATTATGAGAGATATCAATTTGAGTGGGAGCACAATTATGTACTAATTAAGTTTAATAACTCATGCAAATTAATTATGAACAATGTCTACGTGTAGTTTGCATTATAGTTGTAGAATTATGGCCCACAGTTCCACCTTTGTTGTTGAAATTGATTGTCTGCTACTTATCTGGTTGAAACTTTATGTTTGAGAGGATCGTCCTCTAAAAGCGTCAAGAGGATTTTGTCCTACTGCATGTTTATAATACTCTCTTGTTGATGCTATGGGTGATGAGACTCATGTCCTTCGATCCAAAAGCTAGAATTGCATTACAGACTGCTTGCTTCCGAGAAACACAAACTTCATAATGTTTGCGATAGTTATGTGATATTCTTGGAACTGAAAATTGTCTTAAGAAACAAACAAAGGCTAAAAATATATGTGATGTCTAAAAATGTGTTTTGTTTGCAAACTCTAGTGAATTCAACTATGTTTAAGACTGAAATGTGTATGATCCGGAAGAAAGCCAGTCATGTGTTGACGGTGAAAAACTTGTAGAGAAAGAACAAAACCAAAGGATGTAATGAGACATACACGCCTAGGAAGTTCAGGGCTCACACCACTCTTAAAGTTGTTGTTTCTTCTAAGAGTAAGAGAAATATTGAAGTAAAACTATAAGAAATAAAAGGCAGAAAGAAAAGAAGACTGGAATGTCCAGCTCAGGTACGAATGTCATACAAGTTATGAGATGTAGAGGTGGTTAGTCAAGTAAAGTGTAGTCCTTGGGAAATATGATCAATTTGTTGATCACTGATTCTTTGGTATGGTTAAAAGGGTAATCACAAGGATATTGACTCGATTGCATATTATTGCAAATCATTATAAAGAAACTCTGAACGGCCTAAATGACCAACATATAATGAGGTTTAAATATTTTGATGGATTGTAAAAGGTTATAGTATTTCTATCAATGTCTTTCCTCTGTATTTTATTATCATAATTCATTTTAGAGTTTTTGTACACTCTAGCCCATTGCATAGAAGTTGCAAGGAGGTTGTTCATGACAAAACAATAGTTGTTCGATGTTATGAAGGAGGTTGTTCATGACAGGACAATAGTTCTTCGATGTTATGAAGGAGGTTGTTCATGACAAAACATTAGTTGTTTGATGTGATGAACAAAAGGGCATACTCTTATTGTGAATAAGATGTATATTATGAATATTGATAATAAAAATGAACATCCAGAACATTGACGCTAAATGTCGCAAGACTAAAAGAATATCACATTTGTGTGGCACTACATTTAGTCCCATTAGAGAAACCAACATGTAGAAATTTCATAGTGATGAATTTTACAGTCATCTAATTGAGAATCATTTGACACTTGCAAGTTTCGTCCAATTAGTGAAGTAAACTAAATTATCATTCACAGGCCATAAAGAACGAACAACAAAATAATTGGAGATATGCATATTGATGTATGTAATCCAATAAGTGTTGTTGCAAGCAGTGGATTTATCTATCTTCAAGATGACTCAAGTATATATATATAGGGGTGGACTATTCTGTTACCCATAACAGAATATTATTCTGTTACCCCCCGCCCCCTATAAGAACTGACGCCGATTTCCAAAATCCAGAAAGTACCCATCCGAACCGGTGTGGACAAAAAAAGGAGAAGCCCACCCACTCCAGGCGCGTCCCTAACCTCCCGATGCCTCGGCTTCCACCAGCCGACGCCGCCAGATCCCTGCTTCCACCCACCGGCGCCGGATCCTCCCCTGCTCCCACCCACCACCTCCGCATCCTCCCCTGATCCCACCCATCGCTGCATTCACCGCGCCCCCTGCTTTCACCGCTACCGTTGTCGTGCCCCCT
>NC_041391.1:528058255-528161887 GCF_002162155.2 Triticum dicoccoides | reverse complement strand
TGCTTCCACCGGCCGCCACCGCTGCCGCTCCACTGCTTCCACCTGCCGCCACCGCCTCCGCGCCCCCTGCTTCCACCTGCCGCCACCGCCATCGCGCCCCCTGCTTCCACCCCCCGCCGCCAGCCCATCTTTCTTCCTCAAGGACAAGGAACGACGCGAGATGTCGTCCTGGCCCATCGCCGTGGTGTTGCGCCCTAACCACTGCTGTCGGCCAACACCATGGCCCTGCTTCTCGCAATGTCACACCGTGCTCTCACCGCGCCATGTGTGGCCTCTTCCCGGCAAAGCGCCCTCGCCGACAACACGTGTCGCCCCCCAGTCCAACTCTCGGGTGCCAGCCCATCCACCTTCGCGACCCTGGGTCGTTTAGCACTGACAGCAGAGCCCATTCAACACCCTAGCTCTCACGCCCCCGATCTCCGGTGTCAGTAAGTATTCGAGCGCAGAAAAAATGCAGATGTTCAGTTCAGACCTTGCCATGGCGGGTGTACTACTTATAATAGCACAACAGGGCTTTGTATTTTTTTCAGTTCATCTACTTGGCTATCATAAGTCCAATTTCATTTGTGTTTCCATGTTCTTCGTGTAGCACAAATAGGTCTTGTATTCTATTCAGTTCGTGTACTTGCCGATCGTAAGTCCAATACTAAATTACATATGTTTTCCATATTCTTCCTATAGCATGCGATTATTTGTAGATGTGCAACAGAGTTTGCAAACTGCCATGTTGTTGTTCTATAGGTGCTTGCTGAAATTGCTACGAGAACCAACATATTTTGACGAAATTTGATGTTGTTGTTCCTATGTTTTAGATGAATTTTGACCATACAATCTTCCTACGGCAGGCATGTGCTTGCTCTGCTTTGCAAAATGCTTATCTTGCATTTTTTTGTGTGCAGCCTTTTCTCTTCTCGCCACCTGCTGCCGGTCGAGCTCCTGGAATCACTACATCGACGCACACATGTTCAGTTCAGTTCGACATCTGTTGTAGGTTCTTTTCTTGTGTATGTTGTGCCATTCATAAAAAAAGTTAACTATGGGAAAAGACAATCATGAAGTTCGGTTCAGTTTATTATTTCAATTCAAATTCTTATAGTGCAAAAAATGTTGTGTATGTTGTGCCGTTCATAAAAAAGTTAACTATGGGAAAAGACAATCATGAAGTTCTGTTCAGTTTCTTATTTCAATTCAAATTATTATAGTGCAAAAATTCTGTCATAGCCATAAAAAGGAATGTTTTGCTAGTACCAAATAAAGGAAAAACAAAAGTAGGTAACTTCAAAAATGTGTAGTCCTATAACTTCAGAGAGAAAAGTTGATCTGAAGGTAATGCGTTGCAGGCATGTGCAATTTTGAAATTTCAAAAAGGCATTAAGATGCATGATTGCAACCTATTAATCATTTTTTAGTTTTTGAGCTATGAGAAGATTACTTCTTATTTTTGAGCTATAGCACTTTTATGTTTTCAAACTTTCTAATTTCTTATACTAAATAGAGACAGAAAGTTTTCAATGCTCGATCAGGTCGGTGATTTCACTGCCTCTCCCTATCTGATCGATCTCGCATCGTTTCTGTACCTTACATTTGCTACTGTACAAGTGCCGAGGGACTTTAGTTCTGAACCCTTTTTCTGAGCTTACTATTCTATGTGTGATACCTTAACCTCCCATCAGTCTTATGATTTAGACTAAATTTCAGCCATGGTTTAGACTTTCTTTTTGCAATAAATAAGTTCATTATCTCAGTACAATTAGTTGACCATCTCAGTACAGCTATTATTGGGTGTGCCAAAACTAGATGCTTTACTGCATTATTATTATCACTAGTGCTTTGTATTCAGACTGCTCCTTCAGTCCAACCTGACCCCGCGTCCCACTCAGCCATCCGGTCTGGCATCATCTTTGTATTCTTCTTCCGGCCAATCTAATTCACACCCTCAGTAAAACTTCTGTATGCCCTCGTGTTCACAAATCTTGTAGTACTTTTTTCCATAAAAAACTTGTAGTACTATGTAAAGAAAGCATGGCCAACACATAGTTTAGGTGTCGTGGTAGTACTCACTGTTGATGGTGGCCTTCTATTGTGCCGCTACTACTTTGCCACCTAGAGTGGTACTGCTACTACTTATCATGTTGATAAAACCTCGCGAATAGTACATCTATTTGATTAACGATTCTGTAGGGAGAAAAAGTTCACCAATGTACAATCTCTAATCTGAATATACCAAAACTTTTTTGTTTAGTAGTTGGTACTGCTCAAGTTTATTTCTTGATGTACACATGATGTCCAAATTCTTCTTTCAATTCGGTTCAATTTATATATTTCATTCAGTTCAGCGAGGTGGAGATTGCGGCACAGTGGAGTGTGACCGTGTGTGCAGATGGACCACCGCAACGCCACCGGCCGGATCCCACACTCCAGTGTATGTTTTGTATGCTTTTCAGTTCACCTACCTAACAACTGCAAGTCCAATTTCCTCCTTATTTCCATGTTCTTCCTCTAGCACAAAAGTTGTTATGCCTATATGGATCAAAAGAAGCATATGTTCTTTTCTATTCTTGCAAATGAAGCTCCACTTCTGTTCTATTTGAACTTACTTGGCATAAAAATTAGTATTTGTTCTACTATAAAAAACATAAAATGAAATGTCTTGGTGCATGATCGAAGGTTCATCTGGAAGCATCCCCATGTCAATTGCAAAGGTTTCTAGAATGTGGCGTCCATACTAGTAGTCCAACCTGGCCGCCCCAGGACGTTCACCGTCGCAGCTCCCAGGCCGATTGTGTCGAGCCTTGTGCCACTTCCTGTGGAGCTCCATCGCTATACTGCCCATACCTTTCACGGCTGCCACACCGGGTCATTCAGTGACACAACCTGAAGCAATTCGACGTTGCAGCTCGGGAGGCACACACTTCGCCCGTTCATCCCTGGAGAGCACTACATCACCTTGTGCGAGCAAACCGTTGCCGATGTACACTGATTCTCTAAGCTCCCTTGCCACTGCTCCTGTATGTCCAGCGCCGTCCCCAGTTCATGCCGAGCAACAGTCCACGGCCGTCAGCTCCTATTTCCACTATAGTGATTGGGTTATCGTTTTCCTCACCCTTTCCGGTGCGCGATAACCCAGCCCACATGTTGCTGTCGTCCGCCACCCCAAAATAGTTTTGGCTCTTCCTCAAGCAACCATTTAACCTTTTGGTGTTTTTTCTGTTGGTGATTGATTTTAGCAATTTGTAGCTATCTTGCGTATGGAACCTGAAAGTCTAAGACTGGTGTAGATTCAGTTCTTGTAGCACAAATGTCCCAAAGTTCAGTGACATCTCTAATTGATGTACTGTGGTCTTGTATCTCCAATGTACGTAGCTCAGCTTCCTCCCGATCCGCTTGATCTCGTCCTGCTCTGAAGCATGCTTCAGTTCAAACAAAAAGCTCCAGAAAAGTTTAGAGTTCAGCGTACTTTGCATTTATGGTTGGCTCTTTATTATTCGTCTGTTTGGGTTAAGGCAGGGAGAGGGAGTAGAAGGTCATCACGAAAAAATGTCTCTCCTAGATCCGAGCTGGCGACCTGCGCCTCTACTAATTAGGATGATGTGCACCTTTCCATGGTCTAATGTATTCCTTCTTGTTAGTTCTCCAATTAAGTTTGCCCAAACTTCAGGATAAGCAGTTTTCTCATTTATTTTTCTTTTGTGTTTTGCATTCATTCTATGACAGACGGTGATTGGATATATTTGTGTGCGCTACATGTGTAAAACCTCTAGTGATTAATTAGTTGTCTGGGGTCTGGAGGAATTCTAAAATATATATGTTCTGGTTATGATTTTATGCCCTCTACATGTTTTATGTTGTTTACATGGGTATTGAAACTATTTGCATTCAGGGACCGCAAGAAGTTCATGTATGGATGCCCCTGGAGTCCATGTAGCTCTGCTGCCGTGCTACCCTTATCGGCCTCGCCTATGTACGCCAGTCCAATACCGTCGCCCCAGGCCGTTCACTATCGCAGCAACCAGGCCGTTCATAGAAAAATGTTGATTATATTGATACCTAAAACTAGTCTTTGCTCACTTTTGAATTGAAAAATAAAAAGGAGTCTCTCTAATAATAAGTTCATAGAAAAACACAAACAAAAATAAACAAAAAACATGAAACACAAAAAACCCATGAAATTTGCAGGGAAACATAATAAGTTCTAAGAAAATAAATATAGAAGTTCATATTTCGAAACGGATGAAGTATTTGGGAACTAAATGAAGTATTTCAAAGTACAGAACTTCTGTTTAGGTTTCTTTGTGTACTTCTAATGTTACTGTGCATGAACATACAGGTCGAAGGAGCTCCCTCCAGTTCAGTGGATTCAACAAAAAAAGTCCCTGCTGCCACTGCATCCTGAGTTCAAGGGATTCCTTAGGGGCCTTCTACACCTCTTGCTAATGATGCCATCGCTGGATGCCACAGCCATGCTCGTCGTTCTTGTACTGTCATTCACATATTGCTACCTATTTTACTCCATTGAGATACATAGAAATAAGTTATGTTCAGTTCGCCACTTTTACAATTGATGGTCCTATGTTGACCGAAACAATAGTTCAAGCTCCTAAAAAAGCAATTATGTGTATGCTACATCACTTTGAGGAACTACGACAAACAAAATAAGGAGAGCTTGGTATTACTTGATTTTTTTATAGTACTACTTGAACCCTTTCTGTAACCTCGTCAAATTGTTGGATGCATGTGGTCCTTCTCTTGTGCATATTCAGTTTCAAAAGAAACGATGAACTGAATGGAAAAAATCATGCCATCTACACTGAAAGTTCAAGAAAAGAGGAGAGCTCATTTACAAGTAAAAAATTCATGTACACCTTCAGGGAAAGTTTAACTAAAAATAGAGTTTCATCTACAGGTAATAAAAAAATGATGTACAATTGGATGTGTGTGCAAGAAAGAACAAATGGGGTTGAATTCACAAAAAAAAATTGATGAACCTCACAAGTTCGGATATGATGACACCTTTAGTTCAAGTGATCAACCCCTAAAACATTTTGGATTGTGAAAAATACCTCAGTGCAAACACACACAAAGATCAGTACAACCACAAACAAAAAATTTGTGGCAGCTCAAAAAAGAAAATAAAAATTCAGTGGATCAAAGTTGAGAAAACAAGATGTTTAGAATAAAAAGGAACTTAAAAGAATACGCGGGAAGTTCCCAGTGTGAAAAGAACATGACAATCGTGCAATATAAAAAATAAAAAACACTAATAAATATCAATGTAAAAATTGTTGGGTGAGTTCAAACTAGAAAGACAGGTAAGTTCAAAACCCACACGGCAAAAAGGTTTCACCTACGAGAAAAATGTGGCACTTTCCACATGAAGGTAATAATAAAGGGTTAGAAAAAGCATGTTTATATAAAAAGAAAGTGCTCAAAAGTTCAATTACTCTCCATGTGAACGTTCATACATTGTTTCAAAAAGAGAGTGCACATTTTACTGGGAGAAAACTTGGTAAGTTCTACAACAGAAAAAACAGAAGTTCAAAATCGACAAAATAGTTGTGAGGAAAACAAAGTAAAAGTCTTGTATATGAAAAGTACACTCAATACAAACTCATACAAAAGATCAGTTCGAGTACTATGTTTTTGGAACGGAAAAAACAACACGACCAGCATCACCTTATTAAACACTCTCTATAAAAAATACCTCAGTACAAACATACACATAGATCAATACGAGTACTCTATTTTTATGATGACAAGAAAGTTTTACCGAACTCAACTGGGTTTATCCCCTTTTCACCAAAATGCAACCTGCTCTCTTGGGCACGATTCGATTGAATGGAAAGATCAAACACGGTTATAGAAAAATAAACCACCAAACCATCCAAATCCTATCGATGATCAATCGGCAGATCACTTCATCATTCCTGCAAAAATCTATGCACCAATCTGAACCAGAAATGGGGAGGCACGCACCCTGCTATGAACATACACACACCCATGGCATGGGTACACCCCCAAGTTCAGTCCAAAACAAGCAGGGCATGCCCCCAAATTCAGTCTACAACAGAGTACCAACAAAACAATCAGAAGAAGAAATGAGATTTTGGATGTGATGAAATGCCTAGCTAGCTAGCTAATGTCCATGGGTGGTATTACCAGTAGTGGTGAAATCGAATCCAGACCATAGGACAGGGCCGGCCGGCGAGCAGTCGAAGCGGCGGCCGCGCCAGGTGGAGAAGGAGAACAGGGCGCGGTCCTCGCAGACCTTAAAGCCGTCGCAGCCCAGCCCCTACACCGCCGGCCGCACCTGCAGTAGCGAGTATTAGCTCAGCGGCACGCGCATGAAGTAGGCGCCCTCCATGCGCCCTGCCCGGCGGCCCAACCGCTTGTGCCACTTTGTGCTGCCCAGCGGTCCAGCCGCTTGTGCCGCTCCGTGCCTTCACAAGCCATGATGCTTGGTACTGCTTGTAGGTAGTAGCTACTATGTCCGTACTGGCGTTGAGGCGGACGCCGGCGCCGCGTGTGGCCGCCGTCTCCTCCGGCCAGCTCCGCGTGTGCTCTTGGGGCACGCTGCACCCTCTATGGTCGGAGCTCTCCGCGGCCCCTCCTCGCCTCGACACCGTCCGCTGCAGGGCGCCTCTGCTCCGAGCTCGCGCATGTACGCACCCAATCCACACTTCTCTCCACCATACGAGCTCCAGCAGCAGCGCCGCCTCCGCCGCCGTCGCCGGCGTCCCGGTGCCCATCGCTGTGGCTGGGGTAGGGCTTGGGTAGCCAGGAGGGAGGCGGGCAGGTGGAGGGATCGACCACAAGCACCTTGGTCGACGACTGGAGTGGCCGGCTGAAAGGGGAGAGAGCGGAGGTGGCTCTTATTTGCCCTTTTAATAAAAAAACGACCAGTTCAACGAAATAACAGAATCAGTACAACCGCTCGGATTCATTAGTTCTTTTAAGCGTAACAGAATAGCCCAGATGTATATATATATATATATATATATATATATATATATATATATATATATACTAGTTGAGACATAAATCTGGATCATTTGAAGTGTTTCAAAAGGTTTTCAGAATGAAGTAGAAATTATTATAACAAGAAAATTATGTTTCTACAATTGGATTGCAGAAAAGAATATTTGAGTTACAAGTTTGGTGAATGTCTGATGAGCTATAAAGAATTTTATAGCTTGCAACTCCTAGAACACTACTAATAGTATAGTGTTTTAAGTAGAAGCAATCAAGCTATGTATGACATGGTGAGATTAAAGATGACATTAATTATTTCGCCAATATACTTTCAAAGTGATGGTTTAGAGAGTGTGGCTTTTACACTGAAAAAGGAGCGCCATCAAGTTTATTGAAATAAGTGATATTTTGTAGGTTATCCCAAATAGTTGGATATTCCTCTATCACTACACCGAGGCAAAGTGTTTTGCCATAGAGTGCGAAAGTTTTGAAGAAAATGTTTTCTACAAAAGAGTGAGTGGGACGACAGTGCAACTCGACAAGATTGCAGAATCTTTGTAATCAGCTCAAAGAAAAGAAAAACTGGAAGTAAATTTGTAATTTCTTACTGCGGCTGATACGGAAGCCTCTACATGAGATATAGAGACCGCGGTCGAACTTGTAGTTGAACTATATAGGTTGGGAAAATTCATGCAGACCTTTGTGGTATGCAGACAAAATATTGTTGGCCAAACAATGAACCTATAGTTCACAAAGAAGCATTGATGGGCCCTGACTCCAGAAATTGGCTATATTCCAACGTAATCCGAGATAGTGTCCACACACATAATTCAAGCTTAGAACTTGATGAACCATTCGAAAAACTTAGAGTCTAAAGAATAGTAATGGATTTATAAACTGATAAAGATAAAAATGTTTTATAATGCTTGACTTGTTACAAATAGTTTATGAAAAGGTCAAAGAATTAACTATGACGAGATTGACTCATCATAGCAATACATAAAGTCAGTTCGGGTTAAACTATCAATTATTAAATATTTCAATTATGAGATAAAACAGATGGATGTCAAAATGATTCCAATGAGATGGAAATAGAACCAAGGTTGTATATTTGATACGATCCAAGGTAATTTTGACGATCCAGATGATGCTAGTAAGTATGCAAACTTTAAAAGATCCTATAATGATCTGAAGCCATCATAGTGGAGTTGGAATCTTCATACTGATGAAATGGTCAAATAAATTTATTTCATCAAGTAAAGTGAGGATGCTTGTATTTACAAGAAAGTAACTGGGAGCATGATAATATTTCTAAACACTATATGTACAAGACATATTGTTGATTGGAAGTTATTTTCTTGACACAGATTAAGACTTTATTGAAACTAGTTTTTCAGTAAAATACTTAAGTAATGAATAGTCTTGGTATTAGACATAATGATCTATGAAGATAATAGTGTCTAATAAAACTTAGCCAAAATACATATTGACAGAATTCTAAAGCGGTTTAGTATGAAAAATGTCAAGAGAGTCTTGTCAATATCACATGTAAGGAGTCGGTATCCTGAAATACTGATGAGCAAAATATGATTTCAACCACACTTGTATTCCATGGTATATAGGCAACCAGATATTTCTAGTAATCCAAGTTAGTTGTAAGTAAAAGTTATTAGTATTGTCAAGTTGTTGATCATAGTACAACAATGAAAATGTCATTAAAGATTAACGACATGTTTCTCACACACAGAGAATATGAAGAGATTGTTATAAGGAGTTACATCAATAAAGGCTCGTTGTAAGTAGTACATCGATAAAATCTTCATATGTGCTCCAAGTGATTTTTTGATTTCAAATTAAAAGTGATTTATGGTGGCATAGTAAGTTGGAATTGGTCCAAGAAAGTTACTATGGTGAATTCTATAACAGAAGGCTAAGATCCTGATCTGAAGCTCCCCCGACTCAATTCCGCTCCGTGCAGGGAGCTGGGTTGGAGCCGCTCCACGTGATTGTACTGCCGCTCCCTCCACTCCGGGAGCTGTAGTTGGGGAGTGGAGGGGATCCGAACAGGGCCTAAGTATATTATTGCTTTAGAAGCAAAAATGAAGGGTGATGAACTGAAAGTTCATTTATGAACTTTGTATGGTTTCTAGATGATTGTATCATTGTAACACTATTCTTAATAGTGGTTCCATAACTCAGTCTAAGGAATCAAAAGGTTCTACCAGTGATTCAATATATATAAAGCCGGTTTCACACAAATTATGAATTCTTGTGAAAGCATGATAGATGCATAGAAATGCAAATGATACACGCGGATCTGAAGTTGTCAAATTCGATAGGACGAAGTCTATACCACAAGCAAAGCAAGGACTAACACAGGATTGCCATTAGTGTAAAAGTTAAAAGTGCTAACTATATTATTGACTCTAGTGCAAGTGGAAGACTGTTGGAAATATGCCCTAGAGGCAATAATATTGTATTATTATATTTCTGTATTCATATTTAAAGTTTTATATTCCATGCTATAACTGCTATGATCCTGGAATATGTGATTCGGTGGAAAACTCATATGCACGTGTGGAATGATAAACGGTAACAATAGGTTCCCGGTCTCGCCTCTAAGACGCTCAAGTGTTGTTGGTGATCACGCTTTCTGGATCTTAGGAAATCCTTAAGTGTAACGATAGTCCTAAAACAACATTGAGGGTATGAGGTTAGAAGAATGAAAATGTTGAATTGGCCCAATACTTGTTTGTTATACTTTGTGATTATACCGTCTAAAATCATCTATTATAACACGGAGTCTTAGCATGTGTTTTAGTTCCTCGGACCATGAGAGTATCTCGGTCACTTCCTAACAGACGGTGGGCTTTGGGGTGGCTCAAACATCATCTATAACAAGGTGGTCATAATGACAACTTTTAGGTTCACCGGAAAGTTTGACAGGTGACCGGATAGCTCAGGAGTGGGATTTGCTCCTATGACAATGGAGAGATATTCTTAGGGCCCTCTCGGTGTATGGCATCCATCATCATTTGGCCTGACACTGGTGACTACATCACGGGAATGCCGAAACACGTCAACGAGAAAGAAGAACAAAACTTGTAACGGGAGCAACGGTATAGTGAGCATGGTAATGACTCTAGAAGGTACCGATGCACACCATTTTGTAAAGTATCGCAAAGCAAAGGGAACATCACATGATAACCAAAGGTTCACTCAAATATCATTAATGTAATCATAGGGACTGATATGAATGTCCACAGTTTCGCTATCGGTCATTGAACGAAGGGGTTTCGTTCATGCCTATGGTTTACCGAACATATGGGGTCACAAGCTTAAAGTAATCACAATCTGCTGAGTGTTAGAGGGGAATGAGTGATGAGAATATATTTGTGGAATAGTTTCATCAATATCTGGAATAGTTCCGCGAGGTTCCGGAAGCGTTTCGGGGTCACCGGAAGGGTTTCGGTCAATATCGAGTAATGCTGGATATTACTGATTAATTATATATAGGCGGAAAATGTTTCTAGAGATGTTAAATTATATATATACATATGTATATATATATGAAGTGTTTAGAAAATTTTATATCTAATTTAAATATCAATGGGCCTTAAAAGGCCAAGAGGTGGAAGGATACTTGAGCCACAAGGGCCCAAGAGGAGTTGGCGCCCCCCTTTCCATGTGGGGGTCGAATTGGACTAGGGTAGGGTGTTCTACTCCCTCTCCCTAAGCCGGTGCCCCAAGCGGGACTTTCCCCCCTTGGTGGCTTCCCTCTCCCTCCCCTCTAAATTATACATGCTAGAGGGATTTCCACCCTATGGATACATAAGTTTTGGAGCCTCCTCTTGTTGATCTAGTGCAAGTTCTAGTTGGTCCTAGTTGACTAATTAGAGCAAGCCCTAGTGATGCGGAGCATCCCATGTTCATCCCCATGTACACTTCGACTACTCTCCAAGCCCCAAGAGGACATATGCCAAGACCTCGAACATACGCCATTGGATACAAGGTGAACTCGCTCCTCTCCAAATCGTCACTTTCCACATGTGAGACATGGCTACTACCTCAAACATATATGCTACACATATCCAGGAACCAGGAGGAAGGCCATGGATCAGCTAGGAGCATTGGACAAGACGGCAAGGACACCAAGCGCGAGGAACAAGAGGAAGAGCTGCCAGGAAGCAACAGTTCTCGGAAGACCGACAATCACCGAACGATTGGTCATTACCGGACATCCGACGCCTGGAGTCTTCACCAGCCAGCCCAAATCCCAGCCAGCGAGACCGATGCCGACCAGACGTCCGACATCCTCCAGCGCCCGGACGACCGACAAATCCACACCCGAGTCGAAACATCGGACTTCCGACGCTTCTCGGACGTTCAGTCCCTCGCGTGCCACCGGACGTCCGACGCTTGTCTGTGTGCAGAGTATCGGGCCAAAGCCCATGTACCCCTTCACTTCACCCCCAATTGCACTATGACTATAAATAGGACACCCCCTCCTCCTAGTTAGGGTTAGCATTGGTTTAGCTCATTTGAGATAGAGCTTTGCTCATCCATCCGGATCTACTCCACCGTGAGAGACCACGGCCTCTTCGGAGAAGATCCATCTTGGATTAAAGACCCGCTCACGGGTGGACCCCCTTCAAGGCCTCCTAATGGAGATGAAATGGTTGCCACTTGTATCGTCCTTTGTTGATTGTGGATCGTGTATCTCTTTGTGTTTCGAGGATCTAGCATATGTGTGACCGAATCGTGTTGGTTGAGTGATTTCTCTTGTGTTTTTCTCCTCGTGTTCTTCATGTTCTTCGTAGGATCCCCTCCAATCGTGAAAGATCGGGCATCTAGGGTTCTACCCTACATAATCTTGGTATCATGAGCCTCATTGATCACGAATTTAGAGCCCCTACCCTCTTATTTTCTAGCCTAATTTTGTTGTGTTCTTCCCTAATTTCGAAAATCCCCACCAAAAATAGCCCCAAATTTTTTTGTTATTCGTTGGTTTGATGATGTTTTGTTGATTTTAATCCATGGATTTGCTTGGTTTCGAGTGGGTCTAGCATCTCCCCAAGTTCCCCATCTTTCATCCATGAAATCTCATCAATTTTGACCCCGAAATCCCCATTTTCCGCCCAAAATAGCGTTAGTAGTTGCTTGAGTAGTGATTCGAGTCTCCTAAGGTGTTTCGGCTACTTAGGGACGGTTGGTACTTGATCAACCACTACCTCCACTTCCACATAACCTTGCCCACCATACACTTCCGACAACCCAACTTAAACCAATTTTGTTTGAGCTTGTTTGAGTTGTGGCATGTGTCTCCAAAGGTGTTTTGGCTACTTAGGTAGGGAAACTTCAACTTCGACTCGCATAACCCATGATATGTCTCCAACGTATCTATAATTTTTTATTGTTCCATGTTGTTATATTATCATTCTTAGATGTTTTACAATCATTTTATAGTGCCCAGTGCCACTTGTTGTTTTCTGCATTTGTTTTTTACATGCAGGAAATCAATATCAAACAGAGTCCAAATGCAATGCAACTCCTGAAGGAAGTTTTTGGGCCAGAAGAAAGCCAATGGGCCAACGAAGCACCTGAGGGCCTGCTCGAGGGGAGCAGCACCCACCAGGTTATGCCAGGAGTCCCAGGCGCGCCCTGGTGGGTTGTGCCCACCTCGGGAGCCCCCCCGAACCACCTCTTTGCTCTATAAATACCACAATATTCCAGAAACCCTGGGGAGTTGACGAAATATTGATTCAGCCGCCGCAGAGTCCAGAACCACCAGATCCAATCTAGACACCGTCATGGAGGGGTTCACCACTTCCATTGGTGCCTCTCCTATGATGCATGTCTTGGGGAACGTTGCAGAAAGTTAAAAAATTTCCTACGGTTTCACCAAGATCCATCTATGAGTTCATCTAGCAACGAGTCATGGGAGAGTGATTGCATCTACATACCACTTGTAGATCGCGTGCGGAAGCGTTCAATGGAACGGGTTTGATGGAGTTGTACTCGTCGTGATTCAGATCATCGATGACCTAGTGCCGAACAGACAGCACCTCCGCGTTCAACACACGTATGGAGCGGATGACGTCTCCTCCTTCTTGATCCAGCAAGGGGGAAGGAGAGGTTGATGAAGATCCAGCAGCACGACGGCGTGGTGGTGGACGCAGCAGAACTCCGGCAGGGCTTCGCTAAGCAACTACGGGAGGAGGAGGAGGTGTTGCAGGGAGGAGGGAGGCGCCAGGGCTTATAGGTGCAGCCACCCCTCCCTCCCCTCCCTTTATATAGGCGCAAGAGAGGGGGGAGGGCGCAGCCTTGCCCCTTCCTCTAAGGAAGGGGTGCGGCCAAGAGGGGGGAGGAGTCCATCCTCCCCAAGGCACCTCGGAGGTGCCTTCCCCTCTTTGGACTCTTCCCTCTCCAAGTCTTCTTGGCGCATGGGCCTCTTGGGGCTGGTGCCCTTGGCCCATATAGGCCAAGGCGCACCCCCTACAGCCCATGTGGCCCCCCGGGGCAGGTGGACCCCCCCGGTGGACCCCCGGACCCCTTTCGGCACTCCCGGTACAATACCGATAAAGTGCGAAACTTTTCCGGCGACCAAAATAAGACTTCCTATATATAAATCTTTACCTCCGGACCATTCCGAAACTCCTCGTGACGTCCGGGATCTCATCCGAGACTCCGAACAACATTCGGTATACTGCATACTCATATTCATACAACCCTAGCGTCACTGAACCTTAAGTTGTAGACCCTACGGGTTCGGGAGACACGTAGTCATGACTAAGACGGCTCTCGGGCAATAACCAACAGCGGGATCTGGATACCCATGTTGGATCCCACATTCTCCTCGATGATATCATCGGATGAACCACGATGTCGAGGATTACAACAACCCCGTATACAATTCCCTTTGTCATTCGGTACGTTACATGACCGAGACTCGATCGTTGGTATCCCAATACCTCGTTCAGTCTCGTTACCGGCAAGTCACTTTACTCGTACCGTAATGCATGATCCCGTGACCAAACACTTGGTCACTTTGAGCTCATTGTGATGATGCATTACCGAGTGGGCCCAGAGATACCTCTCCGTCATACGGAGTGACAAATCCCAGTCTCGATCCGTTTCAACCCAACAGACACTTTCGGAGATACCTGTAGTGCACCTTTATAGTCACCCAGTTACGTTGTGACGTTTGGTACACCCAAAGCACTCGTACGGTATCCGGGAGTTACACGATCTCATGGTCTAAGGAAGAGATACTTGACATTGAAAAAGCTCTAGCAAAACAAACTACACGATCTTGTGCTATGCTTAGGATTGGGTCTTGTCCATCACATCATTTCCCTAATGATGTGATCCCGTTGTCAATGACATCTAATGTCCATAGTCAGGAAACCATGACTATCTGTTGACCAACGAGCTAGTCAACTAGAGGCTCACTAGGGACATGTTATGGTCTATGTATTCACACGTGTATTACGATTTCCGGATAATACAATTATAGCATGAATAAAAGACAATTATCATGAACAAGGAAATATAATAATAATGCTTTTATTATTGCCTCTAGGGCATATTTCCAACAGTCTCCCACTTGCACTAGAGTCAATAATCTAGTTACATTGTGATGAATCGAACACCCATAGAGTTCTGGTGTTGATCATGTTTTGCTCGCGAGAGAGGTTTAGTCAACGGATCTGCGACATTCAGATCCGTATGTACTTTGCAAATATCTATGTCTCCATCTTGAACATTTTCACGGATGGAGTTGAAACAACGCTTGATGTGCCTGGTCTTCTTGTGAAACCTGGGCTCCTTGGCAAGGGCAATAGCTCCAGTGTTGTCACAGAAGAGTTTGATCGGCCCCGGCGCATTGGGTATGACTCCTAGGTCGGTGATGAACTCCTTCACCCAAATTGCATCATGCGCTGCCTCCGAGGCTGCCATGTACTCCGCTTCACATGTAGATCCCGCCACGACGCTCTGCTTGCAGCTGCACCAGCTTACTACTCCACCATTCAACATATACACGTATCCGGTTTGTGACTTAGAGTCATCCAGATCTGTGTCGAAGCTAGCATCGACGTAACCCTTTACGATGAGCTCTTCGTCACCTCCATAAACGAGAAACATGTCATTTGTCCTTTTCAGGTACTTCAGGATATTCTTGACCGCTGTCTAGTGTTCCTTGCCGGGATTACTTTGGTACCTTCCTACCAAACTTACGGCAAGGTTTACATCAGGTCTGGTACACAGCATGGCATACATAATAGATCCTATGGCTGAGGCATAGGGGATGACGCTCATCTCTTCTTTATCTTTTGCCGTGGTCGGGCATTGAGCCGAGCTCAATCTCACACCTTGCAATACAGGCAAGAACCCCTTCTTGGACTGATCCATTTTGAACTTCTTCAAAATCTTATCAAGGTATGTGCTTTGTGAAAGACCTATGAGGTGTCTCGATCTATCTCTATAGATCTTGATGCCTAATATATAAGCAGCTTCTCCAAGGTCCTTCATTGAAAAACACTTATTCAAGTAGGCCTTAATGATGTCCAAGAATTCTATATCATTTCCCATCAAAAGTATGTCATCTACATATAATATGAGAAATGTTACAGAGCTCCCCCTCACTTTCTTGTAAACGCAGGCTTCTCCATAAGTCTGCATCAACCCAAACGCTTTGATCATTTCATCAAAGCGAATGTTCCAACTCCGAGATGCTTGCACCAGCCCATAAATGGATCGCTGGAGCTTGCATACTTTGTTAGCATTCTTAGGATCGACAAAACCCTCCGGCTGCATCATATACAGTTCTTCCTTAAGATGCCCGTTAAGGAATGCCATTTTGACGTCCATCTGCCATATCTCATAATCATAGTATGCGGCAATTGCTAACATGATTCGGACGGACTTAAGATTCGCTACGGGAGAGAAAGTCTCATCGTAGTCAATCCCTTGAACTTGCCGATAACCCTTAGCGACAAGTCAAGCTTTATAGATGGTGACATTACCATCTGCGTCCGTCTTCTTCTTAAAGATCCATTGGTTTTCTATCACTCGCCGATCATCGGGCAAGTCAGTCAAAGTCCATACTTTGTTTTCATACATGGATTCTATCTCGGATTTCATGGCTTCTAGCCATTTGTTGGAATCTGGGCCCGCCATCGCTTCTTCATAGTTCAGAGGTTCACCGTTGTCTAACAACATGATTTCCAGGACAGGGTTGCCGTACCACTCTGGTGCGGAATGTGTCCTTGTGGACCTACGAAGTTCAGTAGAAACTTGATCCGAAGTACCTTGATCATCATCATTATTTTCCTCTTCAGTTGGTGTAGGCATCACAGGAACATTTTCCTGAGCTGCACTACTTTCCCGTTCAAGAGGTAGTACTTCATCGAGTTCTACTTTCCTCCCACTTAGTTCTTTCGAGAGAAACTCTTTTTCCAGAAAGGATCCGTTCTTGGCAACAAAGATCTTGCCCTCGGATCTTAAGTAGAAGGTATACCCAATGGTTTCTTTAGGGTATCCTATGAAGACGCATTTTTCCGACTTGGGTTCGAGCTTTTCAAGTTGAAGTTTCTTGACATAAGCATCGCATCCCCAAACTTTTAGAAATGACAGCTTAGGTTTCTTCCCAAACCATAATTCATACGGTGTTGTCTCAATGGATTTAGACGGTGCCCTATTTAAAGTGAATGTAGCTGTCTCTAGAGCGTATCCCCAAAATGATAGCGGTAAATCGGTAAGAGACATCATAGATCGCACCATATCTAATAGAGTGCGATTACGACGTTCGGACACACCGTTTCGCTGAGGTGTTCCAGGCGGCGTGAGTTGTGAAACGATTCCATATTTTTCTTAAGTGTGTACCAAATTCGTGACTTAAATATTCTCCTCCACGATCCGATCGTAAGAATTTTATCTTTCGGTCACGTTGATTCTCTACTTCATTCTGAAATTCCTTGAACTTTTCAAAGGTCTCAGACTTGTGTTTCATCAAGTAGACATACCCATATCTACTCAAGTCATCAGTGAGAGTGAGAACATAACGATATCCTCCGCGAGCCTCAACACTCATTGGACCGCACACATCGGTATGTATGATTTCCAATAAGTTGGTTGCTCGCTCCATTGTTTCGGAGAACGGAGTCTTGGTCATTTTGCCCATGAGACATGGTTCGCATGTGTCAAATGATTCATAATCGAGAGACTCTAAAAGTCCATCAGCATGGAGCTTCTTCATGCGCTTGACACCAATGTGACCAAGGCGGCAGTGCCACAAGTATGTGGGACTACCGTTATCAACTTTACATCTTTTGGTATTCACGCTATGAATATGTGTAACACTACGTTCGAGATTCATTAAGAATAAACCATTGACCATCGGGGCATGACCATAAAACATTTCTCTCATATAAATAGAACAATCATTATTCTCGGATTTAAATGAGTAGCCATATCGTATTAAATGAGATCCAGATACAATGTTCATGCTCAAACTTGGCACCAAATAACAATTATTAAGGTTCAAAACTAATCCCGTAGGTAAATGTAGAGGTAGCGTGCCGACGGCGATCACATCGACCCTGGAACCATTCCCGACGCGCATCGTCACCTCGTCCTTCGCCAGTCTCCGCTTATTCCGCAGCTCCTGCTGTGAGTTACAAATATGAGCAACGGCACCGGTATCAAATACCCAGGAGTTACTACGAGTACTGGTAAGGTACACATCAATTACATGTATATCAAATATACCTTTAGTGTTGCCGGCCTTCTTATCCGCTAAGTATTTGGGGCAGTTCCGCTTCCAGTGACCCTTCCCCTTGCAATAAAAGCACTCAGTCTCAGGCTTGGGTCCATTCTTTGACTTCTTCCCGGTAACTGGCTTACCAGGCGCGGCAACCTCCTTGCCGTTCTTCTTGAAGTTCTTCTTACCCTTGCCCTTCTTGAACTTAGTGGTCTTATTGACCATCAACACTTGATGCTCTTTCTTGATTTCAACCTCTGCTGACTTCAGCCTAGAAAATACTTCAGGAATGGTCTTTACCATCCCCTACATATTGTAGCTCATCACAAAGCTCTTGTAGCTTGGTGGGAGCGACTGAAGGATTCTGTCAATGACCGCCTCATCCGGGAGGTTAATGTCCAGCTGGGACAGGCGGCTCTGCAACCCAGACATTTTGAGTATATGCTCACTGACAGAACTGTTTTCCTCCATCTTACAACTATAGAACTTGTCGGAGACTTCATATCTCTCGACCCGGGCATGAGCTTGGAAAACTAGTTTCAGCTCCTCGAACATCTCATATGCTCCGTGTTGCTCAAAACGCTTTTGGAGCCCCGGTTCTAAGCTGTAAAGCATGCCGCACTGAACGAGGGAGTAATCATCAGCACGTGTCTGCCAAATGTTCAAATCGTCTTGCAGTGCTGGGAGAGCATGTGGGTCACCTAACGGTGCTTCAAGGACATATGCTTTATTGGCAGCTATGAGGATGATCCTAAGGTTCCGGACCCAGTTTGTATAGTTGCTGCCATCATCTTTCAGCTTGGTTTTCTCTAGGAACGCGTTGAAGTTCATGTTGACATGAGTGTTGGCCATTTGATCTACAAGACATATTTTGCAAAGATTTTAGACTAAGTTCATGATAATTAATTTCATCTAATCAAATTATTTAATGAACTCCCACTCATATTTGAAATCCCCTTAGTCATCTAAGTGTTACACGATCCGAGTCGACTAGGCCGTGTCCGATCATCACGTGAGACGGACTAGTCATTGTCGGTGAACATTCTCATGTTGATCGTATCTTCCATACGACTCGTGTTCGACCTTTCGGTCTCCGTGTTCCGAGGCCATGTCTGTACATGCTAGGCTCGTCAAGTTAACCCTAAGTGTTTTGCATGTGTAAAACTGTCTTACACCCGTTGTATGTGAACGTAAGGATCTATCACACCAGATCATCACGTGGTGCTTCGAAATGATGAACTTTAGCAACGGTGCACAGTTAGGGGAGAACACTTCTTGAAATTGTTGTAAGGGATCATCTTATTTACTACCGTCGTTCTAAGTAAACAAGATGCATAAAACATAATAAACATCACATGCAATTATATAAAGTAGTGACATGATATGGCCAATATCATATAGCTCCTTTGATCTTCATCTTCGGGGCTGCATGATCATCTTTTCACCGGCATGACACCATGATCTCCATCATCATGATCTCCATCATCGTGTCTTCATGAAGTTGTCACGCCAACGACTACTTCTACTTCTATGACTAATGCGTTTAGTAATAAAGTAAAGTAGTTTACATGGCGTTCTTCAATGACACGCAGGTCATACAAAAAATAAAGACAACTCCTATGGCTCCTGCCGGTTGTCATACTCATCGACATGCAAGTCGTGATTCCTATTACAAGAACATGATCTCATACATCACAATATATCATTCATCATTCATCACAACTTCTGGCCATATCACATCACATGACAATTGCTGCAAAAACAAGTTAGACGTCCTCTAATTGTTGTTGCATCTTTTACGTGGCTGCAATTGGGTTCTAGCAAGAACGTTTTCTTACCTACGAATAACCACAACGTGATTTTTTCAACTTCTATTTACCCTTCATAAGGACCCTTTTCATCGAATCCGCTCCAACTAAAGCGGGACAGACAGACACCCGCCAGCCACCTTATGCAACTAGTGCATGTTAGTCGGTGGAACCGGTCTCACGTAAGCGCACGTGTAAGGTTGGTCTGGGCCGCTTCATCCCACAATACCGCTGAAGCAAGATAAGACTAGTAGCGGCAAGCAAGTTGACAAGATCTATGCCCACAACAAAATTGTGTTCTACTCGTGCAATAGAGAACTACGCATAGACCTAGCTCATGATGCCACTGTTGGGGAACATTGCAGAAAATTAAAAAATTTCCTACGGTTTCACCAAGATCCATCTATGAGTTCATCTAGCAACGAGTCATGGGAGAGTGATTGCATCTACATACCACTTGTAGATCGCGTGCGGAAGCGTTCAATGGAACGGGGTTGATGGAATCGTACTCGCCGTGATTCAGATCACCGGTGACCTAGTGCCGAACGGACAGCACCTCCGCGTTCAACACACGTACGGAGCGGATGACGTCTCCTCCTTCTTGATCCAGCAAGGGGGAAGGAGAGGTTGATGAAGATCCAGCAGCACGACGGCGTGGTGGTGGATGCAGCAGAACTCCGGCAGGGCTTCGCTAAGAAACTACGGAAGGAGGAGGAGGTGTTGCAGGGAGGAGGGAGGCGCCAGGGCTTATAGGTGCGGCCACCCCTCCCTCCCCTCCCTTTATATAGGCGCAAGAGAGGGGGGAGGGCGCAGCCTTGCCCCTTCCTCCACGGAAGGGGTGCGGCCAAGAGGGGGGGAGGAGTCCATCCTCCCTAAGGCACCTCGGAGGTGCCTTCCCCTCTTTGGACTCTTCCCTCTCCAAGTCTTCTTGGCACATGGGCCTCTTGGGGCTGGTGCCCTTGGCCCATATAGGCCAAGGCGCACCCCCTACAGCCCATGTGGCCCCCCGGGGCAGGTGGACCCCCCCGGTGGACCCCCGGACCCCTTTCGGCACTCCCGGTACAATACCGATAAAGTGCAAAACTTTTCCGGCGACCAAAATAAGACTTCCTATATATAAATCTTTACCTCCGGAGCATTCCGAAAGTCCTCGTGACTTCCGGGATCTCATCCGGGACTCCGAACAACATTCGGTATACTGCATACTCATATTCATACAACCCTAGCGTCACCGAACCTTAAGTGTGTAGACCCTACGGGTTCGGGAGACACGTAGTCATGACTGAGACGGCTCTCGGGCAATAACCAACAGCGGGATCTGGATACCCATGTTGGCTCCCACATGCTCCTCGATGATCTCATCGGATGAACCACGATGTCGAGGATTAGAACAACCCCGTATACAATTCCCTTTGTCATTCGGTACGTTACATGCCCGAGACTCAATCGTTGGTATCCCAATACCTCGTTCAGTCTCGTTACCGGCAAGTCACTTTACTCGTACCGTAATGCATGATCCCCTGACCAAACACTTGGTCACTTTGATCTCATTGTGATGATGCATTACCGAGTGGGCCCAGAGATACCTCTCCGTCATACGGAGTGACAAATCCTAGTCTCGATCCGTGTCAACCCAACAGACACTTTCGGAGATACCTGTAGTGCACCTTTATAGTCACCCAGTTACGTTGTGACGTTTGGTACACCCAAAGCACTCCTACGGTATCCGGGAGTTACACGATCTCATGGTCTAAGGAAGAGATACTTGACACTGAAAAAGCTCTAGCAAAACGAACTACACAATCTTGTGCTATGCTTAGGATTGGGTCTTGTCCATCACATCATTTCCCTAATGATGTGATCCCGTTGTCAATGACATCTAATGTCCATAGTCAGGAAACCATGACTATCTGTTGACCAACGAGCTAGCCAACTAGAGGCTCACTAGGGACATGTTATGGTCTATGTATTCACACGTGTATTACGATTTCCGGATAATACAATTATAGCATGAATAAAAGACAATTATCATGAACAAGGAAATATAATAATAATGCTTTTATTATTGCCTCTAGGGCATATTTCTAACAGCATGAGTAGTTCTTTGTAGACCTACGGGTCCGTAGTTAGTAGCTAGATGGCTTCCTCTCTCTCTCTCTCTCTTGATGATCAATACAATGGTCTCTTGGAGATCCATATGATGTAAGTCTTTTGGCGGTGTGTTTGTTGGGATCCGATGAACTTTGAGTTTATGATCAGATCTATGATTTTATCCATGGAAGTTATTTGAGTCTTCTTTGATCTCTTATATGCATGATTGCTTATAGCCTCGTATTTCTTCTCCAATATTTGGGTTTTGTTTGGCCAACTTGATCTATTTATCTTGCAATGGGAAGAGGTGCTTTGTAGTGGGTTCGATCTTACGGTGCTTGATCCCAGTGACAGAAGGTGAACCGACATGTATCTATCGTTGCTACTAAGGATAACAAGATGAGATATATATCTACCGCAATAGATAAACGGATCTCATCTACATCATGTTATCGTTCTTATTGCATTACTCCGTTTTCTCATGAACTTAATACACTAGATGAATGCTGGATAGCGGTTGATGTGTGGAGTAATAGTATTAGATGCAGGCAGGAGTCGGTCTACTAATCTTGGACTTGATGCCTATACAATGATCATTGCCTAGATATCGTCATAATTATTTGAAGTTCTATCAATTGCCCAACAGTAATTATTTTCCCATCGTTTGCTATTTTTCTCGAGAAAAGCTACTAGTGAAACCTACGGCCCCCGGGTCTCTTTTCATCATATTTGCCTTTGCGATCTATTTTCGCTTGCATTTATTTTCTGATCTGTTAAACCAAAAATAAAAAAATACCTTAGCTGCAATTTATTTTTTCCGCGATCTATTTATCCTATCTACCACTTTTTACCTCACGTTATTTGCCTACTTGAGGCGTCGTACCCGAAAGGGATTGACAACCCCTTTAACGCGTCGGGTTACAAGTATTTGTTATTTGTGTGCAGGTGTTGTTTACGTGGTGTGAGGAGGTTCTCCTACTGGTTCGATAACCTTGGTCTCATCACTGAGGGAAATACCTACCATCACTATACTGCATCATCACTTCCTCTTTGGGGAAATACCGACATAGTTCTAGCACACATCAAAAGGAATTTCTGGCTCCGTTGCCGGGGAGGATCTTCAACATCAACCAGGTTCCTAAAAAAATCTCATCCCGTCGCAATTTACATTTTTTTTTCATTTGCCTCTCGTTTTCCTCTCCCTCACTTCACAAAAAATTTACTTTTTATTTGCCCTCTTTTTTGTTTGCCTTTTTCACGTCAGATCTCTTGTTTGTTATGTTTGCTTGTGTTGCCATGTGCCTTCTATTTGCTTGCATCTTCGCTTGCTAAAAATATATTTATATGGATCCTCATCCACTGGCTAATCTTTTTAAGAGATCTAATTATGTTGAATCAGTTGCTAGTGATTTGTGCACTTGACTATCTTTATGAGGTTTTGCTTGAAATTCGTGAATCTGAAAATTGTGATGAAGTGTTGAAAGAAGACATTGATGAAGTGATTCATGATAGCTCCTTGAATGAAAAGCATGATTGAAATGATGTTATTATAAATTATATGTAATGTCAATTGTGTTAATGATATGCAAAACCCCAAGCTTGGGGATGCTAATTTTTCTATGTCCGCTACTTATTATAATGATCATGATTGGGGTGATTCTTCTTATGATCTTGAAAATTTATTTAAGCCTCATGATGAATATGTTTGCGATAATATTGAAAGTGGGTTTGGAAGAGTGTCAACTTTAGGTATTAATGATCCCACTACTTTGGAGAATTATCAATCTTGTGAACTTTTTGGTAAAAGTGGGTTTGGAGAGGTCATGACTTTAATTAATGTTAATCCCACTATTTTGGAAGAGTGTCAACTTCGCATGCATGTGGATCGTGTTGAGAATATGTTATGTGATAGCTATATTGTTGAATTTGCTTCTGATCCTACATGTAATTATTATGAGAGAGTAAAATATGGTTGTAGAATTTTTCATGTTACTAAATTACCTCTCTTCATGTTGAGATTGTTATCGTCTCTTTCTTCTTCCTTGCATATGCTAGTTTTTGCTTTCCTTGATAATTTTTTTGCTTATAAGATGCTTATGTATAGGAAGTATGTTAGACTTAAGTGTGTTTGTCACATGTTTTATGATGCTCTTTTTGTGTTTCAATTCTTATCTTTCGTGTCAGGATCAATAAAATCTTATGCCTAGCTAGGGGCGTAAAACGATAGCGCTCGTTGGGAGGCAGCCCAACTTGTATCTTTTTGATTTTTTTGTTTTTTTTTCTGTTTTCAATAAAATACCCAATTATACCTCTGGTTAGATATGTTTTGGTGGTTTAAATTAGTGTTTGTTCCAAGCAAGGCCTTTGGGAAGACTTGGGCGAAAGTTGATTTGATCTTGCTGAAAAACAGAAACTTTTGCGCTCAAGAGATTATTTGTCATTTTTAACAGAAGAGCGATTTTAAGTTAATTATTTTTGCAGAGGATTAATAGACAAATTCCTCACGTCCACCAATTTATTTCATAATTTTTGGAGTTACAGAAGTATTCCAAATTTTCAGATTGCTACAGACTATTCTGTTTTTGACATATTCTGTTTTCTTTGCGTTGTGTGCTTGTTTTGATGATTCTATGGTTTTCTTTGATGAGTTTTTGCCATAGAAAAGTTGGAATACAGTATATATAATGCAAAAACAAAATAAGAATAGGTTTGCTGCAGTACTTATAGTAGTGGTTTGGTTTCTTATACTAACGGATCTCACGAATGTTTTGTTTGAGTTTTATGTGATTGAAGTTTTCAAGTTTTGGGTTATCTTACGATGGATGAAGGAATAAGGATAAGAAAAAGGCTAAGCTTGGGGATTGCCAAGGCACCCCAAGATAATATTCAAAGAGGTAGCAAGCAACTAAGCTTGGGGATGCCCCCGAGTGGCATTCCCGCTTTCTTCTAACGACCATCGGTATTTTACTTGAAACTATATTTTTATTCGTCACATGATATGAGTTTTGCTTGGAGTGTCTTGTATGATATGAGTCTTTGCTTGTTTTGCTTTGTGTTTTAAGTGTTGAATCCTTGCTGGACACACCTTTTTAAGAGAGCCAAAAATTATGCTATGCTTGCTCCTATGCTTCACTTAAATTTTTCGAGCCATGGACTTGCTTTAGTACTTCACATATATCCTTTTGAGCACGGTGTGCTTTGTTAGTTTTGAAGAAATGCTCTCATGCTTCACTTAGATTTATTTGGGAGTTAGTAAATTTTTAAGAAATTCTCTCTTGCTTCACTTAGATTATTTTGAGAGAAAGAAAAAAATTGTGCTCATGTTCTTCACTTATATTTGTTTGAGCTTATAAAAAGCAACATATGAAAATAGTCCCAGAGTGATAGATATCCATGGAGGATATAATAAAAACTTTCATGAAGATCATTGGACAAAATAAACTTGATTCTTAGCAATGGTTTTGAGATATGACGATATGATATGTGAGTCATGTTGATGATTAATTGTGATTTAGTAAGAATATTGATGTTAAGGTTTGTGATTCCCTATGCAAGCATGAAAGTCAATAGTTATGCAATGAAATTTATATCCTACTTATGGTGCATTATTTGGTGTTACTTATGCTTAATGCTCGGGTATGAGATTTTTCGCTTTTTGGTTGGTTGCTTCTCAATCTTTTTGCTAGCCTTCATTTTGCACTAAGTATGATCACTACTTGTGCACCCAAAACCCTTTAAACGAGTCTTGCCATATGAGTCCACTATACCTACCTATATGTGGTATTTCCATGCCATTCTAAGCAAATTTGCATGTGCCATCTCTAATGTTCAAAATAAATTTCTCTTTTGTGTGCTCTACTACTCGCAAGGCAGTAAAGGGTAGCCAATATTTGCCATGCTAGATGTGTTATTCTCATGATGAGTGTTTATTCACTTGTCATTGCACGAGAGTACGGCAAAGGTACTAGGAATGCCCAGTCCCGAAATGAATAAATGAATTTACTTTATGTTGTCAAATAATAAATTCCTTGGAAGTGTTGGTACGGAGGGCACCCGTGGATGCGGCTAGCCATAGAAAGTGAAAGTTATGGTGGAAAAAGGAATAAACTTTATTTTTTGTTTGGGAACCACGTATGATGTATCTAGCATGGAAAGCGTTGGGTTGCTCCAAGTCGTTTTCGTTGGTAGGAAAAGTATGCCTCTCAAGAATAATTTTATCTCTCAATTTAAGCTTTGAGCTCTGGCACCACTACAAATCACTACTTCCCTTCGTGAAGGGCCGTTCTTTTACTTATGCAATTTTTATTTTGAATTTGAGTCTCCATCTTCTCTTATAAAGCACCAACTAAGGGGCACTATGATCGTATTTGAGCATTGGGTGTAGCTAATATTTGAGTGTGTTTCATGAATGGATCAATGATTGAGCATGATGGGCTAGGGATAACTTGCTTTAGTGTTGACATTTTGAAAGACATGGTTGCTTGTTGGTATGCTTGAGTATTAAAGTCTTCATGTCAAAACTTGAATCATATAAGAGTCCATATGTCCATGCTATAAAGAAAAGAATGTGATGAACATGTTAGGTAGCATTCCACATCAAAAATTATGTTCTTATCATTTACCTACTCGAGGACGAGCAGGAATTAAGCTTGGGGATGCTGATATGTCTCCAATGTATCTATAATTTTGATTGTTCCAAGCTGTTATATTATCATTCTTGGATGTTTCACAATCATTTTACAGTCATTTTATATCATTTTTTGGTACTAACCTATTGACATAGTGCCAAGTGCCAGTTGTTGTTTTCTGCATGTTTTTTACATCGTAGGAAATCAATATCAAACGGAGTCCAAACGCAACGCAACTCCTGGAGGAATTTTTTTGGGCCAGAAGAAAGCCAATGGGCCAAGGAAGCACCTGAGGGGCTGCTTGAGGGGAGCAGCACCCACCAAGGTGCGCCAGGAAGCCCAGGCGCGCCCTGGTGGGTTATGCCCACCTCGGGTGCCCCCGAACCTCCTCTTTGCTCTATAATATCACAATATTCCAGAACCCTGGGGGAGTCGACGAAATACTGATCCAGCTGCCACAGAGTCCAGAATCACCAGATCCAATCTAGACACCGTCATGGAGGGGTTCACCACTTCCATTGTTGCCTATCCTATGATGCGTGAGTAATTCTTTGTAGACCTACAGGTCTGTAGTTAGTAGCTAGATGGCTTACTCTCTCTTGATTATCAATACAATGGTCTCTTGGAGATCCATATGATGTAAGTCCTTTTGCGGTGTGTTTGTTGGGATCCGATGAACTTTGAGTTTATGATCAGATCTATGTTTTTATCCAAGAAAGTTATTTGAGTCTCCTTTAATCTCTTATATGCATGATTGCTTATAGCCTATTATTTCTTCTCTGATATTTGGGTTTTGTTTGGCCAACTTGATATATTTATCTTGCAATGGAAAGAGGTGCTTTGTAGTGGTTCGATCTTACGGTGCTTGATCCCAGTGATAGAAGGGGAACTGACATGTATGTATCGTTGCTACTAAGGATAACAAGATGAGATCTATATCTGTCACAATAGATAAACGGATCTCGTCTACATCATGTCATCGTTCTTATTGCATTACTCTGTTTTCTCATGAACTTAATACACTAGATGCATGCTGGATAGCGATCGATGTGTGGAGTAATAGTAGTACATGCAGGCAGGAGTCAGTCTACTAATCTTGGACGTGATGCCTATATAATGATCATTACCTGGATATCGTCATAATTATTTGAAGTTCTATCAATTGCCCAATAGTAATTGTTTTACCACCGTTTGCTATTTTTCTCGAGAGAAGCCACTAGTGGAACCCACGGCCCCCGGGTCTCTTTTCATCATATTTGCCTTTGTGATCTATTTTCTCTTGCATTTATTTTTAGATCTATTAAACCAAAAATTCAAAATACCTTGCTGCAATTTATTTGTTCCGCGGTCTATTTATCCTATGTACCACTTTTTACCCCACGTGATTTGCCTACTTGTGGCACCGTACCCGAAAGGGATTGACAACCCCTTTAACACGTCGGGTTGCGAGTATTTGTTATTTGTGTGCAGGTGCTGTTTACGTGGTGTGAGGAGATTCTCGTACTGGTTCGATAACCTTGGTCTCGTCACTGAGGGAAATACCTACCGTCGCTATACTACATCATCCTTTCCTCTTTGGGGAAATACTCTGACGTAGTTCTAGCAGACATCAACCTATCATTCCACTTCCACATGGCCAAGTGCAAAACTATCACCGCTTTCCACTACCACCATTTGACTTTTGTCCTTGAGATTTTGAGTTTGTGGCTTTTCCGTTTCCTAAGGTGTTTCTGCTAATTAGGGATGAATCGACATTGAGAACACTGCCACTCATCATCGCCACGAGGTCGTCATCGACATTGACAGCTTCACCATTTTGACACTCCTACCATAAGCAAGGACGGTAACCTCGACGACATCATTGTACATTCTCCTTGCCATTACATTGTTATCCTAGCCCATTTTGCATCACTTGCCTATTGAGACTAGCCATTGAGTATTGTCGGCAACGTTACTTGTGCACATTAGTGATCATTGGTCTACACCTTTCATTGCATACATACCATATCATATTGGTATCATCTTGCTATCATCATATCATCTCTTGTGCCATAAGTTTGTTCCCGCATATATACAATTGCTATCTTGGTTTGTGCATTGTGCAAAAGTGGCCATACAAAAAAATGAATAAGCTTTTAAGAAAAAAGAGAGAGCAAAGAAGCTTGTAAGCAAGTGCCATAGCATCATACCACATTGCATATAAGATTGTCATACCCGATCATCTTGGATCATCTTGTGAAACACCGGGAACCATACATACATAGCATACTTGGGATAGTAACCTCCTAATTTTGCATCTTATAGGTTGTGCACAAGTGTCGTATCCGCCTATTGAGCAATCGTAACTAGCATCTCTCTAGAGTTGTGCAACAAGAGCATTTTCCGTGGATTCCACATTTTGAGCTCATTCCTTGGTTGCACGACCCCATTTATCTATCCGTGTGTGTGTGTTTCCATGTGCCACATATTGCTATTGGTCTACTTGTTTCACTTGCGAATTTGTGAATCTCTTTCAACATTATTGATTCTTGCTAACATTTTGCATCAAATTTTTGTGCCACTATTCTCACCGAGCTCCACCATAAGCCTTATTTGTGTAGGTATGAGAAATTGACGAGATCGGTACCAATTGTGCTATTTCCTGTTACATCATTGAGTGATCATTGATCCATCTTCAACATCGGTCAAGGTACAGTTGGTATAGTTCTCTCTTTTCTTCCACTCATATTTTCTTGAGTCTTGTGATGGATAGGCAAAGCATTTCATCTCCGGTCTTTGACAACAATGATGGCGTGAACAACTACATCACCAAATCGTCAATCTTCAATCTACAATGACAAATGCAAGGCGCACAATCAATATTGCGAGAGCGCATCGAGAACCTCTCCATCGACATTCGTCACTCCGAAGCAAGGAAAAGGAACTACATCTACAACAAGCTTTCCGCACAAAAGGAGGGGCAAGATGCAAGGATGGAGGAGATTAGGGCCTTAATCAAGTCTACTTCCTCTTCATCATCTTCAAGGTGCGACCAAGTCGATCATATTTGGAGTGCCCAAGCGATGCAAGCGCAATTCGTACACGTCCACATCTACATGGCGACCACCATCACATTCGTGACCCACATCGTCATGAAGGGCAAGTCACCTCCAAGCATCATGTGCACGACGACGACGAATGCCATCAAGCTCAAGCACGACAACGACACCATCACCATCATCATGAAGATGCTCGCTAAGCGCAAATGTACAAGTCCCAACAAGCCCTACTTCACGCCAAGTCCAAGCTTCATGAGCAAAAGAGAAGACCGCGAGACGAGCACCACCAAGATGGAGCTATGGCTACCACCACCTCTTCGGCATCTTCGCCAAGTGTTCTCAAGGCATCTTCGCCTTTGGACGTACGTCATCTTCTGCTACTTCCCATGAGTTCTCCTACATCGACATCTTCAACAACAAGGCTACCACCTACGAGCGAGGGAAACACTTCAATCTTCGGAAGCCCCTCAAGGAAGATGGCCGAGCATGGGACATTCCCTTCGGCCATGGAGACGAGCTACAAGGTGCCACATCGTATGGGCTTCCAACAACAAGACGGTGACAGGATGGTCGAGCAAGGGCCATCCCCTTTTACCACAATGACGAGCACGAACCTCTTCAACAGCATGAAGACAGCGCCCATATTGGACTCATACTCCGAGTCAAGATACGCGACTGCAGATGGAGACATTTGCACCTACATCTCTCCGACACCCACATATGTTGAGATGCCCCAAGTGCCATGTGAGGAGAGCCACTACCACATGAGTGACATGAGTGACTCCACAATACGTGACATTGAGAGCATTTCCTATGAGAGGATGAGTGTGACCACCACTAGCCCCACACATGAGAGCATGCAACACATCCTATGTGAGGTTGAGCGCCATTTGAGTGACTCCACCAACCATATGAGTGAGAGCATCCTTGAGGGAGTGGGTGAGCCACAACACTTAGCGAGTGAGGTAGTTGACACGGCACGTGAGGGCACTATGATTCCTAACGACTTAACCTCTAGTCCGAGTGTGTTTTCTTTGGTTCTAGGTCTCCTACATGAGGACATGCCTACCATCAACAAGTCCATCCTTTCAATGGGAAAACCGATGGCCATGGTGGACGATGATGCAACCCCCACATAGTTCCATCAAGATGAAGATGACAACGAGTGGATCTTCGACACCTCACCTACAACACATGAGCGACGCTCCAAAGGTAACATAGGTGATGGTGCTTCTCTTGTCCCACAAGTTGACTCTCTTGACATCGATTGCTCCCATGATGTTGATCACCCTATGGATTCATCACATACTATGTCTTGTTCCGATATGCCACCCATTTATGATGAATATGATGATGAGCATGTTGAATTGCCTAGTTGTGATGCTATGCTCCATAGGATATCATGTGAAAATTCTATTGGTCACGTCATGTTTGACAATCCATTGAACTTGTCATATGCTATGAGTCAGATCTCCCATATTGCATCATTTCAATCTCAACATAGTAACTATGCATGCCCCATTAAAATCAATCCCATTTGCACTTATGTCATAGATGACGAGATGAGGGTCATTGGCTTTTGTTTTTCATGTGATGATATTGCCATGCTTCCTTTACATGATTTGCACAATTCATCTACTATGTCATGCCATGATCACATAGAACCAAATATGATTTGTTTTGGATGTTGTCAATATTCTCCATGGGATGTTTCTACTAATGCTCATGAGGAGACCCCCATAGTTTCCTCATACATACTAGGAGATCTTGATGCATTCCACAACTTGCATGATTACCATGATTGTGTGCACCATATGCATTCCATGAATAACAATGCTCTACATATTTATCGTGATGCATTACACAATTTGAGTCTCCATTATGCCTTGCATAACAACAAACCTCTCATGATGGATGACATGATTCTATATCACGCATCTCATTTTCTTGAGCATTGGATATTTTGTGCTAACCAACACATGCACATGCACATCATGATGGATGATGTGTACATATACCACGCACACACAATTTTCCCTTTGTTTTTGTTTTGTGTAGGTACTCATGTATACTCGTCAACCTCTCAATCCCAAGAGTTGACGAAACGAGCTCTTGAAAGCAATGATGCTTTGGGATCACGTGAATTGTCATTACCGTTGTTCTCTTTGCGCAATGGCTACGGGATCTCTTTTACTTGTCTCTCACACGGCTATGGGCTATTTACCACTTGTCACCTTATGTCCATACTATCGTGTTCACTTTGCATGTTATGCCTCTTTACATGATTTTGCCATGCAATTGTGACCCTTGCTTGCATCTAGCCATGATTCACCATTATGCTACTTCTATGTGTACTTGCATGCTTGGTGGAGATACTTGTTGCTATTGCCATGTTTACCATGTGCCACATGCTATTGTTGATTCTTGTGTTGGGAGAGTCATGATGTTCCATTGCTATTTACCTAGGACTTCTTGCCAATACAATGATGATACTCTCCTCATATCTTGCTTTCATTCTTGTGCTATGACATGTGAATTATTCATGCCCACTATTTGCACACATCACATGATTTCCATGATTCCTTCTAGTACGTTGCATCTTCGCACTACTAGCTTGCTTAACTTGATCACTATGATTGCTTGCTTTGTCGCATCACCCATGTTCCACTCTTACTCGCTTTCTTGGGTTGATGACATATATGTTCATGACTCTCACTTGATTTGTCTTGATCATGGTCTCTTGTCTCCAGTAGTTGCCTCTCTCATATCCACTTGTAGTGAGTGAAACCATACTATGATTATTGATCTTGGAGACTTTGACACCTTACTTGTGATGCATACTTGTTTGATTGAGCCTATTGTATTTGGTTGTTCTTGCATCATATGCCTCCATACTATGAAATTCTCCCTTGTCCTTTATTATGATGAGCATGATGCATACACTTGTTGGGTATCTTACCACACGAATGATAGGTTTTGCATTTATCCTAACCTCATTTGTTTTTCCGAGTGTTTGTCATGTTCTTTCGTTTTGAAGGATTCACAAGGCATTGCCGTCATGAGACATATTGGTTATGTGAAGGCATGCATGATGTACAACTCCAACATCTTCCGGAACATTCATGAGGTGAACTCCTTCCCTTTGAGCCATCCTCAAATACGCACATCGGATGGGTCACTCTTCCATTGTTGTTTCCTTCTTGTTGTCTACATGATACATCTATTGGATGGAGAAATGACATGGGAGATGGACCCTATGGACCTTCATGTTGAGGAGTGCCACGACATCGAGCTATGGTACAACACCACCCATAACAAATTTGCATCTTATGGATGGACTGACTCACATTATGCTTGCCTTGTTGCAACAATTTCCATGTCATCCATGGTATATGAGCTTGTGCTTTTCCTTAGCAAATTTTTTGTGATCTTCCTTGATGGAATATTCATACATAATGATTACATTGCATACCATCAATTGCATGATAACATAATCATATTGAGCATCCATTGCCACATTCATGCTATTGATAAACCGTCTCACTTTGGCATCATTTTGCACCATGGTTGCATTGATCATATTCACAACACATTTGTGTGCACAATGATTGCATTTCCTCCCATGAATGCTTTGCATATCATTCTATATCATCTTGTGAAGATTCATGCGCTTTGTCACGAACAATCTCGCCGCACGGACTCATTCTTACATTATGGACACTTTATGTGCGCTAACCATTGTATTTCCGATTGTCGTTTGTGTTTGCTCATTTTGCATGTACCACATACCGGAGACACCTTGGACTATCATACGTCTCCAACGTATCTATAATTTTTGATTGTTCCATGCTATTATATTACCCCTTTTGGGTGTTTATGGGCTTTATTTTACACATTTATGTCATTTTTGGGACTAACCTACTAACCGGAGGCCTAGCCCGTATTGCTGTTTTTTTGCCTATTTCAGTATTTCGAAGAAAAGGAATATCAAATGGAGTCCAAATGGAATGAAACCTTCAGGAGCGTGATTTTTGGAACGAACGTGATCCAGAGGACTTGGAGTGCAAGCCAAGAAGCAGACGAGGCATCCACGAGGGTGGAGGGCACGCCCACCCCTACAGGGCGCGCCCCCCTATCTTGTGGGCCCCTCGGGCAGCCACCGACGTACTTCTTCCTCCTATATATACCCACATACCCCAAAAACATCCAGGGAGCCAACGAAAAACCAATTTCCACCGCTGTAACCTTCTGTATCCACGAGAGTCCATCTTGGAGCCTTCGTCGGCGCTCCGCCGGAGGGGGAATCGACCATGGAGGGCTTCTAAATCAACACCATAGCCCCTCCGATGAGTTGTGAGTAGTTTACCACAGACCTTCGGGTCCATAGTTATTAGCTAGATGGGTTCTTCTCTCTTTTTGGATCTCAATACCATGTTCTCCCCCTCTCTTGTGGAAATCTATTCGATGTAACTCTTTTTGCGGTGTATTTGTCGAGATCTGATGAATTGTGGGTTTATGATCAAGTTTATCTATGAGAAATATTTGAATCTCCTCTGAATTCTTTTATGTATGATTGAGTTACCATTGCAAGTCTCTTCGAATTATCAGTTTGGTTTGGCCTACTAGATTGATCTTTCTTGCCATGGGAGAAGTGCTTAGCTTTGGGTTCAATCTTGCGGTGTCCTTACCCAGTGACAGCAGGGGTTGCAAGGCACGTATTGTATTGTTGCCATCGAGGATAAAAAGATGGGGTTTATATCATATTGCATGAGTTTATCCCTCTACATCATGTCATCTTTCTTAATGTGTTACTCTGTTCTTATGAACTTAATACTCTAGATGCATGCTGGATAGCGGTCGATGTGTGGAGTAATAGTAGTAGATGCAGGCAGGAGTCGGTCTAGTTGTCGCGGACATGATGCCTATATACATGATCATGCCTAGATAATCTCATAATTACTCGCTTTTCTATCAATTGCTTGACAGTAATTTGTTCACCCACCGTAATACTTATGCTATCTTGAGATAAGCCACTAGTGAAACCTATGGTCCCCGGGTCTATCTTTTCTCATATAACTTTTCCATTTACTTTTATTTGCATCTTTACTTTTCCTATCTATATTATAAAATACCAAAAATATATTTATCTTATCATACTATATCAATCAGATCTCACTTTCGCAAGTGGCCGTGAAGGGATTGACAATCCCTTTATTGCATTGGTTGCGAGCTCTTTGTTTGTTTGTGTAGGTGCGTGGGACTTTTGAGGAGACTCCAGCTGGATTGATACCTTGGTTCTCAAAAACTGAGGGAAATACTTATGCTACTATTGTTGCATCACCCTTTCCTCTTCAAGGAAAACCAACGCAAGCTCAAGACATAGCAAGAAGGATTCTGGCGCCGTTGTCGGGGAGGTCTTCGCTCAAGTCAAGACATACCAAGTACCCATCACAAACTCATCTCCCTCGCATTTACATTATTTGCCATTTGCCTCTCGTTTTCCTCTCCCCCACTTCACCCTTGCCGTTTTATTTGCCCTCTCTTTCCCAATCTCCTCTCTCTTTCGCTTGCCTTTTTCTGCTTGCTTGTGTGTTGGATTACTTGTCACCATGGCGCAAGATAATACCAAATTGTGTGATTTCTCTAATACCAATAATAATGATTTCCTTAGTACTTCGATTGCTCCTCTTAATGATGTTGAGTCTTGTGAAATCAATACTGCTTTGCTGAATCTTGTTATGAAAGATTAATTCGCCGGCCTTCCTAGTGAAGATGTCGCTACCCATCTAAACAACTTTGTTGATTTATGTGATATGCAAAAGAAGAAAGATACGGATAATGATATTCTTAAATTAAAGTTATTTACGTTTTCACTTAGAGATCGTTCTAAAGTTTGGTTTTTGTCTTTGCCTAAAAATAGTATTGATTCTTGGAACAAGTGCAAAGATGCTTTTATCTCTAAGTATTTTCCTCCCGCTAAGATTATCACTCTTAGGAACGATATTATGAATTTTAAACAACTTGATCATGAGCATGTTGCCCAATCTTGGGAAAGAATGAAATTGATGATTCGCAATTGCCCTACTCATGGTTTGAATTTATGGATGATCATACAAAAAATTTATGCCAGTTTGAACTTTGCTTCTAGAAATCTTTTAGATTTGGCCGCGGGAGGCACGTTTATGGAAATCACTTTAGGAGATGCTACAAAACTTCTTGATAATATTATGGCTAATTATTCTCAATGGCACACCGAAAGATCTACTAGTAAAAAAGTGCATGCTATAGAAGAAATCAATGTTTTGAGTGGAAAGATGCATGAACTTATGAAGTTGTTTGCTACTAAAAATGCTCCTCTTGATCCCAATTATATGCCTTTATCTACTTTGATTGAGAATAATAATGAATCTATGGATGTGAATTTTGTATGTAGGAATAGTTTTGGAAACAATGCTTATAGAGGAAACTTTAATCCTAGACCGTTCCCTAGTAATTCCTCTAATAATTATGGAAATTACTACAATAATTCTTATGGTAATTTAATAACATTCCCTCTAATTTTGAGAATAGTGTGAAAGAATTTATGATCTCTCAAAAGAATTTTAATGCCTTGCTTGAAGAAAAATTGCTCAAAGTTGATGATTTGGCTAGGAACGTTGATAGACTTTCGCTTGATGTTGATTCTCTTAAACTTAGATCTACTCCTCCTAAGCATGATATCAATGAGTCTCTCAAAGCAATGAGAATTTCCATTGACGAGTGCAAGGAAAGAACCGCTAGATTGCGTGCTAAGAAAGATTGCTTTGTAAAGGCGTGTTCTTCTAGTTTCAATGGAAATAATGAAGAAGATCTTAAAGTTATTGATGTGTCTCCTATTAGATCTTTGTTTTTCAATATGAATCTTAACAATAATAGGACTGGAGATGAGTCAACTTTAGTTAGAAGGCGTCCCAATAATTCGGAGTTTTTAGATCTTGATGCTAAATTTGGTAAAATGGGATTGGAGAGGTCATGACTTTAAATAGCATTGAACCCACTATCTCGGATTTCAAGGAATTTAATTATGATAATTGTTCTTTAGAAGGTTGTATTTCCTTGTTGCAATCCATTGTTAATTCTCCTCATGCTTATAGTCAAAATATAGCTTTTACCAAACATATTGTTGATGCCTTGATGCAATCTTATGATGAAAAACTTAATTTGGAAGTTTCTATACCTAGAAAACTTAATAATGAGTGGGAACCAACTATAAAGATTAAAATTAAAGATCATGAGTGTTTTGCTTTGTGTGATTTGGGTGCTAGTGTTTCCACGATTCCGGAAACTTTATGTGATATTCTGGGTTTCCATGATCTTGATGATTGCTCTTTAAATTTGCACCTGGCGGATTCCACCATTAAAAATCCGATGGGAACGATCAATGATGTTCTCACTGTTGCAAATAAAAATTTGGTGCCCGTAGATTTTATCGTTCTTGATATAGATTGCAATATTTCTTGCCCTATTATTCTTGGTAGACCTTTCCTTAGAACGATTGGTGCGATTATTGATATGAAGGAAGGGAATATTAGATTCCAATTTCCATTAAGGAAAGGCATGCAGCACTTTCCAAGAAAGAAAATCAAATTACCTTATGAATCTATCATGCGAGCTACTTATGAATTGAGTGCCAAAGATGGCACTACTTAGATCTATCTTCGCTTTTATGCCTAGCTAGGGGCGTTAAATGATAGCGCTAGTTGGGAGGCAACCCAATTTTATTTGTGTTTTTTGTTTTTGTTTTTGTTTAGTAATAAATTTTGCATCTACCTTCTTGTTACATGTGTTTTTTTGTTTTAATTAGTGTTTGTGCCAAGTAGAACCTATAGGATAACCTATGGTGATAGTTAATTTGATTCTGCTGAAAAACAGAAACTTTTAGCGCACGAAATTAGTTTTGTTAAATCACAGAAATGTGCTTTTGCGTTGATTCTTTTTGCTGCTGATCAACAGACAAATTTCCCAGGACTTCCTATTTTTGTAGGTTTTAAAGTTCCATAAGTTTGCGTTAGTTACAGATTGCTTCAGATTGTTCTGTTTTTTACAGATTCTGTTTTTCGTGTGTTGTTTGCTTATTTTGATGCATCTATGGCTAGTATTAAGTGGTATGAACCATAGAGAACTTGGAATACAGTAGGTTTAACACCAATATAAATAAAGAATGAGTTCATTATAGTACCTTATGTGGGGGTTTTGTTTTCTTTCACTAATGGAGCTTATGAGATTTCCTGTTGAGTTTTGTATTGTGAAGTTTTCAAGTTTTGGGTAAAGATCTTATGGACTATGGAATAAGGAGTGGCAAAATCCTAAGCTTGGGGATGCCCATGGCACCCCAAGATATTCAAGAATAGCCAAAAGCCTAAGCTTGGGGATGCCCCCGGAAGGCATCCCCTCTTTCGTCTTTGTTCATTGGTAACTTTACATGGAGCTATATTTTTATTCGCCACATGATATGTGTTTTGCTTAGAGCGTCGTGTATGATATTAGTATTTGCTTTTTAGTTTACAACAATCATCCTTGTTGTACACACCTTTTGGTAGAAGCCCACTTGATTGAATTTATTAGAATACTCTATGTGCTTACTTATATCTTTTGAGCTAGATAGTTTTTGCTCTAGTGCTTCACTTATATCTTTTAGAGCACGGCGGTGGCTTAATTTTGTAGAAATTGCTAGTCTCTCATGCTTCACTTATATTATTTTGAGATTCTCTTAGAACAGCATGGTGTAGGACCTTGAAGTATGTCTAGAGGGGGTGATTAGACTACTTGACCAATTAAAAACTTAACCTTTTCCCAATTTTAGAGTTTGGCAGATTTTAGCAATCTTTGGACAAGTCAAGCAATCTTCACACAATTCAAGCAAGAATGCAAAGAGTATATGAGCAGCAGAAATTAAGCATGCAACTTGCAAGAATGTAAAGGGGGGGGGGGGGTTTGGAGGATTCAAACGCAATTGGAGACACGGATGTTTTTGTCGTGGTTCCGATAGGTGGTGCTATCGTACATCCACGTTGATGGAGACTTCAACCAACGAAGGTTAACGGTTGCGAGAGTCCACGGAGGGCTCCACCCACGAAGGGTCCACGAAGAAGCAACCTTGTCTATCCCACCATGGTCGTCGCCCACGAAGGACTTGCCTCACTAGCGGTAGATCTTCACGAAGTAGGCGATCTCCTTGCCCTTACAAACTCCTTGGTTCAACTCCACAATCTTGTCAGAGGCTCCCAAGTGACACCTAGCCAATCTAGGAGACACCACTCTCCAAGAAGTAACAAATGGTGCGTTGATGATGAACTCCTTGCTCTTGTGCTTCAAATGATAGTCTCCCCAACACTCAACTCTCCCTCATAAGATTTGGATCTGGTGGAAAGAAGATTTGAGTGGAAAGCAACTTGGGGAAGGCTAGAGATCAAGATTCATATGGTAGGAATGGAATATCTTGGCCTCAACACATGAGTAGGTAGTTCTCTCTCAGAAAATTTAAGTTGGAAGTGTAGGTTTGTTCTGATGGCTCTCTCCATGAATGAAGAGGAGGTGTAGGGGTATATATAGCCTCCACACAAAATCTAACTGTTACACACAATTTACCAAACTCGGTGGGACCGAATCAACAAACTCGGTCGGACCGATTTAGCAAATGTAGTGACCGTTAGGATTTTCGGTGGGACCAACATGCAACTCGGTAGGACCGATATGATTAGGGTTAGGGCATAGCATAATCTCGGTGAGACCGATTACACAAACTCGGTGAGACCGATTTTGGTAATTAGCTAACCAGAGAGTTGGTCAGGTAAACTCGGTGGGACCGATTCGTTCTTTTCGGTGAGACCGAAATGTTATGAAAGGGAAACAGAGAGTTTACATGCAATCTCGGTGGGACCGATCGCTCACTTCGGTTAGACCGAAACGTTACGAAGGGAAACAGAGAGATTACAATCCCATTTCGGTGAGACCGATATCCCTATTGGTGAGACCGATTTGCCTAGGGTTTGTGGAAGTGGTATGACATTTGAACTCGGTGACGCCGGATAGAAAGAATCAGTGGGACCTATTTTGACTTTGATTTTAGGTCATATGTGGATGTGAGAAAGTAGTTGAGGGTTTTTGGAGCATATCACTAAGCACTTGAAGCAAGAGGCTCATTAAGCAACACCTCATCCCTCATTGATAGTATTGGCTTTTCCTATAGACTCAATGTGATCTTGGATCACTAAAATGTAAAATGTAGAGTCTTGAGCTTTTGAGCTTGAGCCAATCCTTTGTCCTTAATATTTTGAGGGATCCACTTTCATCATCCATGCCATGCCATTCATTGAGCTTTCCTGAAATATTTGTCTTGGAATAGCATTAGCTCAATGAGCTATATGTTGTTATGAATTACCAAAACCACCTAGGGATAGTTGCACTTTCAATCTCCCACTTTTTGGTAATTGATGACAACATATAGATCAAAGCTTCGACAAATGATAATAAGATTGAAAAACATCATCGCTTTGAGAAGTATGTGATAAGCAAGAGCTCCCCCTAAATTTGTGCATAGTTTAAGATTTTCTTTGGACTGCAAATGCACAAGGAATTAGGCTCATGGGTTACTCTTCCATGTCACATACATCCTGGTGGAGCGCTCAAAATAATAAAGATTGAATACATGCACTCATCACCAAGCAAAGAGAATGATCATATAAGGATAAGTAAGATAATATCATCTAACAGGCATAAGTGTAGCTTATGATCAAACACATGATCATCAATGTCTCACAGATAATAGCATAAAGTCTCAAGCAATCAAAAGCAAACAAAGTTCAACCAAGAAGACAAGAGAGAACAAAAGCAAACTCTCTCTCTCTCTCTCTCTCTCTCTCTCTCGAAGCCTATGATCTATACATTTTTCTCCCCCTTTGGCAACAAGTTACCAAAAAGTTCCTAGAAAATGCATAGTACTATATTGTCTCTCAGGCTTGGTCTTCAGGTGGTGGTGTAGAGATGGCTCCTTGGATGAAGGCTTCAGTTGATGTGGATGGAGATGAAGGAGTTGGTGCTGGAGCTGGTTGCACTGGAGCTATAGGAGTTGTAGCTGGTGCAGATGAAGTGGCTCTGGTGTCTGTCATAGGCACTGCAGCTGATCTCTAAGCTCTAGGCACTCTGGCAAATGCATCAGTGGTTGTCTTGCCCTTCCTCTCCTGCATGTCATCCTGTAGCTGCTCCACAACTGACTGAATCTCAGTTACTTTGACATCTAAATCATAGAATTTTTGTTCCATGATTCTTTCCAGGCTCTCCTGGTTTTGAGTTAGGGTGGCCAACCCCTTCTCAATCCTCAGAGTTGATGCTATCAAGTAGCCAAGCTGCTCCTGCTTGTTCTTCAAAAAGTACTCAGATGCCTCCTCTTGTGTTGACATCTTGGCAGCCTTCTCTTTCTTTGCTTTCTCCTTCTTCTCTTGAGCTTGTACTGATGATGGTTCATTCTCATTCATCACAACTTGATTGTCCTCAAATTCTAGATAGATAGCAAAATGTTCCTTGTCCAGCAAGTATGTGCTTGTGCCCATCTTTGAGTTAATCAACTCCTGAATTTGTGGGGCATATCCACAACTTCTCTTTTGGTCTGCTGATGTCCTCTTGATAGTCTCAACCATGAGGCTCATGACCTTGAATTTCTGTGGCACATCAAATAAGTGTAGCAAGTTTATAGCATGGCCTCTTATCATGTTTTGGTCACCTGACTTGGGCAATAGAGTATGCCTTAGGATCCAGTTGATCGTTGGCAGCCCTGACAGAAGAAAATGGACTGACCCAAACTTATGTGTCTCAACTGCAGCATCTGGGATCTCCTTGTACATATGTGCCATGGAATTGTGATCCATCTTCTTCTTGGCATAGACATCCAAGTCATCTTCACTCTCCTTTGGTGCATTGATCAGATTGGCCCATTCCTCAATGGTTGATTGGTACCTTGTACCTTCAGACATCCAAACTATCTTGCCATCTGGATAGAAATGTGTTGTGGAGTAGAATTGCATAATGAGCTCATCATTCCACTTTGTGAGCTTCTGCCCAACAAAGTCTGCAACTCCACAAGCAATGAAACTGTCTTACACTCCAGGATAGTGTTCTTCATTCTCCTTCATGTAGGTCCAGTCGACCCACCTCATATCACACACTATAGGCTTCTTGTCCAACAACACAGACTCATAGAAATCCTGTTGTTCCTTAGTGTGGAACATGTAATCAACAGCACTACTTCTCCTGATAGCATAGGGATCAGACAACCTCCACTGTCTAAGTCATGCATCCTTTCTTAGCTTCATGTTCTCAGCCATAGGATGAGCATCATTGTGGTCTGGAATCTTTGGCTTTAGCTTCCTCAGGACTTGTCCTTCATCATCTTTCTCAGCAGCAACTTTAGGCACTGGGGCCTTATTCTTCTCAGCAGCTGGTATACTCCTGGTATTCCTCTTTGGTGCATTCTTGGGCTTGGGGGCAGCTTTGGGTGCTTCTTTGGGCTTTGATGATGCAGCCCCTGACTTAATAGCTTCACCCATCAGCTTTTATGCTTTGGGTGCTAGTGTAGCAACCTCTTCTTCCTCTTCTTCATCACAAGAATGCTTCTCAAATTCTGCCATGGGATCAACTTTCTTGCACCATCATCCTCTCTTTCTCTCCTTCTTCTGCCCTTCTGCAGCAGCCTCTTTGGGTTGAGATTTCAAAGGAACTTGAGTAGAAGCTCTGGCTTTAGACATAGGAGTTCTCTTTGCAAGCACTTTGATCTTCATTCCAGGCTTAATGGATGCAGCTTTGACATACTCCTTTTTTAGCACCTTCTTCTTGGAAGTGACCTCATCTTCAACTGCCACATAGTCCTCATCCTCAGATTCTGAGGTTTTCTTCTTTCTGGCCCTGGTGGCAGCTTTAGGCAGATTGCTTGGGGTGCTCCTGCTGCCATCATCTGAAGTGCTAGAGGGACTAGTGCCCTCACTCATGTGAATCTGCTCTTCTTCCCTGTTCTGGCTGTCACTTTGGCCTGACATGTTGCAAACACTGACTGCTGACCCTGTGAATGGTTATAGATGAGATAGAGTGGATGAGCATCACAAAATGCAGAGATTTTTGCAAAAGAATGATTCAAAAACTTAGTTTTAATTTTCCATATAAAGCATTTCGGACCAACCGACTTTCAAACTCGGTGATACCGAAGCAGTTTTGGAACCTAAACTAGTGAACTCGGTCAGACCGAGTCACAGTTTGGTGGCACCGAGACTGTTAGGGTTTCACAAAGTTCTAAAATCAGTCACACCAATTAGCAATTCTCGGTCAGACCGAGAGTTACTAGTGCAATGGCGTTAGCCGAATCGGTGGGACCAAGTTTTTCAACTCGGTAGGTCCGAGATGGTTTCGGCGGAAACCTAACCCTAAATTTTCAAATTGCATCTATTCTAAGGATTGTTTTGACTGGATATAGGTGTTTTAATCGTGGCAAGAATCATAATGAACACAATGTGCTGAGAATCAGACGAGGATAGCACTATGATTGAGTTCATACCCTAGTTCGGCGCTGAACTCGCTATGGCAGCAACGGCAGAGTTGAAATCCGTTGACGGCAGCGGAGACCAGCGATAGGAGGCGGCTAGCGACGAAGTCGACGATCTGGAGACCTAGAAGGCAAAGCGAGCTATGCGCAGGCGAAAAGGTTTGGAGAAAGTTTTCCAAATTTTTGCCCGTGTGAATATATAGCCCATCACTGTCGGTGTGACCGAGTGGAACGACTCGGTGGCACCGAGATGCATAACTGTTGACAGTTACAGCAACTCGGTGTGACCAAAAATTTCAAATCGGTTGCACCGAGATGGAAAACCTAGATCGACTTAGTGATCTTGGTATGACCGAAATGGAAGAATCGGTTAGACCAAAAATCACAAAGAAGTTTTGGAAGTTTAAGTCTATGACGAATCGGGGACTCCGAGTGCTCCTCACACAGAGTGGTTCGAATCTGACTTGATCAAATTTTGTGATGTAGCATGAATAGAGTTTGAGATGAGAAAAGCATAGATAGCTAGAGAAGGTTCTTAGGCATTCTTGTCCATCCACTTGGCAAAAGAAAAAGAAACCAATCAACCAAAACAACAAGTGGATGTCCTTGAATGAGTAAAATATGCAACCAACATGCTCACACAATAAAATGGCAAATGAAATATGTGGCAAGACATGCAAAACCAATTCTAGCATCTATCAAACAATTGGCGATGACTAGGTCATCTATATATGAGTATATTGACTTAGGAGTCAAATGAGAACATTTGATCGTAGGTCATACTCATCGTTTAAGCTCAAGTGGGGTTACCACTTTTACATAATGCATTGATGTGTTCACATCATTAGAGTTGCTTTGACTCAATTCTTAGAGTTAAGATCCCCCTAGATGTGAGATCCCCCCTTAGAAGGATGAACTAACCTTGGGTTTTGTCGATGATGACTTCATGTAGGTGTTGAAGATGTGGATGCTCAATATTGATGTAGATCATTTGGAGCAATCCTTTGGAGTGAGTTGCACTTTCAATACCTACATGGGTTAGTTCCACAAGGAACAAACAAGAATATCCATAGACATAGAGTGATGCACACACAAGATGATGTCCATGAAAACCTTAGGTTACCTTGTCCCTTGCCTTACCAACATGAGGGTTTGTGACTCCTTGAACTAGTGCAAGATATGGAAGTTGATTGCACTTGTCCTTGCCATAATGATATGAGTGAAGAATGTTGGCGGAGTCACCCTCAAGAACACTCTAGTTCTTCTTCTTCGGGATCCACATCATCTTGATGGGAATCCTTGGAGTTGTAGTTGTACTTGATGAAGTAGAACTTGACGTAGTCTTGGGAACCCACTTGACCAAGGCCTTAGGTGCTTCTTCAAATGCATCAATCTCCTCTTGAAGCTTGTCCTTGCCTTTGTTCTTGTGGTCTTTTGGTGGAAGATCATCTTGTGCTTGTGTTCCCTTGAAGGAAGTAGCATCATACTTCTCTTGTTGAGGAACAAACTTCGTCTTGGGGTATTGATCTTCTTCCCACTCAACTCCGTTGGCATTGAACTTTCGTTCAAAACCAACACCTTGATTCTTCCGGTGCCTTCCTTGCTTGCGTACAATTTCCTCGAATTGCTTACTCCCGGCAAGGCTCTTGTATACACCTTTCTCTATAATTCCCTTCAATAAGCTATTTTCTTGCTCAAGTGTAACTTGGCTAAGAGAATCATTAGTGGAATCAAGAGAACTACTAGAAGCAACAATATTGGACTTGACATTATTATTGTTACTACTAGTGGAAGAATCTTTCTTGTACTTGTTACTAGACTTGACTTGAGGCATGTAAGTAGATAAGAGTAAATGCTTGGCAATGTAAGAAGAACTTTTCTTACGGAGATCATCATTGATTGCCTTTAAGAACCCATGCTCTTGCTCAAGATTGAGCTTTTCAAAGCGTAACTTCTCATGAGCCCTCAAAAGTTCTTGATGATCTTCGAAGATAGTTTCATGAGCTAACTTAACAGTGTTTAGTTCTTTAGTTAGAAGCTCAATCTTCTCCTTATCATTGTCATTCGTTTTATCTTGATTAGCATGATTAATTGACATTTCATCATAGTATTCATAACTAGAGTTGTCAACAAGTAAATCATCATCACCTAGCAAGTCATCTTCATCACTATTGAAATCAACATACTCGGGGTGTGTTACCTTAGGACCTTTGGCCATGAAGCATCTTCCAATTCCTTCATTTGGTGAATCAAATATGTCGTAGGAGTTGGTTGACACAAGTGCTAGACCGGCAACACCTTCATCTTGAGTATATTCGGAGTCGGAGTGATTGTCGGAGTCGGAGCCGGATACCCATTCACCAACATGAGCTTGATGTCTTCGTTTTGTGTAGCTCTTTGATGACTTGTCCTTCCTTTCTGAATCCTTGCTTCTCCGTGAGGGTCTTCGTTCATAACGATCGTCTCTACTCTTTCTCTCTCTTGGAGGTGATTCTTCTTCTACTTCTTCTTTTTGGAGAATCTTCTCTTCTTTTGTAGGGTGTCGTACACTCATTGGAATAGTGTCCGGGTCTCCCACAATTGTAGCAATTTCGCTCTTGACTAGAAGATCTTTTGTCATTATAGGACCTTGACTTAGAGCTTCTTTCTTTGCTTCTACTCTTGTAGAATTTGTTGAAGTTCTTCACCATTAAGCTCAATTCTTCATTGAAGGTTTGTTTCTCACTTGATGATGTGGGGGCTTCACATGAGGCTTTGTAAGCACCACTTGACTTGTTGTGAAGTTCCTCCTTATCCTTGAGTGACATCTCATGAGCAACAATTCTTCCAATGACTTCCGTTGCCTTGAGATCTTTGTAGTTTGGCATCATTTGGATCAATGTGCACACGGTATCATACTTTCCATCCAATGCTCTTAAGATCTTCTTGATGATGAATCTGTCGGGCATCTCTTCACTTCCTAAGCCAGCAATCTCATTTGTGATACGAGCAAGCCTAGAGTACATTTCAGTGACACATTCACCATCCTTCATTTTGAACTTGTCAAGCTGACTTTGGAGCATATCCAACTTGGATTCCTTGACGGAGTCGGTACCTTCATGCATATCAATCAAAGTATCCCAAATTTCCTTTGCATTCTCAAGACGGCTGATTTTGTTGAATTCTTCGGGGCACAAGCCATTGAAGAGGATATCACAAGCTTGAGCGTTGTATTGCAGCATCTTCAATTCATCCGCGCTAGCTTCACGGTTCGGCTCTCTCCCATCAAAGAATTCACCTTGCAAGCCAATACACACAATAGCCCAAACGGCGGGGTTATGTCCGTGAATATGCATTTTCATCTTATGCTTCCAACTAGCAAAATTAGTACCATCAAAGTAAGGACCTCTACGGTGATAATTTCCCTCGCTAGACGCCATACTCTCCTTGGTTGTGAAACCAAGGCTATGACCACCAAAAGCTATGGAAATCAAAGCAAATGGAGAACAAAGCTCTGATACCACTTGTAGGACCTTGAAGTATGTCTAGAGGGGGGTGATTAGACTACTTGACCAATTAAAAACTTAACCTTTTCCCAATTTTAGAGTTTGGCAGATTTTAGCAATCTTTGGACAAGTCAAGCAATCTTCACACAATTCAAGCAAGCATGCAAAGAGTATATGATCAGCGGAAATTAAAGCATGCAACTTGCAATAATGTAAAGGGAAGGGTTTGGAGGATTCAAACGCAATTGGAGACACGGATGTTTTTGTCATGGTTCCGATAGGTGGTGCTATCATACATCCACGTTGATGGAGACTTCAACCTGCAAAGGGTAATGGTTACGCGAGTCCACGGAGGGCTCCACCCACGAAGGGTCCACGAAGAAGCAACCTTGTCTATCCCACCATGGTCGTCGCCCACGAAGGACTTGCCTCACTAGCGGTAGATCTTCACGAAGTAGGCGATCTCCTTGCCCTTACAAACTCCTTGGTTCAACTCCACAATCTTGTCAGAGGCTCCCAAGTGACACCTAGCCAATCTAGGAGACACCACTCTCCAAGAAGTAACAAATGGTGCGTTGATGATGAACTCCTTGCTCTTGTGCTTCAAATGATAGTCTCCCCAACACTCAACTCTCTCTTATAGGATTTGGATCTGGTGGAAAGAAGATTTGAGTGGAAAGCAACTTGGGAAGGCTAGAGATCAAGATTCATATGGTAGGAATGGAATATCTTGGCCTCAACACATGAGTAGGTAGTTCTCTCTCAGAAAATGTAAGTTGGAAGTGTAGGTTTGTTCTGATGGCTCTCTCCACGGATGAAGAGGAGGTGGACGGGTATATATAGCCTCCACACAAAATCTAACCATTACACACAATTTACCAAACTCGGTGGGACCGAATCAACAAACTTGGTCGAACCGATTTAGCAAATCTAGTGACCGTTAGGATTTTCGGTGGGACCGAAATGTAACTCGGTAGGACCGATATGATTAGGGTTAGGGCATAACGTAATCTCGGTGAGACCGATTACACAAACTCGGTGAGACCAATTTTGGTAATTAGCTAACCAGAGTTGGTCAGGTAAACTCGGTGGGACCGGTTCGCTCTTTTCGGTGAGACCGAAATGTTACGAAAGGGAAACATAGAGTTTACATTGCAATCTCGGTGGGGCCGATCACTCACTTCGGTTAGACCGAAACGTTACGAAGGGAAACAGAGAGATTACAATCCCATCTCGGTGAGACCGAGATCCCTATCGATGAGACCAATTTGCCTAGGGTTTGTGGCAGTGGCTATGACATTTGAACTCGGTGACGCCGGATAGAATGAATCGGTGGGACGGATTTTGACTTTGAGTTTAGGTCATATGTGGATGTGAGAAAGTAGTTGAGGGTTTTTGGAGCATATCACTAAGCACTTGAAGCAAGAGACTCATTACGCAACACCTCATCCCTCCTTGATAGTATTGGCTTTTCCTATAGACACAATGTGATCTTGGATCACTAAAATGTAAAATGTAGAGTCTTGAGCTTTTGAGCTGGAGCCAATCCTTTGTCCTTAATATTTTGAGGGATCCACTTCCATCATACATGCCATGCCATTCATTGATCTTTCCTGAAATATTTGTCTTGGAATAGCATTAGCTCAATGAGCTATATGTTGTTATGAATTACCAAAACCACCTAGGGATAGTTGCACTTTCACATGGTATTTGCTATGGTTATAAAATTGGTCCTAGAATGGTAGGCATCCAAGTTGGGTATAATAAAAACTATCATAGGAAGTGAATTGGATGCTATGATCAACTTGATACTTGATAATTGTTTTGAGATATGGAGGTAGTGATATTAAAGTCATGCTAGTTGGGTGATTATGAATTTAAAGAAAGCTTGTTGAAGTTAGCAAGTCCCGTAGCATGCACATATGGTTAAAGTTGTGTAACAAATTTGAAACATGAGGTATACTTGGATTGTGCATCCTTATGAGTGGCGGTCGGGGACGAGCGATGGTCTTTTCCTACCAATCTATCCCTCTAGGAGCATGCGCGTAGTGCTTGGTTTTTGATGACTTCTAAATTTTTGCAATAAGTATATGAGTTCTTTTGACTAATGTTGAGTCCATGGATTATACACTCTTTTACGTTTCCATCATTGCTAGCCTCTTCGGTACCATGCATTGCCCTTTCTCACCTTGAGAGTTGGTGCAAACTTCGCCGGTGCATCCAAACCCCGTGATACGATACGCTCTATCACACATAAACATCCTTATATCTTCCTCAAAACAGCCACCATACCTACCTATTGTGGCATTTCCATAGCCATTCCGAGATATATTTCCATGCAACTTTCCATCGTTCCATTTATCATCATGACACACATTACTATTGTCATATTGCCATTGCATGATAATGTAGTTGACATCGTATTTGTGGCAAAGCCACCATGCATAATTTTTCATACATGCACTCTTGATTCATTGCACCGTCTCGGTACACCGCCGGAGGCATTCATATAGATTCATATCTTGTTCTAGTTTCGAGTTGTAATTCATGTGTTGTAATCAATAAAAGTGTGATGACCATCATTATTAGAGCATTGTTCCCAAAAAGAAAAAGAAAGATAAAAAAACGAAAGGCCAAAAAAAAGAAGAAAGAAGAAAGGCCAAAAAAAGGAAAAGAAAACAAAGAAAAAGGAAAGAAAATAAATAAAAAGGGGCAATGTTACTATCTCTTTTCCCGCACTTGTGCTTCAAAGTAGCACCATGTTCTTCTTATAGCGAGTCTCATATATTGTGCTTCAAAGTAGCACCATGTTCTTCATACAGTGAGTCTCATATGTTGTCACTTTCATATACTAGTGGGAATTTTTCATTATAGAACTTGGCTTGTATATTCGTACGATGGGCTTCCTCAAATGCCCTAGGTCTTCGTGAGCAAGCAAGTTGGATGCACACCCACTAGTTTTATTTTGTTGAGCTTTCATACATTTATAGCTCTAGTGCATCCGTTGCATGGCAATCCCTACTCCTCATGTTGACATCAATTGATGGGCATCTCCACAGCCCGTTGATTATCCTCATCAATGTGAGATTTTCTCCTTTTTTGTATTCTCCACGCAATCCCCATCATCATATTCTATTCCACCCATAGTGCTATATCCATGGCTCACGCTCATGTATTGTGTGAAGGTTGAAAAGGTTTGAGATTATTTTAGTACTAAACAATTGCTTGCCTTGTCATCGGGGGTGTAGAATTTGGGAACATTTTTGTGTGACGAAAATGAAGCATATCCTAACTATATGATTTTGTAGGGATGAACTTTCTTTAGCCATGTTATTTTCAGAAGACATGATTGCTTTTATTAGTATGCTTGAAGTATTACTATTTCTTTTGTCGATATGAACTTTTATTTTGAATCATTTGGATCTCAACATTCATGCCACAATAAAGAAAATTACATTGAGAATTATGCTAGGTAGCATTCCACATCAAAAATTCTGTCTTTATCATTTACCTACTTGAGGACGAGCAGGAATTAAGCTTGGGCATGCTTGATACGTCTCCAACGTATCTATAATTTTTTATTGTTCCATGCTATTATATTACCCCTTTTGGATGTTTATGGGCTTTATTTTACACATTTATATCATTTTTGGGACTAACCTACTAACCGGAGGCCCAGCCCGTATTGCTATTTTTTTTTGCCTATTTCAGTATTTCGAAGAAAAGGAATATCAAACAGAGTCCAAACGGAATGAAACCTTCGGGAGCGTGATTTCTAGAATGAATGTGATCCAGAGGATTTGGAGTGCAAGCCAAGAAGCAGCCGAGGCGGCCAAGACGGTGGAGGGCGCGCCCACCCCTACAGGGCATGCCCCCTGTCTCGTGGGCCCCTCGGGCGGCCATCGACGTACTTTTTCCTCCTATATATACCCATGTACCCCGAAAACATCTAGTGAGCCAACGCAAAAACAATTTCCACCGTCGTAACCTTTTGTATTCGTGATATCCCATCTTAGAGCCTTCGTCGGCGCTCCGTCGGAGGGGGAATCGACCATGGAGGGCTTCTACGTCAACACCATAGCCCCTCCGATGAGTTGTGAGTAGTTTACCACAGACCTTCGGGTCCATAGTTATTAGCTAGATGGCTTCTTCTCTTTTTTTGGATCTCAATACCATGTTCTCCCCCTCTCTTGTGGAGATCTATTCGATGTAACTCTTTTTGCGGTGTGTTTTTCGAGGTCCGATGAATTGTGGGTTTTGAATCTCCTCTGAATTCTTTTATGTATGGTTGAGTTATCTTTGCAAGTCTCTTCGAATTATCAGTTTGGTTTGGCCTACTAGATTGATCTTTCTTGCCATGGGAGAAGTGCTTAGCTTTGGGTTCAATCTTGCGGTGTCCTTACCCAGTGACAGCTGGGGTTGCAAGGCACGTATTGTATTGTTGCCATCGAGGATAAAAAGATGGGGTTTATAACATATTGCATGAGTTTATCCCTCTACATCATGTCATCTTTCTTAATGTGTTACTCTGTTCTTATGAACTTAATACTCTAGATGCATGCTGGATAGCGGTCGATGTGTGGAGTAATAGTAGTAGATGCAGGCAGGAGTCGGTCTACTTGTCACGGACGTGATGCCTATATACATGATCATGCCTAGATAATCTCATAATTATTCGCTATTCTATCAATTGCACGACAGTAATTTGTTCACCCACTGTAATACTTATGCTATCTTGAGAGAAGCCACTAGTGAAGCATATGGCCCCCGGGTCTATCTTTTATCATATAAGTTTTTCATTTACTTTTATTTGCATCTTTACTTTTCCTATCTATATTATAAAATACCAAAAATATATTTATCTTATCATACTATCTCTATCAGATCTCACTTTCGCAAGTGGCCGTGAAGGGATTGACAACCCCTTTATTGCGTTGGTTGCGAGTTCTTTGTTTGTTTGTGTAGGTGCGTGGGACTTTTGAGGAGCCTCCTACTGGATTGATACCTTGGTTCTCAAAAACTGAGGGAAATACTTACGCATCACCCTTTCCTCTTCAAGGAAAACCAACGCCAGCTCAAGACGTAGCAAGAAGGATTTCTGGCGCCGTTGCCGAGGAGGTCTTTGCTCAAGTCAAGACATACCAAGTACCCATCACAAACTCATCTCCCTCGCATTTACATTATTTGCCATTTGCCTCTCGTTTTCCTCTCTCCCACTTCACCCTTGCTGTTTTATTCGCCCTCTCTTTCCCAATCTCCTCTCTCTTTTGCTTGCCTTTTTCTGTTTGCTTGTGTGTTGGATTACTTGTTGCCATGGCGCAAGATAATACCAAATTGTGTGATTTCTCCAATACCAATAATAATGATTTCCTTAGTACTCCGATTGCTCCTCTTAATGATGTTGAGTCTTGTGAAATCAATACTGCTTTGCTGAATCTTGTTATGAAAGATCAATTCGTCGGCCATCCTAGTGAAGATACCGCTACCCATCTAAACAACTTTGTTGATTTGTGTGATATGCAAAAGAAGAAAGATACAGATAATCATATTTTTAAATTGAAGTTATTTCCGTTTTCACTTAGAGATCGTGCTAAAGTTTGGTTTTCGTCTTTGCCTAAAAATAGTATTGATTCTTGGAACAAGTGCAAAGATGCTTTTATCTCTAAGTATTTTCCTCCTGCTAAGATTATCACTCTTAGGAACGATATTATGAATTTTAAACAACTTTATCATGAGCATGTTGCCCAATCTTGGGAAAGAATGAAATTGATGATTCGCAATTGCCCTACTCATGGTTTGAATTTATGGATGAGCATACAAAATTTTTATGCCGGTTTCAACTTTGCTTCTAGAAATCTTTTAGATTCGGCCGCGGGAGGCACGTTTATGGAAATCACTTTAGGAGATTCTACAAAACTTCTTGATAATATTATGGCTAATTATTTTCAACGGCACACCGTAAGATCTACTAGTAAAGAAGTGCATGCTATAGAAGAAATCAATATTTTGAGTGGAAAGATGGATGAACTTATGAAGTTGTTTTCTACTAAAAATACTCCTATTGATCCCAATGATATGCCTTTGTGTACTTTGATTGAGAATAATAATGAATCTATGGATGTGAATTTTGTTGGTAGGAATAGTTTTGGAAACAATGCTTATAGAGAAAACTTTAATCCTAGATCATTCCCTAGTAATTCCTCCAATAATTATGGAAATTCCTACAATAACTCTTATGGTAATTTTAATAAGATGCCATCTGGTTTTGAGAATAGTGTGAAAGAATTTATGATCTCTCAAAAGAATTTTAATGCCTTGCTTGAAGAAAAATTGCTCAAAGTTGAAGATTTGGCTAGGAACGTTGATAGACTTTCGCTTGATGTTGATTCTCTTAAACTTAGATCTACTCCTCCTAAGCATGATATCAATGAGTATCTCAAAGCAATGAGAATTTCCATTGATGAGTGCAAGGAAAGAACCGCTAGATTGCATGCTAAGAAAGATTGCTTCGTAAAGGCGTGTTCTTCTAGTTTCAATGAAAATAATGATGAAGATCTTAAAGTTATTGATGTGTCTCCTATTAGATCTTTGTTTTGCAATGTGAATCTTAATAATAAAGGGACTGGAGATGAGTCAACTTTAGTTAGAAGGCGTCCCAATAATTCGGAGTTTTTAGATCTTGATGCTAAATTTGGTAAAAGTGGGATTGGCGAGATCATAACTTTAAATAGCATTGAACCCACTATCTCAGATTTCAAGGAATTTGATTATGATAATTGTTCTTTAGAAGGTTGTATTTCCTTGTTGCAATCCGTTGTTAATTCTCCTCATGCTTATAGTCAAAATAAAGCTTTTACCAAACATATTGTTGATGCCTTGATGCAATCTTATGATGAAAAACTTAATTTAGAAGTTTCTATACCTAGAAAACTTAATGATGAGTGGGAACCTACTATAAAGATTAAAATTATAGATCATGAGTGTTTTGCTTTGTGTGATTTGGGTTCTAGTGTTTCCATGATTCTGAAAACTTTATGTGATATTCTAGGTTTCCATGATCTTGATGATTGCTCTTTAAATTTGCACCTTGCGGATTCCACCATTAAAATCCCAATGGGAAGGATCAATGATGTTCTCCTTGTTGCAAATAGAAATTTGGTGCCCGTAGATTTTATCGTTCTTGATATAGATTGCAATCTTTCTTGCCCTATTATTCTTGGTAGACCTTTCCTTAGAACGATTGATGCGATTATTGATATGAAGTGTGACGCCCCCGATTCAATCGTACACTAATCATGCATGCAAACGTGTACGATGAAGATCAGGGACTCACGAGAAGATATCACAACACAACTCTAAAAATAAAATAAGTCATACAAGCATCATATTACAAGCCAGGGGCATCGAGGGCTCGAATACAAGTGCTCGAACATAAATGAGTCAGCGGAAGCAGCAATATCTGAGTACAGACATAAGTTAAACAAGTTGCCATAAGATGGCTAGCACAAAGTGGGATACAGATCGAAAGAGGCGCGGGCCTCCTGCCTGGGATCCTCCTAAACTACTCCTGGTCGTCGTCAGTGGCCTGCATGTAGTAGTAGGCACCTCAAGTGTAGTAGGAGTCGTTGTCGACGGTGGCATCTGGATCCTGGGCTCCACGTCTGGTTGCGGCATCCGAGAAGAAAAGGAAATAGGGGGAAAAGAGGGAGCAAAGCAACTGTGAGTACTCATCCAAAGTACTCACAAGCAAGGATCTACACTACATATGCATGGGTATATGTGTAAAGAGGCAATATCGGTGGACTGAACTGCAGAATGCCAGAACAAGACGGGGATAGCTAGTCCTATCAAAGACTACGCTTCTGGCAGCCTCCGTCTTGCAGCATGTAGAAGAGATTAGATCGAACTCCTCCAAGTAGCATCGCACAGCATAATCCTACCCGGCGATCCTCCCCTCGTCGCCCTGTGGGAAAGCGATCACCGGGTTATCTCTGGAACTTGTCTGGGTGTGTTTTATTAAGTATCTAGTTCTAGTTGTCATAAGGTCAAGGTACAACTCTGGGTCGTCCCTTTACCGAGGGACACGGCTATTTGAATAGATAAACTTCCTTGCAGGGGTGCACCACATAACCCAACATGCTCGATCCCCTTTGGCCGGACACACTTTCCTGGGTCATGCCCGGCCTTGGAAGATCAACACGTCGCAGCCCCACCTAGGCACAACAGAGAGGTCAGCACGCCGGTCTAAATCCTATGGCGCAGGGGTCTGGGCCCATCGCCCATTGCACACCTGCACATTGCGAGGGCGGCCGGAAGCAGACCTAGCCTCCCTAATACAAGAGCAGGCGTTCCAGTCCAATCCGGCGCGCGCCGCTCAGTCGCTGACGTCAAGAAGGCTTCGGATGATACCACGACGTCGAGTGCCCATAACTGTTCCCGCGTAGTTGGTTAGTGCGTATAGGCCAGTGGCCAGACTCAGATCAAATACCAAGATCTCGTTAAGCGTGTTATTGTGAAGTAACCACGGACGCCGACCAGGGCCAGGCCCACCTCTCTCCTAGGTGGTCTCCACCTGCCCTGTCGCTCTGCCACAAAGTAACAGTCGGGGGCCATCGGAAACCCAGGCCCACCTCTACCGGGATGGAGCCACCTGTCCTTCCAGCCCCCACATCGGAAGCACGTAAGGGTACTCAACGAGCTGACCTGGCTTTAGTCTCCATCTATATAGTATGTATATATGTATAGTATATACCCGTGAGCACCTCCCGAGTGATCCATAGTATAGCAAGGCAGACTGATAAGAATGTAGGGCCAATGATAAACTAGCATCCTATACTAGACATTTAGGATTGCGGGTAAGGTATCAATGACTGTAGCAACAATGACAGGCTGTGCAACAGAATAGGAGTAACCGAACAGTAACATGCTACACTGCTCTAATGCAAGCAGTAGAGAGAAGAATAGGTGATATCTGGTGATCAAAGGGGGGGCTTACCTGGTTGCTCTGGAAAGGAAGGGTCGTCAACTCCGTAGTCGAACTGGACATCAGCAGCGTCGGTCTTGTAGTTTGTTGGAGAGAAGAGGGGGAAGAAACAATAAATACAATGCAAACATAAGCATAACGATGCATGACATGACAACGAGCGTTGCTAAGTGTGCCCTAGTGCGATAGTAGGTGGTACCGGCGAAAGGGGGAAACATCCAGGAAAGTATCCCCGGTGTTTCGTGTTTTCGGACAGATGAACCAGAGGGGGAAAGTTGTGAGTTTGCTATGCTAGGGGTGTGTGGCGGGCGAACGAGCTGCGTATCCGGATTCGTCTCATCTTTCTGATCAACTTTCATGTAGAAAACTTTTTCATTCGAGCTATGGTTTATTTTCTATAATTTTTCAAATTTTTAAATGATTTTCTAGATTTTCTTATTTACTTTTAATTTCGAAAATCAGCAGTTAAAAACTGGGTGCACCCGGTGCAGTGCACCAGAGGTGCACCAGTGAGGCTGACCAGTGGGTCTAGTCAAATGCTGACCCAGCAGTTGACTGGTCCACGGTTGACCAGTCAAAGGTCCCGTGGGACCCGGTTGTCATACCCTGTAATATTTTAATAGTGTCTAGTTAGTTTCTAATTAGGCTTATTAGAGGGTGGCCCACCTGTCTTAAAGCTATATCTAATCTACTAAAAATTTAACTTAATCAAATGGGGTCAATATGTCATATTGTAGCAACTAACCTAACTAGTACTCCTACTACCAATTAGTCCTAATCTAATTAGCACGGCCGGCCACTGGTGGCTGTGCACACCACAAACACAGCAAGGCCTCCATGGTCATTAGCATCAGCAAGTAGTGCACAGCAGCGGCAGCAGCTAACAATAGCAGCAGCGGCAGCAGCTAAGAAGCTAAACAACAGAGGGCAGCAGCTAAGCAGCGGCAGAAACAGAAGGCAGCGACAAGGGCGGCGCTAGGCGGCGGGCGGCAGCAGGAGCGGGGCTAGGCGATGGCCGGCGAGCAGCGGCACGTGGAGGCGAGGTCAGGCTGGGCGCGCGGGCAGCAGTACGCAGCAGGAGCAGCTCATCGCACCCACGTATGTACGCGTACACGCGAGCTCGGATGTGCTCGGGGGCAGCAAACGGTGACCGAATCGAGGCAGGGGAAGCAGGGATCCGGAGGAGTTGCTCACTGCGAGTCCATTAGCACGCTCGGGGAGGGTCAGGGTGGACCGGAGAGGCGGTGGTGATGGCGAGACGGCAACGGCCGGACGAAGAAGACGAAGACTGCGTCGGCTTCGCAGCTCCCTGCCTCGTTCCAATGCCCTGAACGGACGCGGTAGCGTGCGGACAACCTCCAGGATGTGCTCCCGTACGCCGGGGAGGCCGGTGGACGCGTCAACGACGGCGAGGCAGCAGTGACCGCGTGAGCTTGCGAGCTCAAAATCGAGCCAGAGGAGGGGAGGAAGATGGGGATCGAGGGGGGAATGAATGAGGGCGAGCTAGGGTTTCTGGGGAACGCCTTAGTAGGCCGAGGGAGGGTGCGGATGGCTGGCACGTGGCCCTGGCGCCATGGATGGTCGGCACGCACGACTCTGCCTCTCCCCTGCGAGAGGTAGGGGAAAAGGCCGGCCAGCTGGGCCAGGCCTGCTACAGTGTTTGTACTGGGCTTAGTGAACAGGGGGGATTTCTCCCTTTCTTTTATTTTTCTTTATCTTTTTCTATTTTCCAATTTAGCTATTGTTTTTCTAAATAGTTTAGTGATCAAATGACTTTTGTTAATTATGAAACTTCACACAAAAATGACATGCAATATTCTAGAGTTGCACAAAAAGTAATGAGGGCATTCGCAATTTATTTGATTTTCGATTTGAATTTAAATGTGTTGAACAGGTGTTGCTGGGTCTGTTTTAAATACTTTAGGGGCACTTTAACAACTCAAATAATGTTAGTTTCTACATGTAAATTATATAGTGATTATTTTCAACCCAACAAACATTTTTTTGTTCTACTGTTTAAAGAAATACTATTTTGACTTGTAATTTAAATTTGAATTTGAATTTGATTTTTATTAAGTGGCAATGTGCATAGTAATCATGATGACATGGCCACCATTAGGGGGGATTACTGTAGCATGATTTTCGGGGTGTTACAAATCTCCTCCACTGCAAGAAATCTCGTCCCAAGATTTAAGCGGTGGAGTAAGGGGGGAAGGGGAAGGTGCTGGTAGGGAAAAACCTAACGAGTCTTCTCGGTCTTGGCTGCCCTTTCGAAGTGGTTGATCCTCTTTTCTTTGATGTCTTCATTTCTTTGCTTCAAGTCACCATGATCAAGTCGTCATCCTTCCTTCGGGATCTCCATCGTCCTACGAACGCGACCAAGGGAAAAAAACCTCCAGAAGAACGCATCTCCACAAAGTTGGGCATCTACGGTGAACTCAATGGGAAATACACAATGTACCCCACGAGTTGTATTTCAGTGAATTCGTTGAGTGCAATATATGATGGTACCAAAGTTTCAAATGGGTAGGCAATCATTCGATGACTAGACAGAAGCTGGAATGGAGGGTTGAACAACGAGAATAACATGGTGTTTGATTCTAGGATGAATAATGATATAGCATTCAGCTTGCGAATCACATACGAAGCCAGGTGCAAAGGATACATTAGAATCCTAGTTATAAAGAAGAGTCAGGTTTCGATCTAGTGGACCTGTGGGTTATGGGCCCACCATGTGGGTTGAAAGTAGGAAGGGTGGTGACATCTTACACAGCCGCGACAGGGAGGCACGTCAGTGAATAGCTTGTCAGCTATGCCGACAACACTGTCAGTACCAAGGACGGGGAACAAAGAGAACCATTTTCCTGCTCATTGAACGAGACGAACCAATTGGCAAAGTGCTCACCCATCGGTGGTTACCGGAATATCATCAACAATAGTAACAGGGTCTTACAGACAGAGTGGTACAACAAGGTTCTTACCTAAGTAGGGAATTATCTCTGCTCAGTTAAGTCAGATTTATGAAAGGTTAAACAAAAGAATGGAAAGGAAAACGTGATTATCAGATTAAACAGAACAATGGAAAGGAAAATTGTGATTACACACAATTATTAGGAGTATATCCTTCCCATGTACCAGCAGAACATGGCATACATGGTAGGAGAGCAAGTACCCAACCATTCAGATAAGATGCAAGGATTAATCAAGATGTTACCCATACAATGGTGTTTGGATAACTGACCAAGAAACATTTAGCATAGTGCCTCCAATGTTCTTGTTGATGAGCGGGATATCATAGTCATGCTTCGAGGTAGCAATGATATGGTGTATCAATCAAGGGCCAGACTTTGGATACACAAATGATCCATCAAGAGCAACTTATAAAATAAGTCTCACAATTTCCTCCAGGAAGAATGGTTATCCTTGCAAAAGAAATTATAATGATAGGTCCTCCAGCCAGGGGGGTGCTAGGCATGACATCTTGTTACCGTGTCATCAAACGACCAACATCATAACTCTTGGAAAGTTGTCCCAACCATCATATCTAACCGAGATTCAGATCCGATTGGTCTCATGATACCTCAGACTCAGGGTGTCCGAGAAGAAAAGGTGCAACACAAATCGACGAAATGACATTGCAAAATTCTCGGGAAATGAACTATGGGAGCGGGTTCCTGAAACAATAGTTCATCATTAAACCAAGGAGGGGGTGAGGAGGTGGCTGATGGGCTCAGCGACAATTCATCGAGAATTCCAAACGGATGGATTTCCACAATAATGTGAACAAGAAGATGACACTTGTCAATTTAAATGATATAATGTGGTATGCTCGAGTAAAACATACACCATCAATCATTAGCTGAAAGGTGTGCCCTAAATATGACCTTAGGCAGCAAGATCAATGTTAGAGTGATAATTCAATAACCAACAGTCTAAGAACGAACTGTCGATCGTTAGCTTCAACGCAATAGGGTTGCTAGAGGTCCAGAACTCAAGCAGCATCATTAACATATTGGTATCCTGGTTAAAAACAACACAGGGACCAAGGAAGAATGGTGATGGTGAGAAGTATCATCATACCGAGAATTTCTAAGAGGTGGAGCAATCCCCACAACATTCTCGACAAAAAAGACTATAATATTTCAAGGCGGAACACAACACTAGCTGGAGAGCAAGTTGTATTCATAATGTGGACAAGTTCGCAATGAAAGGAAGTCAAGGGTGTTGTCGATGATAATAAAAATCATCAAGGGCAAGGAGGGTATTTCTCATCATGAACACAGTTGGCATCTCGGAAAAAGTCAAAGTTTTGAAGGTGATACGACACATTTGCCGGAGGTTTCAAGAGGATGCAATCAAACAACAACGGCAGCAAGCAAGGGAATGACGAAGTGGCAAGTTATAGGATCAATATATAAGATGCAAGCTTGGAAGCAAAGTTGCCTTTCAAGACAAGCAACATGATGTTGAAAACTTGACGCAAGTCGTGCTCACACACTGAAGAATTCGTGCACCAGAGAAGGATGAGGTAGCACAGTCAAAGGTAGCAAGACCAGGATGCAGCCGATAGTCTAGGAATGACATGATTGAGTTCAGAATTTCCTAGTAAAAATACTAGGGGTATTTGATTTGTAGCGCAGAATAATTTCACTAGACGGTGTCCTCAGTTGACAACAACCCAGAACCCATAGAGTGATTACGACAAGGAAAGACATTACTTCAACAAAGTTAGTAAGATGTGGTGCAATGGCAAGACATCTCCGAGATACAAGGGGGTAATACTCGAAGGTAGAACATGATAGAAGTAGAACCGGGTCATTGACCTATGACAGTAGATACTTCAACCTTGCCAAAAAATAGACGAGGTACTGAAATGAATTCCCATCAGATATATCAGATCAGGACAACATGGTCGGAACCATAACTGTAAGGAATCAATTTCAAGAATACCGAAAGAGTCATACTGTTGGATAATCATTTTGCAAGAAGCTTCCGAGACGGTCTACATCATTTTCATGGGCATGAACACAATGTTCAAGGTCGAATCCCACTCCTTTAATGCATATCATTTCATTCACCTCTCGCTTTGATATAACTGTAGTGTTGGAATTTTACCTGGCAAAATACCAGAAGAGTATGACTCGTGAAAACTTTCGAGTTCACACATATTAAGGAAGGCATAGGTTCAACCCATCAGGGTATCGTGGAAACATATACCACAAGCTTCAATAGTAAATATCACCAGCTCGAAAGCAGAGCTTGGTTGGCCAAATCAAGGAATAGGATTTACCAATGTCATTATGTATCAGGGAAAGAACTTCCAAAGTGATTAAATATGAAGGACGTTGTCGGGTAAAATACAACAAATGATCCGATGGTCCTTAAGGGATCTGATGTAAGCATCAGTACTCAACCAGAGGAAGAAACAATGCAAAGGCATTGGATTGTAGAAATAGCCAACTAATTCAAACTCAAATGCAAAAGAATTGTGATTTCCAAATCAAGGGATCAGAATCAAACACCTCTGATTAAGGGTGGATAAGTTGAGTAGGCTTAGGGATACAATCGATGATAATTTGGTTGGTCGAGATCCAGCTCATGTTTAAAATGATGTCTGAGCCGGAAGGATGAATTCTAGGTTGGATTGATGATTGCGAGCATTCGCAAACATATTGGATCAAAGATTCAAAATGACGGTGACAAAGGATGCTCGTGAATATTGCTAGGCATATGGAAAGTATCCATAATGCAAGCAGACAAGTATTTGCAGAACAATTGTTGGCAATGGATTATCAGAAGACCGGATAGTATTTCAAAGTATCTTGTGGACCACATGATCAACTAGGAATGAACAAATCCTCGATGAGTGTGAGGAAAAATTCGTAGATGTATTAAAGCGGAAATGGAGTTGCAAGGCATCATGCATAATGGATTCTATGTCACGACCGGTTTTCCAATAAAAATATTTATTGAGAAACCAATCTTTTGAGTCCAGTATGAGAGAAATCCTCCTCACTGGTAGACAAATTCTTGATACAATAAGCCAGTAGCATAAAATATATTACAGGGTCGAACTACGGTTGCTCAACCAAATTATTACAAGCACGCCAATAATTATACATAATGGCGGACATGACACAGTGGTGTGGAGGCATACTACTGACTCGAGGATAGGGCGGTGGTGGAGAAACACAGCGGGGAGAGAGATACAAGACTCCACGCCTGTCATCTCATCGAGCATCAAGGTGAGGCTCGATGAATTTATTTGGTAGCGGAAGCGGATATAATATAGTGACCAAAACCAGGGTCGCACGAGACTGACTGGGACTCCTCTAGGTGTCGGACTCGCTATCAAATTCTTCATCCATGAGATCGCCTTCGTCAGCATCTGTCCAAATCAACAAGCCAGTGAGTACTTTGAAAGTACTCGCAAGACAGTTCGGACGTAAGATATAACAAATGCATGCATGAATGCGTCATGATTAATTCACCAATGTACATTCAAAAATTAGTCTAACAAGGTAAGTAAAAGGGAAACGGCGGTAGTCTGCCTGAAATCCCAACAAAACATAAATGAATACCGATCGGGTGTCTGAAGCGACGCCTCGAAAGGTGAATAAATAAATATAAGGAAATGATGCCACAGTAGGGCGTCTTAGCGACACCACATAAAGGGCTTTAAAAGAAATGCCACAGTCGGACGTCGGGGCGACATCACAGAAAGGGCTTTAAAAGAAATGCCACAGTCGGGCGTCTTAGCGACACCACATAAAGGGCTTTAAAAGAAATGCCACAGTCGGACGTCGGGGCGACATCACAGAAAGGGCTTTAAAAGAAATGCCACAGTCGGACGTCTTAGCGACACCACATAAAGGGCTTTAAAAGAAATGCCACAGTCGGACATCGGGGCGACATCACAGAAAGGGCTTTAAAAGTAATGCCACAGTCGGACGTCGGGGCGACATCACAGAAAGGGCTTTATTCACAAGTAAATAATACTCATAATAAATATTCAATTCATGAGAATAAATGGGTTAGTCCATCCACAGGAATAATCATTTAACCGGACTTAGCACTCATGCGATTCACCGGAGTCTCTGTCATCAAACTGATACTGTTAGGACAAGATAATACGAATTTGGACATGGAATAGATGATTTGGAGGAATATATGACTCTGCAGAGTTTGTACAAAATTTTTCCCACAGCCAACGGATTTCCGTAGTCACGAAGGACTAGTTCAGTTTACGGTATTTCGGAGGAAAACACAGCTAACTAGTACACACCCATCCTACCTCTCGATGCTAGGAATCACCCTAGACATCGTCCAAGAAAAACTTTTGAGACGGGGAGATCACAATCTCGAATAGCATGGGATCAAATTTATATACGCGTGCTCTAAGGGGTGCCCCCCTCTCGGTCCCAACCGGAAACACCCATTCCCCCTGACCGGATGACTGGCTTTAATCCAGGGCCATGGAACCATCATCACGGCCTCTCCTTTTGGTGTGTACTAGGAAAGCGGTTTGCAACTTACTAAACCATATTCCTTGCGGAAAACATGTGGTAGTACAGGGAAGAAAATGAGAGGAACTGGACCGATACGGTTTGACACTGAAGTCACATAGTCTGGCATAAGACTGGCATGCTACGACACTGCCATCTTACCCATCCTCATGCCAACACATGGCCATTCATACTCACATCCATCCACTTATGGATCATCGAACTCACTTACCTCAGCATTGCATACTCACATGCCATGAAACTAACTAAATGCAAAACATGCCAAGACACTCATCATATCAAAAGTTCAAACATGCTTGCCTGGTTCAGAGTAGTCGGAGCCTAGCTCGGTGAAGTTTGCGGCTCCGTCACCTCCTTCGGTATCTATGATATAAAGAAAATATATGCGCTATCGTAAATACCAAGGGGTGCACAAAAAGTATTCCAAATATTTTTCAAATAAATCTGATAAAAAACTAGACAAAATTTTAAAGAGAACAGAAAAAGAATCAATCAAAAATACCTTTCTGTTTAAAAGTTATAAAGGTTTTTGTCCAGGTACTCATCTGTAAAGAAACAGAAAGTTCCCAGGGGCTAGCTTATAAAAACAGAAAACGTTCCAGTCTTGAATACGCCAGCCCAGAGGGGAAAGCGTATTTTGCCCGAAGGCGCTTCCAGAAAACGATTCACTTAGAAGTGACAGAGAGGCTGACGGTGGGGTCCCACTCATCAGGTTTAAACTTTCAAATGGGGGGGGACGAAGCTCGTCGGCGCCCGAGAGCCGCGGTGGTCGCCGGCGGCGATCCACGGCGAGGTAAGGGGATCGGAGGTTACCAACGTGCTCACCGTGTCCTTCCGTAACGGTGGGTGGTGGTGTTGGTCACCGGGGAGCACCACGTCGACGGCGGTCTCAACTCCGGCGGACGGTGGTTCGGGCGTGGATGGAGCTCGTCGGAGAGAGCTGCGAAGGACAAATTGATGCTGGCGTTAGCTTACTGGGTGCTAGAGGGAGCAACTGACGGGGTTTGGGCGCCGGAGACGGCCTCACCGGAGCGAATCGTGGTGGAGGCCGAGGCGGATCGGGGCGGCCGGAGTTGGGGGAGGAGACCTCCTTGAGGTCCTCCGGGTGGCTTGGCAGAGCTTTGGTGAGGTGTAGAGGTGGTGCGTGCTCGAGGGTGAGCTCGGGGGCCCTTTTTATAGGCGGCCCGAGGCGGTGGCCGTGAACGGGGGTCTCCGGTGAAGGTTACGGCGGCGCAGGGCTTGGTCGGGGGTAATTAGGACGTTGGGCGTCATCGTGGAGGTCCATGGTTCCGTTTAGGTGCTAATTGAGCTGGGATTTGGTGCTATGGGCGAATTCGACATAACGGGGCGGCGCGGGCCCGTCGGCGGCAGTGAGCACATCCCGTGCTTGCCGGGCCACGGTGACGGTGCCACGGGCGTGCGCTGGCATGCATGAGGCCACGCGGAGAGCAGAGGGGCGTTGGGCGGCGCCAAACGGCGTTGAGCCGCCGTTTCGTCCCCTATCGGCTGCTACGGGGGTTCGGCCGCCGCAAGACACGCCGGCGCGGGCGACCAAGGGCGCCACCGACGCCGGGAAGACGCCAAGCGCGCGTGCGGGGGTGCTGGCCAGGGAGAAGAAGCCGCGTGCAACGCGCCAAGCGCACTGTCTACGCGTGAGTGAAGCTGACGGACGAAAAACGACACTGAAGTATGAATTTTCTGAATTTGCAAAGGAACAGTGCAGCTCAGGTGTTCGACAGAATGTTTTTGGCCTCTGGGGATTTTTCCTTGAGCTGATTTTTGGTGGAGTGGCTTCTCATTGCTCCAGTAGGCTGCCTGAATTTTGGTGGAATTTTTGGAGAAGTGTAGGTATGAATTTCACCAAATTTGGCAAATCTGGTCCAAACTTGTAGAGACTGAATTTTGAAAATTTTGAAAAGAGAAGGAGTGGATCAAGATGGTTCTGGGTTGTGGGTACAAAGGACTTTCCAGGAGAGTTGGTTTGAGGTCAAAACTCAAATGCAAAAGGGTACTTGCTTTGAAAAATTCTCAGGCTCCAAATAATTTTCAGAAATGATTTGAGTGAAAAGAAAATTAGGATAAAATCCAAAACTTGCTTGGATTAGTTGGGACAGAGAACTTAGGTTGATTACAAGGAGGAGGGGAGGTTTTGGAGGGGTTTTACCATATGGGCAAAAATACAAAGCCATGGGTGGTTTTCAAGATATGAAAATCCCAAGTTTTTCATAGAGTTTCTTTTTAAAAGAAAAGGATTAAACTCCCAAAATAAATTTGAGAGGGAACCAACAGAGAAGAAGTTTCAAAAGATCAGACACCAAAGTTTGAAGAAAAATAAAATCCTTGCCAAAGCAAAGGAAGTTTTTAAGAGGAAGGATTTCTGGAAAAGAAATTTTAAATGCCCTCTTTTCAAAAACCACAAAGTTTTTGCTGAAAACCAAATAAAAATTTTGGAGTGTCACATTCTAGGGATATTGGAATGTTTCAGGGAATCTTGTAATAACAAGAGCAATTGGGGATGGAGATGTGAACAACGATTGCAGGTAGTTATCCATAACGATTTATTGGTGGTAGGGATTGCAACGACGAAGGGCACAAGTGTCTCGGGAAAACATCGGAGAGTATCTTCGGAATCTTCTGATGCATTAGGCGATCATCTCTAATAAGGACTCTTCGGATGGAAGTGATCACGAGATCCTAATGTTAGAGTTAGCAAAATTCATTTATCCCGAATAGAAGAGAGACCAGAGTCCCAGAGTATAGACGAAGAGTAAAAGATCCTAATACCACCCAAATGGCGACGTGAGCCCATAAGACACACAACCATGTTAGTAAAAGTTTTGAAATGTCTAGACTCGACTTCGGCCAAGCAGTGTGGAAAGGGGATTCCTACAGGCAGTCGGCTCTGATAGCAACTTGTGACGCCCCCGATTCAATCGTACACTAATCATGCACGCAAACGTGTACGATCAAGATCAGGGACTCACGGGAAGATATCACAACACAACTCTAAAAATAAAATAAGTCATACATGTTGGGTTTCGTAGTAATTTCAAAAAATTTCCTACGCGCACACAGGATCATGTGATGCATAGCAACGAGAGGAGAGTGTTGTCTACGTACCCAACGCAGACCGACTGCGGAAGCAATGACACGACGTAGAGGAAGTAGTCGTACGTCTTCACGATCCAACCGATCAAGCACCGAAACTACGGCACCTCCGAGTTCGAGCACACGTTCAGCTCGATGACGATCCCCGGACTCCGATCCAGCAAAGTGTCGGGGAAGAGTTTCGTCAGCACGACGGCGTGGTGACGATCTTGATGAACTACAGCAGCAGGGCTTCGCCTAAACTCCGCTACAGTATTATCGAGGAATATGGTGGCAGGGGGCACCACACACGGCTAAGGAATCGATCATGTGGATCAACTTGTGTCAACTTGTGTGTTTAGAGGTGCCCCTGCCTCCGTATATAAAGGAGGAGAGGAGGGGAGGCTGGCCGGCCAAAGAGGGAGGCGCAGGAGAGTCCTACTCCCTCTGGGAGTAGGATTCCTCCCCCCAATCCTAGTCCAACTAGGATTCCTCGGAGGGGAAGGGAGAGAGGGGGGCCGGCCACCTTCTCCTAGTCCTAATAGGACTAGGGGAGGGGAAAGAGGCGCAGCCACCTTGGGCTGCCCCTTTCTCCTTTCCACTAAGGCCCATGATGGCCCATATGGCTCCCGGGGGGTTCCGGTAACCTCCCGGTAACCCGGTAAAATCCCGATTTCACCCGGAACACTTCCGATGTCCAAACATAGGCTTCCAATATATCAATCTTTACGTCTCGACCATTTCGAGACTCCTCGTCATGTCCGTGATCACATCCGGGAGTCCGAACAACCTTCGGTACATCAAAATGCATAAACTCATAATATAACTGTCATCGTAACCTTAAGCGTGCGGACCCTACGGGTTCGAGAACAATGTAGACATGACCGAGACATGTCTCTGGTCAATAACCAATAGCGGGACCTGGATGTCCATATTGTCTCCTACATATTCTACGAAGATCTTTATCGGTCAGACCGCATAACAACATACGTTGTTCCCTTTGTCATCGGTATGTTACTTGCCCGAGATTCGATCGTCGGTATCCAATACCTAGTTCAATCTCGTTAACGGCAAGTCTCTTTACTCGTTCCGTAATACATCATCTCACAACTAACACATTAGTTGTAATGCTTGCAAGGCTTATGTGATGTGTATTACCGAGAGGGCCCAGAGATACCTCTCCGACAATCGGAGTGACAAATCCTAATCTCGAAATACGCCAACCCAACATCGACCATTGGAGACACCTGTAGTACTCCTTTATAATCACCCATTTACGTTGTGACGTTTGGTAGTACCCAAAGTGTTCCTCCGGTAAACGGGAGTTGCATAATCTCATAGTCGTAGGAACATGTATAAGTCATGAAGAAAGCAATAGCAACATACTAAACGATCAGGTGCTAAGCTAATGGAATGGGTCATGTCAATCAGATCATTCTACTAATGATGTGACCTCGTTAATCAAATAACAACTCATTGTTCACGGTTAGGAAACATAACCATCTTTGATTAACGAGCTAGTCAAGTAGAGGCATACTAGTGACACTCTGTTTGTCTATGTATTCACACATGTATTATGTTTCCGGAAAATACAATTCTAGCATGAATAATAAACATTTATCATGATTATAAGGAAATAAATAATAACTTTATTATTGCCTCTAGGGCATATTTCCTTCAGTCTCCCACTTGCACTAGAGTCAATAATCTAGATTACACTGTAATGAATCTAACACCCATGGAGCTTTGGTGCTGATCATGTTTTGCTCGTGGAAGAGGCTTAGTCAACGGGTCTGCAATATTCAGATCCGTATGTATCTTGCAAATCTCTATGTCTCCCACCTGGACTAGATCCCGGATGGAGTTGAAGCGTCTCTTGATGTGTTTGGTCCTTTTGTGAAATCTGGATTCCTTTGCCAAGGCAATTGCACCAGTATTGTCACAAAAGATTTTCATTGGACCCGATGCACTAGGTATGACATCTAGATCGGATATGAACTCCTTCATCCAGACTCCTTCATTTGCTGCTTCTGAAGCAGCTATGTACTCCGCTTCACATGTAGATCCCGCCACAACGCTTTGTTTAGAACTGCACCAACTGACAGCTCCACCGTTTAATGTAAACACGTATCCGGTTTGTGATTTAGAACCGGATCAGTGTCAAAGCTTGCATCAACGTAACCTTTTACGATGAGCTCTTTGTCACTTCCATATACGAGAAACATATCCTTAGTCCTTTTTAGGTATTTCAGGATGTTCTTGACCGCTGTCCAGTGATCCATTCCTGGATTACTTTGGTACCTCCCTGCTAAACTTATAGCAAGGCACACATCAGGTCTGGTACACAGCATTGCATACATGATAGAGCCTATGGCTGATGCATAGGGAACATCTTTCATATTCTCTCTATCTTCTGCAGTGGTCGGGCATTGAGTCTTACTCAATTTCACACCTTGTAACACAGGCAAGAACCCTTTCTTTGCTTGATCCATTTTGAATTTCTTCAAAATTTTGTCAAGGTATGTGCTTTGTGAAAGTCCAATTAAGCGTCTTGATCTGTCTCTATAGATCTTAATGCCTAATATGTAAGCAGCTTCACCGAGGTCTTTCATTGAAAAACTTTTATTCAAGTATCTCTTTATGCTATCCAGAAATTCTATATCATTTCCAATCAGTAATATGTCATCCACATATAATATCAGAAATGCTACAGAGCTCCCACTCACTTTCTTGTAAATACAGGCTTCTCCAAAAGTCTGTATAAAACCAAATGCTTTGATCACACTATCAAAACGTTTATTCCAACTCCGAGAGGCTTGCACCAGTCCATAAATGGATCGCTGGAGCTTGCACACTTTGTTAGCTCCCTTTGGATCGACAAAACCTTCTGGTTGCATCATATACAACTCTTCTTCCAGGAATCCATTCAGGAATGCAGTTTTGACATCCATTTGCCAAATTTCATAATCATAAAATGCGGCAATTGCTAACATGATTCGGACGGACTTAAGCATCGCTACGGGTGAGAAGGTCTCATCGTAGTCAATTCCTTGAACTTGCCGAAAACCTTTTGCGACAAGTCGAGCTTTGTAGACAGTAACATTACCATCAGCGTCAGTCTTCTTCTTAAAGATCCATTTATTCTCAATCTCTTGCCGATCATCGGGCAAGTCAACCAAAGTCCATACTTTGTTCTCATACATGGATCCCATCTCAGATTTCATGGCTTCTAGCCACTTTGCGGAATCTGGGCTCACCATCGCTTCTTCATAGTTCGTAGGTTCATCATGATCTAGTAGCATGACCTCCAGAACAGGATTACCGTACCACTCTGGTGCGGATCTTACTCTGGTTGATCTACGAAGTTCAGTAGTATCTTGATCTGAAGTTTCATGATCATTATCATTGGCTTCCTCACTAACTGGTGTAGGTGTCACTGAAACAGTTTTCTGTGATGAACTACTTTCCAGTAAGGGAGCAGGTACAGTTACCTCGTCAAGTTCTACTTTCCTCCCACTCACTTCTTTCGAGAGAAACTCCTTCTCTAGAAATGATCCATTCTTAGCAACAAATGTTTTGCCTTCGGATCTGTGATAGAAGGTGTACCCAACAGTTTCCTTTGGGTATCCTATGAATACACATTTCTCCGATTTGGGTTCGAGATTATCAGGTTGAAGCTTTTTCACATAAGCATCGCAGCCCCAAACTTTAAGAAACGACAACTTTGGTTTCTTGCCAAACCATAGTTCATAAGGCGTCGTCTCAACGGATTTTGATGGTGCCCTATTTAACGTGAATGCGGCCGTCTCTAAAGCATATCCCCAAAATGATAGCGGTAAATCTGTAAGAGACATCATAGATCGCACCATATCTAGTAAAGTACGATTATGACGTTCGGACACACCATTACGCTGTGGTGTTCCGGGGGGCGTGAGTTGCGAAACTATTCCACAGCTTTTCAAATGTACACCAAACTCGTAACTCAAATATTCTCCTCCACAATCAGATCGTAGAAACTTTATTTTCTTGTTACGATGATTTTCAACTTCACTCTGAAATTCTTTGAACTTTTCAAATGTTTCAGACTTATGCTTCATTAAGTAGATATATCCATATCTGCTCAAATCATCTGTGAAGGTGAGAAAATAACGATATCCGCCACGAGCCTCAATATTCATCGGACCACATACATCGGTATGTATGATTTCCAACAAATCTGTTGCTCTCTCCATAGTACCGGAGAACGGTGTTTTAGTCATCTTGCCCATGAGGCACGGTTCGCAAGTACCAAGTGATTCATAATCAAGTGGTTCCAAAAGTCCATTAGTATGGAGTTTCTTCATGCGTTTTACACCGATATGACCTAAACGACAGTGCCACAAATAAGTTGCACTTTCATTATCAACTCTGTATCTTTTGGTTTCAACATTATGAATATGTGTATTACTACTATCGATATTTAGTAAGAATAGACCACTCTTCAAGGGTGCATGACCATAAAAGATATTACTCATATAAATAGAACAACCATTATTCTCTGATTTAAATGAATAACCGTCTCGCATTAAACAAGATCCAGATATAATGTTCATGCTCAACGCTGGCACCAAATAACAATTATTTAGGTCTAATATTAATCCCGAAGGTAGATGTAGAGGTAGCGTGCCGACCGCGATCACATCGACTTTGGAACCGTTTCCCACGCGCATCGTCACCTCGTCCTTTGCCAGTGCCCGCTTATTCTGTAGTCCCTGTTTCGAGTTGCAAATATTAGCAACAGAACCAGTATCAAATACCCAGGTGCTACTGCGAGCATTGGTAAGGTACACATCAATAACATGTATATCACATATACCTTTGTTCACCTTGCCATCCTTCTTATCCGCCAAATACTTGGGGCAGTTCCGCTTCCAGTGACCAGTCTGCTTGCAGTAGAAGCACTCAGTTTTAGGCTTAGGTCTAGACTTGGGTTTTTTCTCTTGAGCAGCAACTTGCTTGCCGTTCTTTTTGAAGTTCCCCTTTTTCTTCCCTTTGCCCTTTTTCTTGAAACTAGTGGTCTTGTTAACCATCAACACTTGATGCTCCTTCTTGATTTCTACCTCCGTAGCTTTTAGCATTGCGAAGAGCTCGGGAATAGTCTTGTTCATCCCTTGCATATTATAGTTCATCACGAAGCTCTTGTAGCTTGGTGGCAGTGATTGGAGAATTCTGTCAATGACGCAATCATCTGGAAGATTAACTCCCAATTGAATCAAGTGATTATTATACCCAGACATTTTGAGTATATGCTCACTGACAGAACTGTTCTCTTCCATCTTGCAGCTATAGAACTTATTGGAGACTTCATATCTCTCAATCCGGGCATTTGCTTGAAATATTAACTTCAACTCCTGGAACATCTCATATGCTCCATGACGTTCAAAACGTCGTTGAAATCCCGATTCTAAGCCGTAAAGCATGGCACACTGAACTATCGAGTAGTCATCAGCTTTGCTCTGCCAGACGTTCATAACATCTGGCGTTGCTCCAGCAGCAGGCCTGGCACCCAGCGGTGCTTCCAGGACGTAATTCTTCTGTGCAGCAATGAGGATAATCCTCAAGTTACGGACCCAGTCCGTGTAATTGCTACCATCATCTTTCAACTTTGCTTTCTCAAGGAACGCATTAAAATTTAACGGAACAACAGCACGAGCCATCTATCTACAATCAACATAAACAAGCAAGATACTATCAGGGACTAAGTTCATGATAAATTTTAAGTTCAATTAATCATATTATTAAAGAACTCCCACTTAGATAGACATCCCTCTAATCCTCTAAGTGATCACGTGATCCAAATCAACTAAACCATGTCCGATCATCACGTGAGATGGAGTAGTTTCACCGGTGAACATCATTATGTTGATCATATCTACTATATGATTCACGCTCGACCTTTCGGTCTCCGTGTTCCGAGGCCATATCTGCATATGCTAGGCTCGTCAAGTTTAACCTGAGTATTCTGCGTGCGCAACTGTTTTGCACCCGTTGTATTTGAACGTAGAGCCTATCACACCCGATCATCACGTGGTGTCTCAGCACGAAGAACTTTTGCAACGGTGCATACTCAGGGAGAACACTTCTTGATAATTTAGTGAGAGATCATCTTATAATGCTACCGTCAATCAAAGCAAGATAAGATGCATAAAAAGATAAACATCACATGCAATCAATATAAGTGATATGATATGGCCATCATTATCTTGTGCTTGTGATCTCCATCTCCGAAGCACCGTCATGATCACCATCGTCACCGGCGCGACACCTTGATCTTCATCGTAGCATCGTTGTCGTCTCGCCAATCTTATGCTTCCACGACTATCACTACCGTTTAGTAATAAAGTAAAGCATTACATCGCGATTGCATTGCATACAATAAAGCGACAACCATATGGCTCCTGCCAGTTGCCGATAACTTGGTTACAAAACATGATCATCTCATACAATAAAATTCAGCATCATGCCTTGACCATATCACATCACAACATGCCCTGCAAAAACAAGTTAGACGTCCTCTACTTTGTTGTTGCATGTTTTACGTGGCTGCTACGGGCTTAAGTAAGAACCAATCTCAGCTACGCATCAAAACCACAACGATAGTTTGTCAAATAGACTCCGTTTTAACCTTCGCAAGGACCGGGCGTAGCCATACTTAGTTCAACTAAAGTTGGAGAGGCAGTCGCCCGCAAGCCATCTCTATGCAAAGCACGTCGAGGGAACCGGTCTCGCGTAAGCGTACGCGTAAGGTTGGTCCGGGTCGTCTCGTCCAACAATACCGCTGAACCAAAATATGACATGCTGGTAGGCAGTATGACTTGTATCGTCCACAACTCACTTGTGTTCTACTCGTGCATATAACATCAACATCATTAACCTAGGCTCTGATACCACTGTTGGGTTTCGTAGTAATTTCAAAAAATTTCCTACGCGCACACAGGATCATGTGATGCATAGCAACGAGAGGAGAGTGTTGTCTACGTACCCAACGCAGACCGACTGCGGAAGCAATGACACGACGTAGAGGAAGTAGTCGTACGTCTTCACGATCCAACCGATCAAGCACCGAAACTACGGCACCTCCGAGTTCGAGCACACGTTCAGCTCGATGACGATCCCCGGACTCCGATCCAGCAAAGTGTCGGGGAAGAGTTTCGTCAGCACGACGGCGTGGTGACGATCTTGATGAACTACCGCAGCAGGGCTTCGCCTAAACTCCGCTACAGTATTATCGAGGAATATGGTGGCAGGGGGCACCGCACACGGCTAAGGAATCGATCACGTGGATCAACTTGTGTCAACTTGTGTGTTTAGAGGTGCCCCTGCCTCCGTATATAAAGGAGGAGAGGAGGGGAGGCTGGCCGGCCAAAGAGGGAGGCGCAGGAGAGTCCTACTCCCTCTGGGAGTAGGATTCCTCCCCCCAATCCTAGTCCAACTAGGATTCCTCGGAGGGGAAGGGAGAGAGGGGGGCCGGCCACCTTCTCCTAGTCCTAATAGGACTAGGGGAGGGGAAAGAGGCGCAGCCACCTTGGGCTGCCCCTTTCTCCTTTCCACTAAGGCCCATGATGGCCCATATGGCTCCCGGGGGGTTCCGGTAACCTCCCGGTAACCCGGTAAAATCCCGATTTCACCCGGAACACTTCCGGTGTCCAAACATAGGCTTCCAATATATCAATCTTTACGTCTCGACCATTTCGAGACTCCTCGTCATGTCCGTGATCACATCCGGGACTCCGAACAACCTTCGGTACATCAAGATGCATAAACTCATAATATAACTGTCATCGTAACCTTAAGCGTGCGGACCCTACGGGTTCGAGAACAATGTAGACATGACCGAGACATGTCTCTGGTCAATAACCAATAGCGGGACCTGGATGCCCATATTGGCTCCTACATATTCTACGAAGATCTTTATCGGTCAGACCGCATAACAACATACGTTGTTCCCTTTGTCATCGGTATGTTACTTGCCCGAGATTCGATCGTCGGTATCCAATACCTAGTTCAATCTCGTTAACGGCAAGTCTCTTTACTCGTTCCGTAATACATCATCTCACAACTAACATATTAGTTGTAATGCTTGCAAGGCTTATGTGATGTGTATTACCGAGAGGGCCCAGAGATACCTCTCCGACAATCGGAGTGACAAATCCTAATCTCGAAATACGCCAACCCAACATCGACCATTGGAGACACCTGTAGCACTCCTTTATAATCACCCATTTACGTTGTGACGTTTGGTAGTACCCAAAGTGTTCCTCCGGTAAACGGGAGTTGCATAATCTCATAGTCGTAGGAACATGTATAAGTCATGAAGAAAGCAATAGCAACATACTAAACGATCAGGTGCTAAGCTAATGGAATGGGTCATGTCAATCAGATCATTCTACTAATGATGTGACCTCGTTAATCAAATAACAACTCATTGTTCATGGTTAGGAAACATAACCATCTTTGATTAACGAGCTAGTCAAGTAGAGGCATACTAGTGACACTCTGTTTGTCTATGTATTCACACATGTATTATGTTTCCGGAAAATACAATTCTAGCATGAATAATAAACATTTATCATGATTATAAGGAAATAAATAATAACTTTATTATTGCCTCTAGGGCATATTTCCTTCAATACAAGCATCATATTACAAGCTAGGGGCCTCGAGGGCTCGAATACAAGTGCTCGAACATAAACGAGTCAGCGGAAGCAGCAATATCTGAGTACAGACATAAGTTAAACAAGTTGCCATAAGATGGCTAGCACAAAGTGGGATACAGATCGAAAGAGGCGCAGGCCTCCTGCCTGGGACCCTCCTAAACTACTCCTGGTCATCGTCAGCGGCCTGCACGTAGTAGTAGGCACCTCCAGTGTAGTAGGAGTCATTGTCGACGGTGGCGTATGGATCCTGGGCTCTAGTCTGGTTGTGGCATCCGAGAAGAAAAGGAAAGAGGGGGAAAAGAGGGAGCAAAGCAACCGTGAGTACTCATCCAAAGTAATCGCAAGCAAGGATCTACACTACATATGCATGGGTATACGTGTAAAGAGGCAATATCGGTGTACTGAATTGCAGAATGCTAGAATAAGACGGGGATAGCTAGTCCTATCGAAGACTACGCTTCTGGCAGCCTCCGTCTTGCAGCATGTAGAAGAGAGTAGATCAAAGTCCTCCAAGTAGCATCGCATAGCATAATCCTACCCGGTTGTCAGGACCAGTTTTCCAATAAAACATTTACTGAGAAACCGTCCTTTATATAAGACCAGTATAGGAAAATCCTCCTTACTGGTAGACACATCCTTGATATAGAAATCCAGAAGTACTAAATATCATACAAGGTTGAGCTGAGGCTGCTCAACAATTTATTACAAGCATGCCGATATAATACATAAAGGCGGATATGACACAAGGAGTATGGTGGCATAACTACTGACTCGTAATAAAGGTAGTGGTGGATATGTCACAGTGAAGTGGGTGACATGGCTCCTAAATCTTACAGCTCATCGAGCGCCGGAGTGAGGCTCGATGATTTTATTCGGGTAGCGGAAGCGTATATGATACAAGTGACCAATTCCAGGATCGCACGGGACTGACTGGGACTCCTCTAGGCGTCGGACTCGCTATCGTACTCTTCATCCATAAGATCTCCTTCGTCAACATCTAGCCAAATCAACAAGCCAGGTGAGTACTTTGAATGTACTCGCAAGACAGTTTGGACATAAGATATAACAAATGCAAACATGATGCACATGAGCAGATTAGTAATGCACACTGAAATAATAAATTTGCACGGCATGTTAAATAAAAAGGAAGTCAGGTGGTGGTCCTCCCGAAATCTCAAAAAAATAACTGAAGACCGATCGGGTGTCTGAAGCGACGCCTCGACAGGGTAAAAATAAATTAACATGCCGCAGTTGGGCGTCAAGGCGACACCACATAAAGGGCTTATATTGAAATGTAGACGACAGTACGTGCCACAGTCGGACGTCTAAGCGACATCTCGAAAAGGGCTTATAACAAAAGTAAATCACAAGAATGCCAAAGTCAGACGTCCTAGCGACATCACATAAAGGGCTTATATCAAAAGTAAATAATGCAAATGCCACAGTCGGACTTCTAAGCGACATCACATAAAGGGCTTATATCAAAAGTAACTAACAAGAATGCCACAGTCGGACGTCTGAGCGACATCACATAAAGGGCTGATATCAAAAGTAACTAACAAGAATGCCACAGTCGGACTTCTGAGAGACATCACATAAAGGGTTTATATCAAAAGTAAATAACAAGTGTGCCACAGTCGGGCGTCTGAGCGACATCACATAAAGGGCTTATATTTCACCATTCGAATTCAAGTAGCTCATGAATTTAATTCATCCCAACGAAATACTCAGTACTTAATAATAAACTAGTTAGTCCATCCACAGGAATAACATTCAGCCGGGTTTACCACTCATGTTTATTCACCAGAGATTGTCACTGAGACTGACACTAAGACTGACGCTGAGACGGACGTTGAGACTAACACTGATACTGACATTGACATGTTGTTCACAGTCCTTGACCATGGACACGATTACTCGACTGGTTTCGACTCTGCAGAGTTTGTACTCTTTACCCACAACCAACGGATTTCCGTAGTCACAAAGGACTAGTTCCATTTACGGTATTTTAGAAGAAACACATCTAACCAGTACACACCCATTCCTCATTCCGCTGCCAGGAATCACCCTAGGCAACGTTCAAGAAAAACTCTAAGACGGGGAGGCTACAACCTCAAATAGCATGGGATCAAATTTATATCGCGCGCTCTAAGGGGTGCCCCCCTCTCGGTCCCAACCGGAAACACCCATGCCCCCTGACCGGATGACGGGCTTTAATCTAGGGCCATGGAACCCTCATCACGGTCCCTCTATTTGGTGTGTACGAGGAAAGAGGTTTGCAAGTGACTAGACCGCATTCTTAGCAGAAGACATGTGGCAGCACGAAAAAGGGGGCGAACGGGAACTTGACTTGATCCACATTAATACTGGAGTTAAACGGTTAGCATAAGACTGGCATGCTTCAACAATACCAGCTTGCAACCTATCATGCCACCACATGATCAGGTTATCTCACCATCATATAAACTCATCAAATTTCGAAGCTCACTGGTAGCTTGCTTTGCATGAAATATAACATTCACTAATGCTTCTATGAACATGCCATGAGAAAACTACTCAAGTAAACATGCAAGACACTCATCATATCAAAGGTTCAAACATGCTTGCCTGGTTCGGAGTAGTCAGAGTCTAGCTCGGTGAAGTTTGCGGCTCCGTCACCTCCGTCGATATCTACGTTATAAAAGAAATCGGATACTAACGTAAATATCGTGCGTGCATAAAAATTGCTCCAAATAATTTTCAAATAAATATGATAAAAAACTAGATAGAAAAATAAAGATGACAGAAAAGAATCAACTCAAAATCATCTTTTGTTTAAAAGTTATAAGGGTTTTAGTCCGGGGACTAATCTGTGATGAAACAGAAACTTTCCAGGGGCTAGTTTAAAAAAAGACAGAAAATGTTTCGGTTAGAAAACGTATTTTGCCCGAAGGCGCTTTCAGAAAACGTTTTGAAAAAGAGAAAAAGCTGACGAGGGGGTCCCACCCGTCAGGTTTAAAAATCAAAACAGAGTCCCGCCGGCGCCCGAGGCTCGCGGTGGTCGCCCGCGTCGATCCACGGTGAGGTAGAGGAAACGGAGGGTACCTACGGACTCACTAAGCTCTCCCGCGTCTGTGGGTGGTGGAGTTGGTCATCGGCGAGCACCACGTCAATGGCGGCCTTCACTCCGGCGGACGGTGGTTCGGGCGGTGATGGATATCACCGAGGAGGGCTGCAAACGTCAGATTGGGACTCGGGTTAGAAGAGTGGGTGCACTAGGAGGCTACTGGCACAGTGTGGGAGGCGGGGGTGCTCTCACTAGAGAGGATCTTGTGGGAGCCCGAAGCGGATCGAGGTGGCCGGAGTCGAGGAAGAAGGCCTCCTTGAGGTCCTCCTAGTGGCTGGGCGCAGTCCTGGCGAGGTGGAGGGGTAGTGCTGGGTCGAGCACGAGCTCGAGGCCCCCTTTTATAGCTGGTCTGAGGCGGTTGCCGAGAACGGGATATCTCCGGCGAGTGATTACGGCGAGACAGAGGTTGAACGGAAGGTTTAGGTGACTGGGCAGCTTCGTGTTGGTCCACGGGCTTCATCCAACGCCTAATCTTGGTACACTTGGGCGATACTCCAAGTCTTTCGACGGAACGGCCTCACGGGCACGTCGGTGGCAGAGAGCGCGCTCTGCGCTTCTCAGGCCATGGTGACTGTGCTGTAGCATGCACGAGGAAGAAGACGGCCACGCGTAAGCTTCTGGTGGTGTGGGCGGTGCTGGGCAGCGCCGTATGGCAGGGCTGGCCCCTATTGGCCGCCACGGGCGGTTCTGCCACCGCGGAAGACGCCGGCGTTGGCGAGATACGTCGCCACCGACGCTCGCGCCCGTCCAAACGACTGTGCGGCGCGATGGATAAGAAGGAGGAGCAGGGAGCAAGAGGCCAGAGCAAGCACTAGCGAGATTGACGCCGCGGCTCTGAAGAAAATGACACTAACGACAGAATTTAACACTGAACTCTGAACTTTGACAGAAACAGTGCACGTCAGCTATTCGACAAAATGTTTTGGGCACGTGGAAATATTTTCTTGAGCTGATCCTTGGTGAGGTGACCTCTTGATGCATCTGGAGGCTGCCTGATTTATCTTCGATTTTTAGGAGAAGAAAAAGAATGAATTTCACCAAAAATGGCAAATCTGGTTCAAACTTGCAGCAAGCATATTTTGAAAAATTTGAACTGTGGACCAGTGGATCTTGATGGATGTTGGTTGAGGGTACTAAGGACTAGCTAGGTTAATTTGCTTGGGCTCAGAAACTTAAAGGATCTGGTACTTCCTTTGTAAATCCCAAGAGTCCAAAGTAAAAGACAGAAAAAGTTTTGAGGATAAAATAAATAGAAAGAAAATCTAAAAGAGGTTGAAACTTGCTGAAATTGGGTGTTTGACTTGACCCAAGGTAGGGAGTGGATTTTGAAAGAAAGATATCAACACATGTCATGGCAAAAGAGAAATTTTTAAATGGGAAAAGAATAAATCCATAATCCATAGGATTTCTTGTTAATAGAAAGAATTGTAAAACCATCCAATATTATTTGTGTTGAGCCAACACAATATGAAAAACCCTTAAAACCAAAAATCAAGGTTGAGAAGGACCTTTTTAAAAAAATTGTCATAAAAAGATTTGAGAAGGAGAGTCCCTCTTATAGAAAAATTCAAATAACCTCCTTTAAATCAAATAAAGAATTTAATAAAAACCAAATAAATTTTTTTGGAGTGTTACAACACCTACCCCCTTAGGAAAAATCTCGTCCCCGAGATTTCAGCTGATCCTCAAATAGGTGTGGATACTCTGCCTGAAGAAAATCTTCTCTTTCCCATGTTGCTTCATCCTCGGTGTGATTGCTCCATTGAACTTTGAATAACTTAATTGTTTTCTGACGGGTCCTCCTTTCAGACTCCTCCAATATTTTTATTGGACGTTCTCTGTAGGTGAGGTCTGGTGTACGTCAATGCTCTCATGAGATACATGCTTCTCTGGGTTGCTTACACATTTCCTCAATTGCGAGACGTGGAACACGTCGTGGAAGTCTGACAGTTCTTTGGGTAGGTCTAGCTGGTAGGCTACTGTGCCTCTTCGTGCAGTCACACAGAAGGGTCCAATAAAGTGTGGTGCTAGCTTTCCTTTAACTTTGAATCGTTGCAGGCCCCTCATAGGACATACTCGTAGGTACACATATTCACCGGGTTCAAAGCTGACCTCATGATGTTTTTGGTCGTAATAACTCTTTTGTCGGCTCTGGGCTGTCTTGAGTCGGTCCCTGATTAGTCTGACTTTCTCCTCAGCTTCCTTGAGTATGTCTGGGCGGAAGATACGGCTCTCTCCTGTTTCTGACCAGTTTAATGGGGTACCGCATCTTTGCCCGTACAAGGCTTCAAAAGGTGTCATTTGTAGACTGGCTTGGTAACTGTTGTTGTATGCGAACTCGGCGTATGGCAAGCTTTCTTCCCAACTGGTTCCATAGGTGAGAACACATGCTATCAGCATGTCCTCTAGAATTTGGTTTACACGTTCAGTTTGTCCTCCAGTCTGGGGGTGGTATGTTGTACTGAATACTAGTTGGGTTCCCATAGCTTGTTGTAAATGATCCCAAAATCTAGAGACGAATTGAGTGCCTCTGTCGGATATTATAGTCTTTGGAATTCCATGCAGACAAACTATACAGGAGAGATAAAGTTTGGCAAGCTTCTGAGTGGTGTCGGTTGTCTTTACTGAGATGAAATATGCCACCTTAGTTAATCTATCTGTGATGACCCATATGGCATCATTTCCATGTCGTGACCGAGGTAGTCCGACAATAAAGTCCATTCCAATTTTTCCCCATTTCCATTCAGGTATCTTGTTTGGCTGTAATAGTCCTGCTGGTTTTTGGTGCTCGGCTTTAATGCGCTGACATGAATCACAACATGCAATGAATGTGGCTATATCCCTCTTCATACCGTGCCACCAAAAATTTTCCTGAATGTCCTTGTACATTTTGGTTCCTCCAGAGTGGATTGAATATGAAGCAGTGTGGCCTCTGGCTAGAATTTGCTGTTTGAGGTCCTCTATATTTGGTACGCAAAGTCTTTATCCGTACCATAATATTCCCTTATCGTCTATGACGAATTCCGAGTCCTTGCCCAAACTCACTTTTCTTTTTATGCCTTCGATGCTGGGGTGTCCATGTTGAGCCTCCTTAATCTCTTCCATTAGGGTGGGATGTATTTCCAAATTTGACACGTTGCCCTCAGTGACCATCACCAAGTTGAGTTTGGCGAACTCCTGCTGAAATTCGGGTCTCAAGTTCGGTAGACTGTCGTTGCCCGAGCTGGGGTTTCGACTAAGAGCATCTGCCACTACATTTGCCTTTCCCGGATGGTAGTGAATGCCAACATCATAATCCTTCACTCATTCCAACCAGCGCCATAGTCGTAAAATGAGTTTTGGTTGTGTGAAAATATATTTGAGGCTTTTATGGTCCGTATATATTTCACAACGATTTCCAAGCAAAAAGTGCCTCCACTCTTTAAGTGCATGAATGACTGCTGCCAACTCCAAGTCATGAGTGGGATAATTTTCTTCATGCTTTCGTAGTTGCCTGGAAGCGTATGCGACTACTTTGCCTTCTTGCATTAATACGCATCCGAGGCCTTTTCGGGATGCGTCACAATACACTTCAAAACTTTTGTGTATGTCTGGTACAACCAATACTGGTGTTGTTGTTAATTTCCTTTTGAGTTCTTGGAAACTTCTCTCGCAAGCTTCAGTCCATACAAATTTCTTATCCTTCTTGAGTAACTATGTCATTTGTTTTGCTATGGTGGAGAACCCCTCAATAAACCTTCGGTAATATCCTGCCATTCCCAAGAAACTTCGTACATCTGTTACGTTGGCTGGTGGTTTCCAGCCAACTACGGCCTTGACTTTTTCTGGGTCTATGGCAACACCTTCTTAGGTCAATACATGGCCTAGAAAACCAACCTGTCTTAACCAAAATTCACATTTGCTGAACTTGGCGTATAATTGATGTTTCCTTAATTCTCCCAGTACAATTCTGAGATGTTCAGCATGTTCTTCTGGTGTCTTAGAGTATACCAGAATATCATTAATGAACACCACAACAAATTTTTCCATAAATTTCATAAACACTTTGTTCATGAGGTGGACAAAATATGCGGGGGCGTTTGTCAGTCCGAACGGCATTACTGTGAATTCATATAATCCGTAATCGGAGGTGAATGTTGTCTTGGGGATGTCTTCTGTCCGTACCTTTAATTGATGATACCCCGATCCTAAGTCAATTTTTGAGAAAACCTTGGCTTGTGCAAGCTGGTCAAATAAATCATTTATCTGTGGCATCGGATATTTGTTTTGGATGGTGACCATGTTGAGTGCTCGATAGTCTATACATAATCTCAGTGTCCCATCCTTTTTCTTGGCAAATAGTACTGGTGAACCCCAAGGTGAGGAGTTGGCTCGTATAAATCCTTTGTCCAGTAATTCTTTTATTTGCTTCTTTAATTCTACCAACTCAGAGGGTGCCATTCTATAGGGTTTCTTGTAAATGGGGGTGGTTCCAAGTGCTAGTTCAATGCTGAACTCTATTTCCCGGTCTGGTGGCATGCCTGGTAGTTCTTCGGGAAATACGTCGGTGAACTCACACACCACTGGAACTTTTCTTAACTCTGAAACGTCCACCTTGTTCAACCTTGGTTGCCGTGATATTGGTCTTTCTTGAGCTGCAATTTTTATCATCTTCCCGTGATGATGAGTAATAATTACAGTCCGATTGAAGCAGTCGATAAATCCCTTGTTGGTGGTTAACCATTCCATTCCTAGGATAACATCCAGTCCCTTATTTTCCAATACAATGAGGTTTGCCTGAAACTTTAGTCCCTCAAACTCAATAACCACACCTTGGCAGTAACTCTGAGTGATTTGCTTAATCCCGGGGGACTTGATGATCATGGATTTTTCCAAGGGAAGCATTGAAAAATCATTTTGCAAAGCAAATTTCTTTGAAATGAACGAGTGAGAAGCTCCAAAATCAAACAAAACCGGGGCAGGTATTGTGTTGACAGGGAACATACCGAGTACGATATCCGGTGCATTTTGTGCTTCCTCCTTGGTCACATGGTTCAAGTGACCCTTCTTGTGATTGTTATTGGGGTTGAAGTTGTTATGCTTGGGTGTTGAATTATTTCCAGTGTTGTTCGGCTTGGGGGCCGAGTTTCTTGGTTTTGGGCATTGTTTGGCATAGTGTCCTTATTCTCCACAAGCGTAGCAAGTAACACCTGGGCGATATGTAAAATCCTTTTCCCTTGCATGAATTTTTTTGTTTGGGCGTGGAACATTGGTCGTGGATTTGTTTGCTCCATTCTTCTGAAAATTAGTCTTGTTCCGGTTGTTGCGAGCATGAGTAGTCTTGTCCCTTTTGCGCTTGCGAAAATCCTCCAAGCTGCGGCGCTCATTTTCCAATGTAATAGCTTTGTCCACAAGTGTTTTGAAATCCGGAAAGGTGTGTATGACCAACTGGCATTTAAGTGTTGGTGCCAGACCGTCTAAATTTTTTCCATCTTTTTATTTTCAGTCCTATGCTCTTGGTTGGCATAACGAGATAATTGAGTAAACTGACTATTGTACTTAGTCACTGTCATGCTTCTCTGCTTGAGGTCGTCAAACTCCCTTTTCTTGATCTTCATAATGCTTCTGGGAATGTGCGCCCCATGAAAACCTTCTTTAAATTCTTCCCAGGTGATGTCATTTTCATTGGGATGCATGTGTAGGAAATTTTCCCACCATGATGCAGCTGCTCCAGTGAGGTAGTGAGGTGCGTAAAGTACCTTCTCACGGTCCAAACATTGTGCAATAATTAATTTCCTTTCAATGTCTCGAAGCCAATCATCGGCCTCAAGAGGTCTATCAGTGTGAGAGAACGTTGGGGGACGTGTCTTTTGTAGTTCAGACAATTTGGAATGTTGCTGATATGTTTCACGGTGATTTCCCATATTGATAACATGGTTCATCATTTCTTGATGCTGCTGCTGGCTTTTCTCATAAAGGCGGCATACTTGAGAAAATGCTGCTTCACTGCCTTGCTGACTTGACTGCCCCTGTGTGAAATTGTTACTTGTCTGGGTACCATAATTCTCTTCCGGCGGACTTGGCATGGAATGAGTCCAGGGACGATGCATTTTCCACTCTGGAGTATTTTTGCAGAATTCATGAGAAAAATTGAGTGGCAAAAATAAATATTTTTGCAAAGGCGGAAATTTAAGAACTCCAACATTTTTCAAGAAAATACTTGATTGCGCATGGAGAAGGACCGCTCAGTACATATCTTACACACAAGCCGTAATTATACAATACATCACTCAGGATGTGCATACACATTCCTGACATGTTATTTAGGCTAGTGCACTTCTCCCAGTTCCTACATGATGCGCACACAAACTACTTCTCACCAAACCTATATACATATAAACATATCATACAAGCTGGTACATCGCACGGCTGCTAGGCGCACTCAGTCGGAGATGGTAAGAACTTCCCTCAGCCTGCCGAGGGTAAGACCCAGTGATGCTGGAGACTCAACCTCCTCCTCACTAATAGGCTCCAGGCGCAAAGTGCTGAGTTGAGGAGCTGGCGCGGGCGCGACAGGTGGTGTAGTACTGACTGGAGTGGGAGCAATGACTTGGTCAAACTCCTCAGTGGTAGGCAGGCGGCGAGCGGTTGTGAAGATGGCAGGTGTATAGGATACTGAGGATGAGACGTAAGTTAGTGGTGGTGTTGTATGGAGGAGCTCCCTCCTGTTGGCGGAACAGCCCTGCACAAAGTCCATACGAGCAGCCACAAAGTCGTCCACGAGGTTATCAAAAGTTGCCTCAAGAGCTTTGAGATACTCAACCAACATTTCAATAGCCTCATCTCTCTCTCCCCTAGGGCAAGCGAATGCATAGTGACAAGTGTATGGCATGTGGCAGGGGAGGTAGCGGTAGCGACGAGCCTTCATCAAAGGAAGAGCATCCCGGAGACGAGCTATCGCCTCACGGGCAGCCATCTGCATGGCATGCCTCTCTGTAGGCATGGCCCTTCCCACAAATCGGAAGTGACGTGACTCAGAATGTCCTCCCTTGAATTGCACCGTGGCCTGGTGCATAGACACGCTGTCGCTGGTCTTGTGCTGGTAGAGTGTGAACTCCGGACGAGCCGATGGCCCAATCGCGACCTTGGTGATGGAGACGAGAAGCATGATAAACCCCTCAGGTACATTGGCGAACACATGTGACTCACAGTCGCTGCCAGCCATCTAAAAAGGTAGACAAAAATTCTGAACAATCAAATCATAAATTTATGATGACTAACAGAATATTGCTATATTTGCTAAGTGTTAATATAGCACTCATTACGCTAATAACCGATTAGCAATCGCACCTAGTGGCTTCCTACAGTCAGCCTGGCTCTGATACCAAGGTTGTCAGGACCGGTTTTCCAATAAAACATTTATTGAGAAACCGTCCTTTGTATAAGACTAGTATAGAAAAATCCTCCTTACTGGTAGACACATCCTTGATACAGAAATCCAGAAGTACTAAATATTATACAAGGTTGAGCTGAGGTTGTTCAATAAATTATTACAAGCATGCCGATATAATACATAAAGGCGGATATGACACAAGGAGTATGGTGGCATAACTACTGACTCGTAATAAAAGTAGTGGTGGATATGTCACAGTGAAGTGGATGACATGACTCCTAAATCTTACAGCTCATCGAGCGTCGGAGTGAGGCTCGATGATTTTATTCGGGTAGCGAAAGCGTATATGATACAAGTGACCAATTCTAGGATCGCACGGGACTGACTGGGACTCCTCTAGGCGTCGGACTCGCTATCATACTCTTCATCCATAAGATTGCCTTCGTCAACATCTGGCCAAATCAACAAGCCAGGTGAGTACTTTGAATGTACTCGCAAGACAGTTTGGACATAAGATATAACAAATGCAAACATGATGCACATGGGCAGATTAGTAATGCACACTCAGATAATAAATTTGCACAGCATGTTAATTAAAAAGGAAGTCAGGCGGTGGTCCTCCCGAAATCCCAAAAAAATAAATGAAGACCGATCGGGTGCCTGAAGCGACGTCTCGGCAGGGTAAAACTAAATTAACATGCCGCAGTCGGGCATTAGGGCGACACCACATAAAGGGCTTATATTGAAATGTAAATGACAGTACATGCCATAGTCGGACGTCTAAGCGACATCTCGAAAAGGGCTTATAACAAAAGCAAATCACAAGAATGCCACAGTCGGACGTCTGAGCGACATCACGTAAAGGGCTTATATCAAAAGTAAATAATGCAAATGCCACAGTCGGACGTTTAAGCGACATCACATAAAGGGCTTATATCAAAAGTAACTAACAAGAATGTCATAGTCGGATGTCTGAGCGACATCACATAAAGGGCTTATATCAAAAGTAACTAACAAGAATGCCACAGTCGGACGTCTGAGCGACATCACATATAGGGCTTCTATCAAAAGTAAAAAACAAGTGTGCCACAGTCGGACGTCTGAGCGACATCACATAAAGGGCTTATATTTCACCATTCGAATTCAAGTAGCTCATGAATCTAATTCATCCCAAGGAAATACTCAGTACATAATAATAAACTGGTTAGTCCATCCATAGGAATAACATTCAGCCGGGTTTACCACTCATGTTTATTCACCGGAAATTGTCACTGAGACTGACACTGAGACTGACGCAGAGACGGACGTTGATACTAAGACTGATACTGACATTGACATGTTGTTCACAGTCCTTGACCATGGACACGGTTACTCGACTGATTTTGACTCTGCAGAGTTTGTACTCTTTACCCACAGCCAACGGATTTCCGTAGTCACAAAGGACTAGTTCCGTTTACGGTATTTTAGAAGAAACACATCTAACCAGTACACACTCATTCCTCATTCCGCTGCCAGGAATCACCCTAGGCAACATTCAAGAAAAACTCTAAGACGGGGAGGCTACAACCTCGAATAGCATGGGATCAAATTTATATCTCGCGCTCTAAGGGGTGCCCCCCTCTCGGTCCCAACCGGAAACACCCATGCCCCCTGACCGGATGACGGGCTTTAATCCAGGGCCATGGAACCCTCATCATGGCCCCTCTATTTGGTGTGTACGAGGAAAGAAGTTTGCAACTGACTAGACCGCATTCTTAGCAGAAGACATGTGGCAGCACGAAAAAGGGGGCGAACGGGAACATGACTTGATCCACGTTAATACTGGAGTTAAACGGTTGGCATAACACTGGCATGCTTCAACAATACCAGCTTGCAACCTATCATGCCACCACATGATCAGGTTATCTCACCATCATATAAACTCATCAAATTTCGAAGCTCGCTTGTAGCTTGCTTTGCATGCAATATAACATTCACTAATGCTTATATGAACATGCCATGAGAAAACTACTCAAGTAAACATGCAAGACACTCATCATATCAAAGGTTCAAACATGCTTGCCTGGTTCGGAGTAGTCGGAGTCTAGCTCGGTGAAGTTTTGGGTAAAGATTTGATGACTCCGACTACTCTGGACCAGGCAAGCATGTTTGAACCTTTGATATGATGAGTGTCTTGCATGTTTACTTGAGTAGTTTTCTCATGGCATGTTCATATAAGCATTAGTGAATGTTATATTGCATGCAAAGCAAGCTATAAGTGAGCTTCGAAATTTGATGAGTTTATATGATGGTGAGATAACCTGATCATGTGGTGGCATGATAGGTTGCAAGCTGGTATTGTTGAAGCATGCCAGTCTTATGCCAACCGTTTAACTCCAGTATTAACGTGGATCAAGTCATGTTCCCGTTCGCCCCCTTTTTCACGCTGGCACATGTCTTCTGCCAAGAATGCGGTCTAGTCAGTTGCAAACCTCTTTCCTCGTACACACCAAATAGGGGGGCCGTGATGAGGGTTCCATGGCCCTGGATTAAAGCCCGTCATCCGGTCAGGGGGCATGGGTGTTTCCGGTTGGGACCCAGAGGGGGGCACCCCTTAGAGCGCGCGATATAAATTTGATCCCATGCTATTTGAGGTTGTAGCCTCCCCGTCTTAGAGTTTTTCTTGAACATTGCCTAGGGTGATTCCTGGCAGCGGAATGAGGAATGGATGTGTACTGGTTAGATGTGTTCCTTCTAAAATAACATAAATGGAACTAGTCCTTTGTGACTACGGAAATCCGTTGGCTGTGGGTAAAGAGTACAAACTCTGCAGAGTTGAAACCAGTTGAGTAATCATGTCCATGGTCAAGGACTGTGAACAACATGTCAAAGTCAGTATCAGTGTCAGTCTCAATGTCCGTCTCAGCGTCAGTCTCAGTGACAATCTCTGGTGAATAAACATGAGTGGTAAACCCGGCTGAATGTTATTCCTGTGGATGGACTAACCAGTTTATTATTATGTACTGAGTATTTCCTTGGGATGAATTAAATTCATGAGCTACTTGAATTTGAATGGTGAAATATAGGCCCTTTATGTGATGTCGCTCAGACGTCCGACCGTGGCACACTAGTTATTTACTTTTGATATAATCCCTTTATGTGATGTCGCTCAAACGTCCGACTGTGGCATTCTTGTTAGTTACTTTTGATATCAGCCCTTTATGTGATGTCGCTCAGACGTCCGACTGTGGCATTCTTGTTAGTTACTTTTGATATAAGCCCTTTATGTGATGTCGCTTAGACGTCCGACTGTGGCATTTCATTATTTACTTTTGATGTAAGCCCTTTACGTGATGTCGCTCAGACGTTCGACTGTGGCATTCTTGTTATTTACTTTTGTTATAAGCCCTTTTTGAGATGTCGCTTAGACGTCCGACTGTGGCACGTACTGTCGTCTACATTTCAATATAAGCCCTTTATGTGGTGTCGCCCTGACGCCCGACTGCGGCATGTTAATTAATTTTTACCCTGTCGAGGCGTCGCTTCAGACACCCGATCGGTCTTCAGTTATTTTTCTGGGATTTCAGGAGGACCACCGCCTGACTTCCTTTTTATTTAACATGTCGTGCAAATTTATTATCTGAGTGTGCATTACTAATCTGCTCATGTGCATCATGTTTGCATTTGTTATATCTTATGTCCAAACTGTCTTGCGAGTACAGTCAAAGTACTCACCTGGCTTGTTGATTTGGCGAGATGTTTACGAAGGCGATCTTATCGATGAAGAGTACGATAGCGAGTCCGACGCCTAGAGGAGTCCCAGTCAGTCTCGTACGATCCTGGAATTGGTCGCTTGTATCATATACGCTTCCGCTACCCGAATAAAATCATCGAGACTCACTCCAGCGCTCGATGAGCTGTAAGATTTAGGAGTCATGTCACCCACTTCACTGTGACATATCCACCACTACTTTTATTACGAGTTAGAGGTTATGCCACCATACTCCTTGTGTCATATCCGCCTTTATGTATTATATCGGCATGCTTGTAATAATTGTTGAGCAGCCTCAGCTCAACCTTGTATAATATTAGTACTCCTCGTCACCCGGTGGGAAAGCGATCACCGGGTTATCTCTGGAACTTGTCTGGGTGTGTTTTATTAAATATCCAGTTCTAGTTGTCATAAGGTCAAGGTACAACTCCGAGTCGTCCTTTTACCGAGGGACGCGGCTATTCGAATAGATAAACTTCCCTACAGGGGTGCACCACATAACCCAACATGCTCAATCCCCTTTGACCGGACACACTTTCCTGGGTCATGCACGGCCTTGGAAGATCAACACGTCGCAGCCCCACCTAGTCACAACAGAGAGGTCAACATGCCGGTCTAAATCCTATGGTGCAGCGGTCTGGACCCATCGCCCATTGCACACCTGCATGTTGCGAGGGCGGCCGGAAGCCGACCTAGCCTCCCTAATACAAGAGCAGGCGTTCTAGTCCAATCCGGCGCGCGCCGCTCAGTCGCTGACGTCAAGAAGGCTTCGGCTGATACCACGACGTCGAGTGCCCATAACTGTTCCCGTGTAGTTGGTTAGTGCGTATAGGCCAGTGTCCAGACTCAGATCAAATACCAAGATCTCGTTAAGCATGTTATTATGAAGTAACCACGGACGCCGACCAGGGCCAGGCCCACCTCTCTCCTAGGTGGTCTCAACCTGCCATGTCGCTCCACCACAAAGTAACAGTCGGGGGCCGTCGGGAACCCAGGCCCACCTCTACCGGGATGGAGCCACCTATCCTTCCAGCCCCCACATCGGAAGCACGTGCGGGTACTCAACGAGCTGAACCGGCTTTAGTCTCCTTCTGTATAGTATGTATATATGTATAGTATATACCCGTGATCACCTCCCGAGTGATCACGGCCCGATAGTATAGCAAGGCAGACTGATAAGAATGTAGGGCCAATGATAAACTAGCATCCTATACTAGGCATTTAGGATTGCGGGTAAGGTATCAATGACTGTAGCAACAATGACAGGCTATGCAACAGAATAGGAGTAACCGAATAGTAACATGCTACACTGCTCTAATGCAAGCAGTAGAGAGAAGAATAGGTGATATCTGGTGATCAAAGGGGGGGCTTGCCTGGTTGCTCTGGCAAGGAAGGGTCGTCAACTCCGTCGAACTGGACATCAGCAGCGTCGGTCTTGTAGTCTGTCGGAGAGAAGAGGGGGAAGAAACAATAAATACAATGCAAACATAAGCATAACGATGCATGACATGACAACGAGCGTTGCTAGGTGTGCCCTAGTGCGATAGTAGGTGGTACCGGCGAAAGGGGGAAACATCTGGGAAAGTATCCCCGGTGTTTCGCGTTTTCGGACAGATGAACCGGAGGGGGAAAGTTGAGAGTTTGCTATGCTAGGGGTGTGTGGCGGACGAACGGGCTGCGTATCCGGATTCGTCTCATCTTTTTGATCAACTTTCATGTAGAAAACTTTTTCATTCGAGCTATGGTTTATTTTCTATAATTTTTCAAAGTTTTAAATGATTTTCTAGATTTTCTTATTTACTTTTAATTTCGAAAATCAGCAGTTAAAAACTGGGTGCACCCGGTGCAGTGCACCAGAGGTGCACCAGTGAGGCTGACCAGTGGGTCTAGTCAAGTGCTGACCCAGTAGTTGACTGGTCCACGGTTGACCAGTCAAAGGTCCTATGGGACCCGGTTGTCATACCCTGTAATATTTTAACAGTGTCTAGTTAGTTTCTAATTAGGCTTATTAGAGGGTGGCCCACCTGTCTTAAAGCTATATCTAATCTACTAAAAATTTAACTTAATCAAATGGGATCCATACATCATATTGTAGCAACTAACCTAACTAGTACTGTTACTAAAAAAGGAACCTAACTAGTACTCCTACTACCAATTAGTCCTAATCTAATTAGCACGGCCGGCCACTGGTGGCTGTGCACACCACGAACACAGCAAGGCCGCCATGGTCATTAGCATCAGCAAGTAGTGCACAGCAGCGGCAGCAGCTAACAATAGTAGCAGCGGCAGCAGCTAAGAAGCTAAACAACAGAGGGCAGCAGCTAAGCAGCGGTAGAAACAGAAGGCAGCGACAGGGGCGGCGCTAGGTGGCGGGCGGCAGCAGGAGCGGCGCTAGGCGATGGCCGGCGAGCAGCGGTACGCGGAGGCGAGGTCAGGCCGGGCGCGCGGGCAGCAGTACGCAGCAGGAGCAGCTCACGCACACACGTATGTACGCGTACACGCGAGCTCGGATGTGCTCGGGGGCGGCAAACGGTGACCGAATCGAGGCGGGGGGAGAAGGGATCCAGAGGAGTTGCTCACCGCGAGTCCATTGGCACGCTCGGGGAGGGTCGGGGTGGACCGGAGAGGCGGTGGTGATGGCGAGACAGCGACGTCCGGACGAAGAAGATGGAGACAGCGTCGGCTACGCAGCTCCCCGCCTTGTTCCAATGCCCTGAACGGACGCGGTAGCGTGCGGCCAACCTCCAGGATGTGCTCCCGTACGCCGGAGAGGCCGGTGGACGCGTCAACGACGGCAAGGCAGCAGTGACCGCGTGAGCTTGCGAGCTCAAAATCGAGCCAGAGGAGAGGGGGGACGATGGGGATCGAGGGGGGAATGAATGAGGGCGAGCTAGGGTTTCTGGGGAACGCCTTAGTAGGCCGAGGGAGGGTGTGGATGGCCGGCACGTGGCCCTGGCGCCATGGATGGCCGGCACGCACGGCTCTGCCTCTCCCCTGCGAGAGGTAGGGGAAAAGGCCGGCCAGCTGGGCCGGGCCTGGTACAGTGTTTGTATGGGCTTAGTGAACAGGGGGGATTTCTCCCTTTCTTTTATTTTTCTTTATCTTTTTCTGTTTTCCAATTTAGCTATTGTTTTTCTAAATAGTTTAGTGATCAAATGACTTTTGTTAATTATGAAACTTCGCACAAAAATGACATGCAATATTCTAGAGTTGCACAAAAAGTAATGAGGGCATTCGCAATTTATTTGATTTTCGGTTTGAATTTAAATGTGTTGAACAGGTGCTGCTGGGTCTATTTTAAATACTTTAGGGGCACTTGAACATCTCAAATAATGTTATTTTATACATGTAAATTATATAGTGATTATTTTCAACCCAACGAACATTTTTTTGTTCTACCGTTTAAAGAAATATTATTTTGACTTAAAATTTAAATTTGAATTTGAATTTGATTTTTATTCAGTGGCAATGTGCATAGTAATCATGATGACATGGCCACCATTAGGGGGGATTACTGTAGCATGATTTTCAGGGTGTTACATGAAGGAAGAGAATATTAGATTCCAATTTCCATTAAGGAAAGGCTTGGAGCACTTTCGAAGAAAGAAAATCAAATTACCTTATGAATCTATCATGCGAGCTACTTATGAATTGAGTGCCAAAGATGGCACTACTAGATCTATCTTCGCTTTTATGCTTAGCTAGGGGCGTTAAAAAATAGCGCTAGTTGGGAGACAACCCAATTTTATTTGTGTTTTTTGTTTTTGTTTCTGTTTAGTAATAAATTTTGCATCTACCTTCTGTTTAGATGTGTTTTTTTGTTTTAATTAGTATTTGTGCAGAGTAGAACCTATAGGATAACCTATGGTGATAGTTAATTTGATTCTGCTGAAAAACAGAAACTTTGCGCGAACGAAATTAGTTTTGTTAAATCACAGAACTTGCTTGTGCGTTGATTCGTCTTTCTTCTGATCAACAGACAGATTTCCCAGGACTTCCTTTTTTGGTAGGATTTTTAAATTTCCATAAGTTTGCGTTAGTTACAGATTGCTACAGACTGTTCTGTTTTTGACAGATTCTGTTTTTCGTGTGTTGTTTGCTTATTTTGATGCATCTATGGCTAGTATTAAGTGGTATGAACCGTAGAGAACTTGGAATACAGTAGGTTTAACACCAATATAAATAAAGAATGAGTTCATTACAGTACCTTATGTGGTGGTTTTGTTTTCTTTCATTAACGGAGCTTATGAGATTTCCTGTTGAGTTTTGTGTTGTGAAGTTTTCAAGTTTTGGGTAAAGATTTGATGGACTATGGAATAAGGAGTGGCAAAAGCCTAAGCTTGGGGATTCCCATGGCACCCCAAGATATTCAAGAATAGCCAAAAGCCTAAGATTGAGGATGCCCCCGAAAGACATCCCCTCTTTCGTGTTCGTTCATTGGTAACTTTACTTGGAGCTATATTTTTATTTGCCACATGATATGTGTTTTGCTTAGAGCGTCGTGTATGATATTAGTATTTGCTTTTTAGTTTACAACAGTCATCCTTGCTGTACACACCTTTTGGGAGAATCCCACTTGATTGAATTTATTAGAATACTCTATGTGCTTCACTTATATCTTTTGAGCTAGATAGTTTTTGCTCTAGTGCTTCACTTATATCTTTTAGAGCACGGCGGTGGCTTAATTTTGTAGAAATTGCTAGTCTCTCATGATTCACTTATATTATTTTGAGAGTCTCTTAGAACAGCATGGTATTTGCTATGGTTATAAAATTGGTCCTAGAATGGTAGGCATCCAAGTTGGGTATAATAAAAACTATCATAGGAAGTGAATTGGATGCTATGATCAACTTGATACTTGATAATTGTTTTGAGATATGGAGGTAGTGATATTAAAGTCATGCTAGTTGGCTGATTATGAATTTAAAGAATGCTTGTGTTGAAGTTAGCAAGTCCTGTAGCATGCACATATGGTTAAAGTTGTGTAACAAATTTGAAACATGAGGTGTACTTGGATTGTGCATCCTTATGAGTGGCGGTCGGGGACGAGCGATGGTCTTTTCCTACCAATCTATCCCTCTAGGAGCATGCGTGTAGTGCTTGGTTTTTGATGACTTCTAAATTTTTGCAATAATTATATGAGTTCTTTTGACTAATGTTGAGTCCATGGATTATACGCACTTTTACCTTTCCATCATTGCTAGCCTCTTCGGTACCGTGCATTGCCCTTTCTCACCTTGAGACTTGGTGCAAACTTCGCCGGTGCATCCAAACCCTGTGATACGATACGCTCTATCACACATAAACCTCATTATATCTTCCTCAAAACAGCCACCATACCTACCTATTATGGCATTTCCATAGCCATTCCGAGATATATTGCCATGAACTTTCTACCATTCCATTTATCATCATGACACACATTACTATTGCCATATTGCCATTGCATGATATTGTAGTTGACATCATATTTGTGGCAAAGCCACCATGCATAATTTTTCATACATGTCACTCTTGATTCATTGCACCATCCCGGTACACTGCTGGAGGCATTCATATAGAGTCATATCTTGTTCTAGTTTCGAGTTGTAATTCATGTCTTGTAATCAATAAAAGCGTGATGATCATCATTATTAGAGCATTGTTCCCAAAAATAAAAATAAAGACAAATAAAAAAAGGAAAGGCCAAAAGAAAAAAGAAGAAGAAGAAAGGTCAAAAAAAGGAAAAGAGAAAAAAAGAAAAAAAAGAGAAAAAAAGAAAATAAATAAAAAGGGGCAATGTTACTATCTCTTTTTCCACACTTGTGCTTCAAAGTAGCACCATGTTCTTCATATAGCAAGTCTCATATATTGTGCTTCAAAGTAGCACCATGTTCTTCATATAGTGAGTCTCATATATTGTGCTTCAAAGTAGCACCATGTTCTTCATATAGTGAGTCTCATATGTTGTCACTTACATATACTAGTGGGAATTTTTCATTATAGAACTTGGCTTGTATATTCCTACGATGGGCTTTCTCAAATGCCCTAGGTCTTCGTGAGCAAGCAAGTTGGATGCACACCCACTAGTTTTATTTTGTTGAGCTTTCATACATTTATAGCTCTAGTGCATCCGTTGCATGGCAATCCCTACTCCTCATGTTGACATCAATTGATGGGCATCTCCATAGCCTGTTGATTATCCTCGTCAATGTGAGACTTTCTCCTTTTTTGTCTTCTCCACACAATCCCCATCATCATATTCTATTCCACCCATAGTGCTATATCCATGGCTCACGCTCATGTATTGTGTGAAGGTTGAAAAAGTTTGAGATTATTTAAGTACAAAATAATTGCTTGGCTTGTCATCGGGGGTGTAGAATTTGGGAACATTTTTGTGTGACGAAAATGAAGCATAGCCTAACTATATGATTTTTAGGGATGAACTTTCTTTAGCCATGTTATTTTCAAAACACATGATTGCTTTTATTAGTATGCTTGAAGTATTACTATTTCTTTTGTCGATATGAACTTTTATTTTGAATCATTTGGATCTAAACATTCATGCCACAATAAAGAAAATTACATTGAGAATTATGCTAGGTAGCATTCCACATCAAAAAATCTTTTTTTATCATTTACCTACTCGAGGACGAGCAGGAATTAAGCTTGGGGATGCTTGATACGTCTCCAACGTATCTATAATTTTTGATTGTTCCATGTTATTATATTACCCCTTTTGGATGTTTATGGGCTTTATTTTACACATTTATATCATTTTTGGGACTAACCTACTAACCGGAGGCCCAGCCCGTATTGCTGTTTTTTTGCCTATTTCAGTATTTCGAAGAAAAGGAATATCAAACATAGTCTAAACGGAATGAAACCTTCGGGGGCGTGATTTTTCGAACGAACATGATCGAGAGGATTTGGAGTGCAAGCCAAGAAGCAGCCGAGGCGGCCACGAGGGTGAACGGCGCGCCCACCCCTACAGGGCGCGCCCCCTATCTCGTGGGCACCTCGGGTGGCCACCGACGTACTTCTTCCTCCTATATATACCCACGTACCCCGAAAACATCCAGGGAGCCAACGAAAAAACAATTTCCACCGCCGTAACCTTCTGTATCCGCGAGATCCCATCTTGGAGCCTTCGCCGGCGCTCCGCCGGAGGGGGAATCGACCATGGAGGGCTTCTACATCAACACCATAGCCCCTCTGATGAGTTGTGAGTAGTTTACCATAGACCTTCGGGTCCATAGTTATTAGCTAGATGGCTTCTTCTCTCTTTTTGGATCTCAATACCATGTCCTTCCCCTCTCTTGTGGAGATCTATTCGATGTAACTCTTTTTGCGGTGTGTTTGTCGAGATCCAATGAATTGTGGGTTTATGATCAAGTTTATATATGAGAAATATTTGAATCTCCTCTGAATTCATTTATGTATGATTGAGTTATCTTTGCAAGTCTCTTCGAATTATAAGTTTGGTTTGGCCTACTAGATTGATCTTTCTTGCCATGGGAGAAGTTCTTAGCTTTGGGTTCAGTCTTGCGGTGTCCTTACCAAGTGACAGCAGGGGTTGCAAGGCACGTATTGTATTGTTGCCATCGAGGATAAAAAGATGGGGTTTATATCATATTGCATGAGTTTATCCCTCTACATCATGTCATCTTTATTAATGTGTTACTCTGTTTCTTATGAACTTAATACTCTAGATGCATGCTGGATAGAGGTCGATGTGTGGAGTAATAGTAGTAGATGCAGGCAGGAGTCGGTCTACTTGTCGCGGACGTGATGCCTATATACATGATCATGCCTAGATAATCTCATAATTATTCGCTTTTCTATCAATTGCTCGACAGTAATTTGTTCACCCACCGTAATACTTATGCTATCTTGAGAGAAGCCACTAGTGAAACCTATGGCCCCCGGGTCTATCTTTTATCATATAAGTTTTTTATTTGCATCTTTACTTTTCCTATCTATATTATAAAATACCAAAAATATATTTATCTTATCATACTATCTCTATCAGATCTCACTTTCGCAAGTGGCCGTGAAGGGATTGACAACCCCTTTATTGCGTTGGTTGCGAGTTCTTTGTTTGTTTGTGTAGGTGTGTGGGACTTTCGAGGAGCCTCCTACTGGATTGATACCTTGGTTCTCAAAAACTGAGGGAAAACTTACGCTACTATTGTTGCATCACTCTTTCCTCTTCAAGGAAAACCAACACAAGCTTAAGTCGTAGCAGACTACTTGGATTGCGCCATGCCTTCAACTCCGTCCAACTACAAGTCCGTCCACGACAACCGTTTCCATGGTGATGAGGATCACGATCCGACATCGGATCTTTCCCGGGGGGAGATGATGCGGAGCATCCCACGTTCATCCCCATGTACACTCCGACTACTCTCCAAGCCCTAAGAGGACATATGACGAGACCTCGAACATACGCCATTGGATACAAGGTGAACTCGCTCCTCTCCAAATCGTCACTTTCCACATGTGAGACATGGATACTACCTCAAACATATGTGATACGCATGTCCAGGAACCAGGAGGAAGGCCATGGATCAGCTAGGAGTATTGGACAAGACGACAATGACACCAAGCGCGAGGAACAAGAGGAAGAGCTGCCAAGAAGCAATAGTTCTCGGAAGACTGACAGTCACCAAACGACCGATCATTACCGGACGTCCGACGCCTAGAGTCTTCACCAGCCAGCCCCAGTCCCTGCCAGCGAGACCGACCCTGACCGGACGTCCGACATCCTCCAGCGCCCGGACGACCGGTCCCAACCGGACAACCGACAAATCCACACCCGAGCCGAAACATCGGACTTCGGACGCTTCTCGGACGTCTGGTCCCTCGTGAGCCACCGGATGTCCGGTAATCGTCGGACGTCCGACGCCTGTCTGTGTGCAGAGTATCGGGCTAAAGCCCATGTACCCCTTCACTTTGCCCCCAATTGCACTATGGCTATAAATAGGACACCTCCTCCTCCTAGTTAGGGTTAGCATTGGTTTAGCTCATTTGAGATAGAGCTTTGCTCATCCATCCGGATCTACTCCACCGAGAGAGACCGTGGCCACTTCGGAGAAGATCCATCTTGGATTCAAGACCCCCTCACGGGCAGACCCCCTTCAAGGCCTCCTCATGGAGATGAACTGGTTACCACTTGTATCGTCCTTTGTTGATTGTGGATCGTGTATCTATTTGTGTTTTGAGGATCTGGCATATGTGTGACCGAATCTTGTTGGTTGAGTGATTTCTCTCGGCTTTTTCTCCTCGTGTTCTTCGTGTTCTTCGTAGGATCCCCTCCAATCAAGAAAGATCAGGCATCTAGGGTTCTACCCTACATCACCTATCCACCTCTAATCCTCATAATTAGAAGCCCCATGTGGTTGTAAACTCCTCCCTCTAATTCTCCGGCGATCATTAGCTCTGGACAGTGAAGTGCTGCCGGATCTTGAAGAATGTATGCTTGCAACCAAGTAGAGAGGTTGTGCTTTCAGTCTTCCATTCAAGGGATCATTCGAGGGTGGTTCGCGGGATCGTCATCGATGTTCAAGGGACTCCAAGTATGATCTACACCAACTCGTCTACTTCCACTGCACTCCTAGAGTCGGTAATGATCGTTGATCACAACCCGTTATGCATCTTCATATTGTTCCTGAGTGATCATAGGGCCAAATTTTTTTGTTTTATACTTTTTTTCCAATAGGTTTCATCCGCACTTTAAATGTGGGACAGGAAAGGGGCATGTCGAAATCCCGAGCTACTAGTTCGCAATTTGCTGTGGTGCATTATTTTGCTTTATTCATAGGGAAATGTTTGACTGCTATGGAGCAAGGTAGCGTGCTATTTGCCCCTAACCTCACCATCTTACCCTGAGCACTTCTCAGTGACAACACTTATATCCTTGGAGCTATCATTGCACACCGCCTTCACACTAATAGGACTGAGGGTAAAATCCATGGTGGTTTTTATGCTACTCGCTTAGCGAGACATTTCCATGTTAATATACGCCCCCATGATTATATTTGTTGCCTAGGATTTACTTAGATCACCAGTCTACGATAGATCACCATTTTATTGATGCCCCTGAGCCTCCTCACCATATTCATTATAACTTGGTATTCAGTGAGGATACTCATGATATTATTTTGTTGCCTGCACCTGCTTTGTTTGACTCTCATGCCAGGAATAGATACACCGTCATGCCAATGGACATCACTGCTTACCGAAATGTGTTGGTAGCGGTAGAGAATGAGGCCCAGGCTTGGGACGCTCAAGTGTCGCCGCCCCAGCACTTCCATATTGGACCGGATGGCTACTACGGATGGTGATTACCAAGCTAGGCAAAATCCTAAGCTTGGGGGAGTACGTTTTCTTGCTGACATTACATTAATGTTCACACATTTCATTCCTGTCGTGGAATTAACACGTTAGATGTCCTAGTGAGAGGACTTAGTCGTGGAGCCATCACAACGAGATTAGCTTAAAGGGGTTAGACCGGACAAAGGACACGGGGAGTTTATACTGGTTCGGCCCCTTGTGGTGAAGGTAAAAGCCTACGATCCAGTTGTGGTGGAATTGATGGGGTCTCGATGAGCAGGGAGCGAATCCGCTTTACCTATCTCTCGAGTTGTTGTTTCTTGTCCCTAAACCGCCGTCGGATCATTCCTTTATATACACAGGTTGGCACCCGGCGGTTTACAGAATACCGAGGCCGGCTCATACCTGTGTCCGGCTCGGTTTCTACCTTTCCCTAACTTACAACACAAGTTACATATCTCATGGCAGTTTATGTCTATGGGCCCTAATCCGCCCTTGGGCTCTAGGCCTCTAAGCTTCAATAGTAAAGCACCATACTACTTGTCTTCATGGGCTTCAGTACAGATGAGCATAACTCGGCCCCTCCTGGGCGGTTTATACTCAGTAGTTATATCCCCAACATTAGGCCCCAGATTGATTTGAACCTCTTCATGTCAATCTTCAACACTTAGGAAAAAACTCCTTGAACATCCTTATATGATCCTTGTGGACTCCCTGAGGCAATCCACCACACCACACACTGGAGTAGGGTATTACACCACAATGGTGGCCTGAACCAGTATAAACCTTGTGTCCCTTGTGTGTTCTTCTTTCTAGCCTAGATTCCTTGCGAGGCCTCGAGACGCGAGTTGGTAGGGGAAAGATCTCCGTGCGCACCCTAGAGTTCGAACCTCAAGGGTCTGCCGGAACCCGAAATCCAACATTTCGCGCGCCAGGTAGGGGTGCACCGAAATCCTTCTTCTGTCGCCTCGTCGTTCTGATGTCAAGCGACCCAACCGCCAACGCCGACCGCTGGGCGGCGTGGCCCGCCCACGCCATGCCGCCGGCCCAGGGCGACCTCAACCTTGCGCCTCAGGTAGCTCGTGCTCCGCAGGGCGCTGCAGGGCACGGGCGACGCGGCAAACGCCGCCTGCCCTCACACCGCGGCAGGTGCGGTCAGCAGCAAGAGCCTCAAGCCACGCCGCGGCCATAGCACCGCACACCCGACGGGAGTAGGCAAACTCCAGGGCCGCGCTCATGGTGGCCCGAGCGCTGCTACGGTGCCGGCTGCTGGAGGGCGGTCGCGATGTGTTGTTAGAGCGAGTAGTCGAGCTCCTGGACGCTGCCGCCTCGGGAGCACCTCCTTTCTGCGTCCAGCTGCCACCCCAGATCTAGGGCGGGCCGTATGGCGGCCCCATACGTGCCCACGCAACTCCGAGCAGACTCTAGGGCCTACTCAACGCCAACCCGTCCGCCAGCACCTGGCGACAAGTCATGCCGGCCCCATCTCCGGCCGGCGAAGGAGTGCACGCTGCGGCCTTCGGCCTTGGCGGGCCACCACGCCACCACCCCAAGACAGCGCTCCGAGCCGGACTGCATGGCGCATAGGGCACTTTGGCGAGGCCCATGGTGCGATGGCCCCAGAAGCTTATGTGCCCCGCATGGTGGATCGAGAGTGCGCATTGGAAGAAGACAATGGCTCGTTCCTCGGGCCAGGCTGGAGTGAGGAGACACCAGAAGCTGAGCTCTTTCAGGAACCCCAAGAGGGCCCCGACGACCGCGCCGGTGGCGGCAACTATCTGGTACCACTAATTCCTCAGGAGCAAGCTTATGCTAACCATGGGTAGCAGGAGGTACAGGTCGCCGCAGCAGATGGCTGCCCCAATGTTGCAGCCTCTTACCCCTCAGGAGGAGGGCACCGGAGGCTGTAGGAGAGGGGCCGAGATCCAGGTTCGTCCCCACGGCGCTCGGCGCAAGGCATTCTCAGGAGGTAGGCCCTCTGCCGGGGAGGTGCCTCAGGGCCTGCCCCCGGCAGAGGACCCGTGGTCGTCGAGGGAACCGCTGGCGACCGCTCTACCCCATTGGCATTGAGGGAGTCCTGGATTAGGGGGTATCCGGACAGCCGGACTGTATACATCGTCCGGACTATTGAAGCATGAAGATACAAGACTCAAGACTTCGGCCCATGTCCGGATGGGACTCTCCTTTGCATGGAAGGCAAGCTTGGCGATCCGGATATTGAGTTTCCTTCCTTGTAACCGACCCCATGTATACCCTAGCCCTCTCCGGTGTCTATATAAATCGGAGAGGTTGGTCCTTAGAAGGCCGATCACAATTACAAGCATACCATCATAGGCTAGCTTCGAGGGTTTAGCCTCTACGATCTCGTGGTAGATCTACTCTTGTACTACCCATATCTTCAATATTAATCAAGCAGGAAGTAGGGTTTTACCTCCATCGAGAGGGCCCGAACCTAGGTAAACATTGTGTCCCTTGCTTCTTGTTACCATCAGCCTAGACGCACAGATCGGGACCCCCTACCTGAGATCCGCCGGTTTTGATACCGACATTGGTGCTTTCATTGAGAGTTCCTCTGTGTGGTTGCCGCAAGGCTCGATGGCTCCTTCAATCATCATCAACAACATGGTCCAGGGTGAGAATTTTCTCCCCAGATAGATCTTCGTGTCCTGCGGCTTCTGTAACACCCTCGATGCGGCTATAGCTCCCACGTGTCGAGGCACGACTTAGAGGCATAACCACATTGAAAGCAATGTCGCAAGTCAGGCAGTCATTACAACATCCCATGTAATATATAATAAAAAGGGGAGATAACATAGTTGGCTTACACTCGCCACGTCACATCAGAGTACATAAATAACATCCATCAAACAAGCACTCATGGCCCGACTACGGCGCCAAAATAGAAAAGAACCCAACATGCGACAAGGTCCTGAATCGACAACCCCAACTAGGCACCACTACTGATCATCCGGAAAAGACACATAGTAACGCTGAGAGTCCTCATCGAACTCCCACTTGAGCTCGTAATCGTCAACTGGAGCAGAAACACCTGGACCTGCATCTGGAGTTGTAATATCTGTGAGCCACAGGGACTCAGCAATCTCACACCCACGCGATCAAAACTATTTAAGCTCATGGGAATGGATAAGGCGAATATAGGTGGAGCTGCAGCAGGCGACTAGCATATATGGTGGCTAACTTATACGCAAAAGAGAGCGAGAAGAGAAGGCGAAGCACGATCGATAAAAGTATGATCAAGAAGTGATCCTGGACTACCTACGTCAAGCATAACTCCAACAACCGTGTTCACTTCCCGGGCCCCGCCGGAAAGAGACCATCACGGTTACACACGCGGTTGACGTATTTTAAACAAGGTCAACTTCGGGTTTTCTACAACCGGACGTTAACAAATTCCCATCTGCCCATAACCGCGGGCACGGCTTTCGAAAGTTCAATCCCTGCAGGGGAGTCCCAACTTAGCCCATGACAAGCTCTCACGGTCAACAAAGGAATAGACCTCCACCCGAGACATTCCGATCAGACTCGGTATCCCGGTACAACAAGACATTTCGACAGGGTAAAACTAAACCAGCAACACCGCCCGAATGTGCCGACAAATCCCGATAGGAGCTGCACATATCTCTTTCTTAGGGCACACTCAGATTGTCCTAGGTACGGGTAGGCCAGCCCAGAGTTGCCCCTGGTAGCCACCGGTAGCTGACAGGTGGACCAACACTCAGAGGAGCACTGGCCCGGGGGGGGTAAAATAATGATGACCCTTGAGTCTGCAGAACCCAAGGGAAAGAAAAGGCTAGGTGGCAAATGGTAAAACCAATATTGGGCATTGCTGGAAGAGCTTTACTTAAGACGAACTGTCAAGGGGTTCCCATAATAGCCCAACCGTGTAAGGAACGCAAAATGGCAAGCGTTTAGAAATGGCAAGCGTTTTAAGATATGACACCGGTCTGCGATTTGCAGCATGTAGGCATCTAAATGCAACGAAATGAACATGCTACAGCCACCAAACATGAAAACAAAATACATGGCAGTGATGTACACAAGATGGTTGACAAAACACTAGCACTGAGCCATAGGCAAATTCATCCATTAAGAGGTTCAAACAAGCATGGCTAAAACGCAAATGCAAAACAGATTTCAGACTTAGTGAAATTAACACTAGTCTGAAATTTCAGATCACGATGCTCTCTTCGGAGCAGCAAAACAACATGATAGAAAACCTGAACATGACAAGTAAGAACATGGCATGGAGCTATTCAACAAGCTTAATAAAACACCCAAAGTGACCTGGGGCCAAAAGGGTTCACAAAATACCCTACCGAGCTCACGAACATCGCTCGAACACAATCAGTTTTCAGACTTAGTGAAAACTGAGACATGCTGAAATTTAACTCACGAAGGCATGTAAACGAGCTCGATGCACTCACTACG
>NC_041391.1:528050424-528057087 GCF_002162155.2 Triticum dicoccoides | reverse complement strand
TCCGGCCACGTGGCGCGACCCGGCTGGCTGAGGCGGGCGGCGGCGGATGTTGTCCGGCCGGGGGCGGACACGTCCGTCGGCGCGGATCTGGCGGGGATGTTTTTTTTAGGGTTTCGGGGAGAGGAAGAGATCCGAAAACGGAGGGGTGTATATATAGGCATAGAGGGAGCTAGGAGAGTCCAAATGAGGTGCGGTTTTCGCCCACACGATCATGATCGAACGCTCTAGGACATGGAGCAGAGTTTGGTGGGTTTTGGGCCAAATTTGGGGGGTGTTGGGCTGCAACACAAACGAGGCCTTTTCGGTCCCTCGGTTAACCGTTGGAGTATCAAACGAAGTCCAAATGACCCGAAACTTGACAGGCGGTCTACCGGTAGTAAACCAAGGCCGCTTGGCAAGACTCGGTCCAATCCGGAAATGTTTAAACCCCACACAAGAAAGAAAGGTAGAAATGACCACCGGAGGAGAACGAAGCGCCGGAATGCAAAACGGACAACGGGGAAAATGATCGAATGCATGAGATGAACATGTATGCAAATGCAATGCACGTGATGACATGGTATGAGATGCATGAAAACGAAAACAACACATGGAGACAAGGACCCGAACCCGAGAAATAAATATAACTTGACACCGGGAACGGCAAGAGTTGGAGTACAAATGGGGAAAGTTACATCTGGGGCGTTACAACACTCCACCACTATGAAAAGATCTCGTCCCGAGATCTAGGACTGAAAGAACTCCGGGTACTCAGAACGGAGGTGATCCTCGCGTTCCCAGGTGGCTTCACGGTCGGAATGGTGAGACCACTTAACTTTGAGGAATTTGATTGACTTGTTGCGAGTCTTGCGTTCAGTCTCTTCAAGAATAGCAACTGGGTGCTCACGATAAGAGAGATCTTCTTGGAGCTCAATGTCCTCGAAGTTGACGGTGCGGTCAGGAGTCTTGAAGCACTTTCGAAGCTGAGAGACATGGAACACATCATGAACATTTGCAAAGTTTGAAGGAAGCTCGAGTTGATAGGCGAGGTCGCCTCTCTTGCTGACAATCTTGAAAGGTCCCACGTATCTAGGGGCAAGCTTCCCTTTGATACCGAAGCGACGAGTACCTTTCATGGGAGAGACGCGGAGGTAAACATGATCTCCGATCTCGAAAACTAGATCACGGTGCTTACTATCATAGTAGCACTTCTGGCGGGATTGAGCTGCTTTGAGGTTATCACGAATGACTTTGCACATTTCTTCTGCTTCTGTGATTAAGTCATTACCCAGCAGCTGACGTTCACCAGTTTCAGACCAGTTGAGAGGGGTACGGCACTTCCTGCCATATAGAATTTCAAAAGGGGCCTTGCCCGAACTTGCTTGAAAGCTGTTGTTGTAAGAGAATTCAGCATAAGGAAGACAATCTTCCCACTTCATGCCGAAAAAAATCACACAAGCCCTGAGCATATCTTCAAGAATCTGATTGACACGCTCGACTTGACCGCTCGTTAGAGGATGGAACGCTGTGCTGAAGCGGATGTTGGTGCCCATGGCCTTCTGAAAAGAATCCCAAAACTTGGAGGTAAAGATGCTGCCACGGTCTGAAGATATCACTTGAGGAATACCGTGCAGAGAGACAATGCGAGAGGTATAGAGTTCCGCCAATTGAGCTGCAGTGATCGACTCTTTGATAGGCAGAAAGTGAGCCACTTTGGTGAGCTTGTCGACGACAACAAATATAGCATCATTGCCACGCTTGGACTTTGGAAACCCAGTCACGAAGTCCATTTTAATGTGGTCAAACTTCCATTCTGGAATGGCAAGAGGTTGGAGGAGACCTGCTGGCCTTTGGTGTTCTGCCTTCACTCTTCTGCAGACATCACACTCGTTCACGAATTGAGCGATCTCGCGCTTCATTCGAGTCCACCAATAAGTTTGCTTGAGGTCCTGATACATCTTCGTACTACCAGGGTGGATGGAGAGGAGAGAGTTGTGAGCCTCGTTCATGATCACCTTACGAAGTTCACCTTTGGGCACAACAATTCGATCCTCGAAGAAGAGAGTGTCCTTGTCATCAAGTCGGTAGCACTTGTACTTGGACTGACTCTTTGCAATACCAATCTTTACCTTTTTCACCATAGCATCAAGAAGTTGGGCTTGGTGAATCTGGTCTTCTAAGGTAGGAGAGACTTGAAGGTTGGCGAGGAAACCTTGAGGAACAACTTGCAGATTAAGTTTGCGGAAAGCTTCACAAAGCTCGGGTTGATAAGGCTTGAGAATCAGACTGTTGCAATATGCTTTTCTGCTCAAAGCGTCAGCAATCACATTAGCCTTGCCTGGAGTATACTCGATACTCGGATTGTACTCTTGAATCATTTCGACCCATCGAGTCTGCCTGAGGTTGAGATTAGGCTGAGTGAAGATGTACTTGAGACTCTTGTGATCAGTGAAAATATCCACTTTCCTTCCCAATAGAAGATGTCTCCAAGTCAACAAAGCATGCACAACTGCCGCCAACTCGAGATCATGAGTGGGGTAGTTCTTCTCATTAGGTTTCAACTGGCGAGAGGTATAAGCAACAACTTTCTTCTCTTGCATCAGTACAGCACCGAGACCTTGGAGAGAGGCATCACAAAAGACCTCGTACGGTTTGGTTTCATCAGGCGGAGTCAGAACTGGAGCACCACTGCCACCTTTGCTCTTCTACTGATACGGCTGACGGAACGGAGGAGGAGGAAGCCAATACTTCTGCTGCTTGACCACTTGAGTAGAGGAAGACGGAGTAACATCTCTGGCACGCTTCCTCGAAGCATCACACCTCATCTGAGCAGCCTCTTGCTTCAGTGCCATGTTGTAGAACTCATCGTATCTCAACGGCTCAAAGAGGACAAGAGCGAGCTGAATTTCCTCACGAAGACCACCCCTGAACTGATAGATCATGCTCTTCTCATCAGGAACATCCTGCTTGGCAAAACGGGCGAGCTTCTGGAACAACTTGTTGTAGTCATAGACAGACAAAGAGCCTTGCTTCAGATTGCGGAATTCCTGACGCTTACTCTCAACCACACTTTGAGGGATGTGATGAGCGCGGAAATCTTGACGGAAATCGTTCCAAGTGATAACACGTCCACCTCTGGAATCCTTGTACTGCTGGAACCACTCTGCAGCCTGATCTTTGAGCTGGAAAGAAGCGAACTTGACAAAATCTTCAGGCCTGACGTTGCTGCATTCAAAATGCTTGCCCAGATCCACTAGCCAATCGTCAGCATCTGTAGCCTCAACACAACCGCTGAACGTCTTTGGGCCATTAGCAAGGAACTGGTTCAGAGTAGCAAAGTGGTGCTGATTATGGCCTTGATTCCCTTGACTGCCTTGATTGCGCTCTTGAAGGATTTGCATGATCAACTGTGTGTTTGCATTAGTAGCGGCCATCACAGCTTGCCATGCTTCCGGAGGAGGCGGAGGTGGAGGCGGATTAGGATTCGGAGTCGTGCGCGTTGGAGGAGCCATCCTGAAGAGGTTGACCACCATTAGCACATTGATAGACAACAATATAGAAGCTGAATCCAACGGGATGAAAAATTGCAACATATAGTCTTCACATCCGAACAGAATGAACGAATGAATTTCTCTTGAAATGGTCACATATCCATAAATTGAGAAGCCACGAAGAATTTAAGGTAGAGAAATAATACAACAAGGTACGATCAAGAACGAATAATCGGTAAGAAATCCCAATCTCAAACCAATATCCGTGGAAGAAGAACTAGAGCTACTAGAATTCCCACCTATGAAATTCCCGAACCTTTCTGGTTATGCAATCAGGTGTTGGGGATACAGGGGAAGCACAATATCTCACCCAAACTAGCAAATCCTACATCCAGTTGTATCCATCCTTCAACACATAACCAGGAAAACTTCGGAAACCATCTACCTCAACCTTCGAAAAGCATCCGTTATACAAGTTATGGCGATACTCCCGAACTCCCGCCCCAGTACTGGGTGGCGTCGAGGTTATCTCACCAACGAACTGCATAAAAGAGATTTTCGATGTCGGCGAACATATCTCAAGTATACCAGAATTGCAACGATAAAATTGTGACGACAACACCTCGGAGCTCAACTCCCCGGGACACTGCCACAACCCCTAAAGACAGGAGGCACCAAGAACAATGTTCTCGTCACAAAACCATCGGAACAAAACCAAGATACTCGCGTGAACCTAAAAAAAAATTTTAGTGAAATTTTAGAAGAGAAGAGTCAAAACTCTACGCCAGGATGCCTTACCAGAGCGATGAGGAGACTGGGAAGTAAAAAGAATTCCTAAGCTCTCCGATATATAATTCCTAAGGACTCAAAACATTTTTCTAGACACAACTCGGCTGCTAAAAACGATCAAGCAATGGGGCTCCTAAGGTCGGGGATGGCTCTGATTACCAACTTGTAACACCCTCGATGCGGCTATAGCTCCCACGTGTCGAGGCACGACTTAGAGGCATAACCGCATTGAAAGCAATGTCGCAAGTCAGGCAGTCATTACAACATCCCATGTAATATATAATAAAAAGGGGAGATAACATAGTTGGCTTACACTCGCCACGTCACATCAGAGTACATAAATAACATCCATCAAACAAGCACTCATGGCCCGACTACGGCGCCAAAATAGAAAAGAACCCAACATGCGACAAGGTCCTGAATCGACAACCCCAACTAGGCACCACTACTGATCATCCGGAAAAGACACATAGTAACGCTGAGAGTCCTCATCGAACTCCCACTTGAGCTCGTAATCGTCAACTGGAGCAGAAACACCTGGACCTGCATCTGGAGTTGTAATATCTGTGAGCCACAGGGACTCAGCAATCTCACACCCACGCGATCAAAACTATTTAAGCTCATGGGAATGGATAAGGCGAATATAGGTGGAGCTGCAGCAGGCGACTAGCATATATGGTGGCTAACTTATACGCAAAAGAGAGCGAGAAGAGAAGGCGAAGCACGATCGATAAAAGTATGATCAAGAAGTGATCCTGGACTACCTACGTCAAGCATAACTCCAACAACCGTGTTCACTTCCCGGGCCCCGCCGGAAAGAGACCATCACGGTTACACACGCGGTTGACGTATTTTAAACAAGGTCAACTTCGGGTTTTCTACAACCGGACGTTAACAAATTCCCATCTACCCATAACCGCGGGCACGGCTTTCGAAAGTTCAATCCCTGCAGGGGAGTCCCAACTTAGCCCATGACAAGCTCTCACGGTCAACGAAGGAATAGACCTCCACCCGAGACATTCCGATCAGACTCGGTATCCCGGTACAACAAGACATTTCGACAGGGTAAAACTAAACCAGCAACACCGCCCGAATGTGCCGACAAATCCCGATAGGAGCTGCACATATCTCTTTCTCAGGGCACACTCAGATTGTCCTAGGTACGGGTAGGCCAGCCCAGAGTTGCCCCTGGTAGCCACCGGTAGCTGACAGGTGGACCAACACTCAGAGGAGCACTGGCCCGGGGGGGGTAAAATAATGATGACCCTTGAGTCTGCAGAACCCAAGGGAAAGAAAAGGCTAGGTGGCAAATGGTAAAACCAATGTTGGGCATTGCTGGAAGAGCTTTACTTAAGACGAACTGTCAAGGGGTTCCCATAATAGCCCAACCGTGTAAGGAACGCAAAATGGCAAGCGTTTAGAAATGGCAAGCGTTTTAAGATATGACACCGGTCTGCGATTTGCAGCATGTAGGCATCTAAATGCAACGAAATGAACATGCTACAGCCACCAAACATGAAAACAAAATACATGGCAGTGATGTACACAAGATGGTTGACAAAACACTAGCACTGAGCCATAGGCAAATTCATCCATTAAGAGGTTCAAACAAGCATGGCTAAAACGCAAATGCAAAACAGATTTCAGACTTAGTGAAATTAACACTAGTCTGAAATTTCAGATCACGATGCTCTCTTCGGAGCAGCAAAACAACATGATAGAAAACCTGAACATGACAAGTAAGAACATGGCATGGAGCTATTCAACAAGCTTAATAAAACACCCAAAGTGACCTGGGGCCAAAAGGGTTCACAAAATACCCTACCGAGCTCACGAACATCGCTCGAACACAATCAGTTTTCAGACTTAGTGAAAACTGAGACATGCTGAAATTTAACTCACGAAGGCATGTAAACGAGCTCGATGCACTCACTACGGTGCAAGTCATGGCAAGGAAATCATATAACCAGCAAGAAGGCACAAAGTTCTAGCTACACATGGCAAGAACGAAGGCATAGCATGCAAGGAACACTAACGGTAGCATCGGCGAAATCGCAAACAAGTTGACGATCTGCCCAGATTAACAACGAAGCAAAAGTTGAGCTCGATTGAGTCAACCTAGAGCACTCCACAAATGCCAACAAAGACATGGATGGAAAGAGCATGACATAAATATCAAAACTCCCTTACTGATCATCCTCAAAAGAGGCTCGGATCATTAGGAAACAAGCTGGACATGTAGCATCATGAACTAAAATATCCCAGACTTAGTGAAAATCACTAAGTCCCTGAAATCTGCAATCTCAGGTACCTCTCTTCGCAAGCTTGCACAAGACAACACACACATCCTAAAAATGCATGGGTGGCACCTCTGGAAAGAAGACAAAATGCTTCACAATTCATC
>NC_041391.1:528023625-528049053 GCF_002162155.2 Triticum dicoccoides | reverse complement strand
TGTCCGGCCGGGGGCGGACACGTCCGTCGGCGCGGATCTGGCGGGGATGTTTTTTTTTTGGGTTTCGGGGAGAGGGAGAGATCCGAAAACGGAGGGGTGTATATATAGGCATAGAGGGAGCTAGGAGAGTCCAAATGAGGTGCGGTTTTCGCCCACACGATCATGATCGAACGCTCTAGGACATGGAGCAGAGTTTGGTGGGTTTTGAGCCAAATTTGGGGGGTGTTGGGCTGCAACACAAACGAGGCCTTTTCGGTCCCTCGGTTAACCGTTGGAGTATCAAACGAAGTCCAAATGACCCGAAACTTGACAGGCGGTCTACCGGTAGTAAACCAAGGCCGCTTGGCAAGACTCGGTCCAATCCGGAAATGTTTAAACCCCACACAAGAAAGAAAGGTAGAAATGACCACCGGAGGAGAACGAAGCGCCGGAATGCAAAACGGACAACGGGGAAAATGATCGAATGCATGAGATGAACATGTATGCAAATGCAATGCCCGTGATGACATGGTATGAGATGCATGAAAACAAAAACAACACACGGAGACAAGGACCCGAACCCGAGAAATAAATATAACTTGACACCGGAAACGGCAAGAGTTGGAGTACAAATGGGGAAAGTTACATCTGGGGCGTTACAGCTTCACACTGCGGGCCAATTCACTTGGCCATCTGGAGCAGATCGACAGCTACGCCCCTGGCCACCAAGTCAGGTTCGGAAACTTGAATTACACAGCCGATGTTTGCGGAGACTTGATCTTCGAAGGATTCGGGCCTATGCCAGAAGCGCCGGGCAGTCACGACGAGCACGACTTAGACCTGCTGTCGGACAATGCTCGGGATATCACCCCTGCCGTAGCCCCTGACCTAAATCCGGAGCAGGCTGCGTTGCCTAAGGAAGGAGGGATGGACCCCGCCCCGCAGGCCGCATACTCATCGGCGATGGAGCCGAACACAGGCCTCACCCGAGTGGAAGTCTGTGACTCCGGACCCCCGGACTCGTATCCGGTTGTTGGTTCCAGTCCGCGCACTCTCGAGCCAGCCGAGCCAGGTTGGGCTCCGGTGATGGAGTTTACTGCCGCGGACATCTTCCAGCACTCGCCCTTTGGCGACATGCTGAACTCATTAAAGTCTCTCTCTTTGTCAGGAGACTCTTGGCCAAACTATGTTCGGCTTGAGTGGGAAGCAGGCGATGAAGGAATTTGCTGCCCACCCACCACCCACTTCATTGCCACGATCGATGATCTAACCGACGTGCTTGACTTCGACTCTGAAGACATCGATGGTATGGATGACGATGCGGGAGAAGTACAGGAACCACCACTCATAGGGCGGTGGACAGCCACCTCCTCATACGAAATATATATGTTGGATACTACAAAGGAAACTAATGGCGATGAGGCAATGAAGGATAACCCCTCAGGGAAAAAAGCAAAGCATGGGCGTCGTCAACACCGCCCCAAGCCCCGCCACAGCAATACCGGCACAAAAGACGAAAACAATTTGGAGGGCGCCAAAGATGGATACAACCCCGATCAGCCTGCCTTCAAGCAGGCCGGACTGGCCACGGTAGGATACTTGGAAAGGGACAACTATACGCCCCCCTCTGAGGACGAGGTAAGCCTCGGCAATGACGAATTCGGCGTGCCTGAAGATCTAGTGGAACAAGTTCGCTTCAAGCAACGGATCATGGCCACGGCAAGGAGCCTGCAAAGGAAGCAACAGCAGCTTAAAGCTGACCAAGATTTGCTCGTGGACAGGTGGACCAAGGTCCTGGCCACCGAAAAATACGGACTCGACCGCCCCGACAAAGGGCACACACGGCACAACTGGCTACCTCAACGTAAGCAGGAGAACCCAAGGCACATACCCCGACGTCAACACACCACTACGGTCCAAGACAATATGAATGATACACAAAGAGGCATCTTCAAGCCCCGGCGCATTGGTCATAAGTGTCAAGTCAGAGAAGCTGGTGCCAAGTCCAGCAATTCCCAGTCCGGTCAGCGGACAAAGAATAGCTCAAACCTATCCGGCCCAAGCAACATACTCGATCAACCATGTGAAATTCATGGTACTCCTAGAAGGACATCAAAGCATACCAATAGAGAATGCCGGATCCTCAAAACAAAGTGGCTGGTCGTGTGCCGGAAACAATAAGGGGAGGCGTCTAGTCAAGAGACCCAGAGCATAAAAGTACGGCCGATCGCCTATGATCACATCAACCACAGCAATTCAATTGCAGTACCTCTAGACCTAGTAGTCTGGGGGCTCCATAACACATAAAGCCCCCACAGGTATGAAGCCACAAATAACATCTTCTAAAAGATGCCAGGCGCAAAGGCCAAGTTTTATTGGCCCACCACTCTAGCGGTTGTCTTCAAATCACCAAAAAATGCTACGCCGAAGAATAAATCTTCGGCACCTTCCCACCATGCGGTAATTTACCGTATGCTAACGGGATGAACCACGTTGACTAGATTCCACATGGTAAACCACTCAGGCCAACACCATGTGATGCAATCACACCTATGGGCAAGGCCAAACCCCGCCCTTAGAGTGGAAATCATACACCTGCCGGAGTAGCGAGTCGCGCATGCCTATCAAAATTTTGATATGACAGCCAACTATTTGGACACCAACTGAGGAGTCCGCGCCAGGGTCCGATCAGGAACCCTTAGACCAACCACAAGAGGACGTTCAGCTGCCTCCAAGCATTTGCCTTTACAAACTAACTTTGACGCAGAACAGGATTGGCGGCATGGAATCAGCCCGGACACACAATGGCAGGAACATGCAAGTAGAAGGCAGTTCGGATTCACTCTTGATCCACTCACAACCCCCTCCAGTCCAGCCATCATAGGTTCCGCCAAAAAACACTTCTTTTCATACATCGTACTCATATGCATAGACATATCATCCTACTACAATGCGTAGACTTAAATAAAACTTACCGGCCGTCGTTTATCGCCGACGCCTCTTTGCCGAAAATGGCAGCCATGCTTCTTGTTACGCCCGGTTATGCCAGGGGCTTCACAGTATGGCAATAAAGTCCGACCACCTTTTCGGTCGCTCGGCACCCTGAACTTATAGCACTATATGCATCAGCTCCGAATCATGTCTTGGATCATTGGTTGGGTTTGCCCGGCTCCCACGTTTTGGTACCTTACGTTCCGTTATATCGGCTAAGGTAGCGCTAGGAGAACTACTGCGATTGTGTCCCAGTTCTGCCGAACAAGCACCTCAGTAGAGAAAGCCGAAAACCGACTGTCATGATGCAGCGAGAGCTGGTCAGCTGTTCGAGAGGTTGTAAAATCCTTAAAGATTTATTCCGCACAACGCCATTATAAATGCAGTGTGTGACGGATCGGTCTTCTGATCAGGCGCCAATAGAGCCCCTAGTTCGGCCTTCCAAACACTAGGGGCTGCGCCGACCATACTCAAATTCCTATGGCTAAGTGAGAGTAATAAAGCCTTATAGTCCGATTGCCTGGTTCATGGTGAGAAACACCTCCTTAAAAGGACCCAACTATGGGATAAAGAGCGTTCAGATATATCCCGAACACCCCCGTATTCTTTTTTACGTGGGGGCAGAAGACGACGACTAGCCAACTGTCAGGATTTACATACAATAAACAGCCGTACCGGAAGAACATATGTTCAAACAAAACAAGCAATATATAACAAAAATGCCATTATCCCATATTACAAAAAGTGGCACGAATGCCCTCAGGGAAATATAATGTCTTTGGCACACTTATCCGCCACAAGGCGGGCCCCTTTCAGTACACCTTCATAGTACAGAGTCGGGCTTGCGGTGCTCCTTACCCTCCGACGGCCCCTCAGTCATTAGCTTCTCCGCGTCAAGCTTCCCCCAATGCACTTTTGCACGGGCAAATGCCATGCGTGTACCTTCTATATAGACTGATCGCTTGGTAGCATCAAGCCGAGGACAAGCGCCCACAATCCGCTTCACGAGTCCGAAGTAACTGCTTGGAATTGGCTCCGCAAGCCACAGCCGGACAACCAAGTCCTTCATGGCTAGTTCGGCCGCCTGGTGCAGTTCGACCAGTTGCTTCAGCTGATCGATAAAAGGCACTGGATAGTTCGGAGCCAAATATTGTAACCAGAAATTCCTCTCCACAGATTTCTTCTCCTCGGTCCGGTAAAATTGGGCGGCATCTGATATGTTGCGAGGCAGATCCGCAAACGCCCCTATAAAAACAAGAATTCAGCTTGTCGCTTAGAGTTCTCCCCGCTATCATGTAAACATGGCCATGAATACAACAGGCCTTACCAGCCGCAACTTTCCGGGCCTCCTAAATGTCCTGTACAGCACCTCGGGTTTCTTCCCGAGCATCTTCCATGGCTTGGAGAGCTTGGGCGAGTTTGGATTCTTTTTCTACTAGACTCTGATCCAAGCCCTCGCTTTTCTTCACGGCCTCCTGGAGCTCCCGCTCGGCTGTGATGACCCTGGCCTCATGTTTTTCATGAAGCGCCTGCTCGGCGGAAGCCTTCTCGTTGGCATTAGCCACAACCTTCTTTAGTGCCTCATATTCGGCACTCGCTCCTAGGGCATACAACAAAAATACTTTTCAATAGGCACAATTACTCATTTGTGCCTAATGCAAGACAATGTTTCAACATACCTTGCTTATCCTCTAATTGCTTCTTCACACGGCCAAGTTCTTCCTCGACCCGTTCCAAGCTTTGCTTCAGTTCGGACACTTCCTCATTATGAGCGGACATCTTCTCCGCACACGCCTGTTTTCAAACAAAGAGGTACACATCATTAACAAAGGATTTGATCCCCTGCCCGGCTCCCTCTCTTTCGCCGGACAGTGTATCAGGGGCTACTACTCATATTATGACGATTCCTCAAAGGTTTCTTAGGAAACACACCTCAAAGGCCTTTATAAGGCCAAGGTGGGACTCGTTCAGCCCGCTCTCAGCGGACTGAATCTTTTCAACCACCGCACCCATGAGGGTCCGATGTTCATCGATGATAGACGCGTTCTTTAACGTTGTCGACAGACCGCCTGGCAACTCTGCTTGGACAGAGGTTGCCGGCGGAGTAGGCAAGCCTCCCACCATCGAAGGTGGCTGCTCGCCCGATCTGGGAGCCTTAGAGGTCTCCTGGACCTTGTTCGGCTGTGGGCCAAACCCAAGATCGCCCCTGCTATCGGCACACTCAGGGGCCATCCCTCCCGTGTGTCCGGCTCTAGTGATATGCACCCCCTAGTCCGGGTTCCATTGAGATGACACCTCAGTGTCGCGCTTGGACGTTGGGGAAGGGGCCTCTGGAGGCGTCTCGCTCGCCAAGGCGTCCGAGCTCAGCGAATCCTCCGATGAGGATTGTCCGGCGCGAGACCTTGCCAGACTGTGCAAAATATGGCAACAGTTAAAACTACTATACCCAAAAACAATCCCGGACGCATATGCGTGTTCGGATTTCGTATACTTACGACTTCTCCAGGGGCTGGGCCCTGGGATACCACTCCGGGCTGCTATCGGCAGCCATGGTGGATGCCTCTGGGAGGGAACCTTTCCCCCTCTTGGGCGATCCAGCCTCCAAAGATGTGGAGGCCGTCCTTTTCTTCCCACCACTAGAGTGAGGCTTGTCCTCCTCTGCTTCCTCCTCTTCATCTTCAGAAGAAGGATCGTCGCTGGAATCTTTAGATTTGGCGTCCGAAGCCTCGCTACGACGGAGGCCACTCTGGGTCTTTTTGACCTTCTTGGAGGCCTCTTTCTTTGGCGCCTCGTAAGGCGCGGGGACCAGCATCTTCGTCAGAAGAGGTCCGGCCGGTTCCTCCGGCAGCGGGGCCGGACAATGTACCCGCTCCACCTTCTTTATCCATCCCTGAGGTCACGATGAAACACAATTAAGATGTCCCCCTCAGGACATGCCAACTGAAGCATGGAGGGATGGAGCGTAGTTATGACTTACCGGGCTTGCAGAATGGGATAATTGATACCCACGGTCCTCGGAGGAGCCCGGCCATGATTTGCCGGACTTAAAAAGCACCTTCTAGATATCCTTGTGGGAGGAATCGTAGAGCTCCCGAAGAGTCTGGTGCGCGGTTGGGTCGTACTCCCACAAGTTGCAGGCTTGACGCTGGCAAGGGAGTACTCACCGCGTCTTCTGGGGCGCCTCCAGAGGCGTCGCTGGCATCACTAACATCATCACCACCACCGCCAACACCTACGTCAGCGCCAGGCTCGTCCACAACGCCGCCTTCATCAGCGGCTATGATCATGCCGTCATCATCAGACGCGAAGGCCCTGACGAGGGCGTCCACGTTGTCCTCCACCCATTGTGCCAGGTCGCCCCGGATGGCTATGGGCACAGGTGCGATGGCGGCATCGAAATCAAAGTGGGGGTCCCTGTCCTGCAGATAGCTGAAGACACGGGAGAAGGCACGCCCGAGCAAGGCTCGGCTCCTCTCCTCGACAAGCCAACGAGAGCTCTCGGAGCAGTTCTCTAGAAGCGTCACCATGTCAGTGAAAGACTGGAGGTTGCCAGCGTAGTTGGTCTCGTGCAGCACCTCAGCGGCGGCCTCGCAAATGTTGCCCAAGGCCATGTTAGCCCGTTCCCTGAGCGATCGGAGCATGGGGGCGTGCTCGTGCTCCAGAATTCGCCGCTCACAGATCTCGTCCTCATTCCGCCGCGCGACGGCCTCGGCGCCATCGACTCACTGTTGGAGAAGGAGCAGCTCGGCGCGGGAAGAGGCCAGCTCCGCCTGTGCTGTGCCGATGGCGGCTCCGGAGGAGTCTGCACTCCGCGTCACTTCAGCCAACTTGGCCCTGAGGGCCGCGGTCCTGCCCTCAGCTTGGGCCCTGATCAGCTCTAGCCTCACTTCGTATTCGCGCTCAAGATCCGAGCAAGCTACCGCCACGCGGTGGTCGACCTCTTCTTGGGCTCGGGCTTCCCGTGTGGCGACGTCATCCTCCGCCTGTGTCACCAGGCGCTCCCTTGTTTCCAACCGTTCAAGGTCAAGATTGCGCTCGGTAGCCTCCAGCGTCAGCGCCTCCTCGCACTTCAGGAGCTTCGCCTGGTCGACGGAAGCCTCCTTCAGCGACACAAGGGCCGCCTGGCGCAGTTCCACTTGCCGCTCCAGGGAGCTGCTCCAGGCTTGGAGCTCCCACGCGCGCTCCTCCGCATCCCTGCGTCGTCGATCTGCTTCTCGGGCCTCCGCGACGGCCTAGGAGCAGGCCTCTCGCGAGGCCGCCAGCGACGCTTCAGGCTTCGCGTTATCAAGGTCACGCTGGTGGCACGCAAGGGCGACAACTACCTTCAGCTTGCGCCTCTCCTCAGCGAGGCGCAGGCCTTCGGCCACAAGGCGAGCATCCTCGCTAGCAAGCTCCGCGCCGATCCGGATCACCGCATCTGCCGCCCCCTGGAGGAACTCTTGACGAAGGGCACGACGCTCCCGAGCGCGCCTGAGCACCTCTTCCGCGTCACCCTCTGCCAATGGTGTATGCGGGGGCCCTACGGCGGCATGCCCCTTCCGGGCGCGGGACTGGGGGCTGGCGCCCCAGCAATCGTCGGATGGACCCCTCCGGGAATCCAGCCTGGCGCCAGTCCATCCCCAGAGGAGGAACTGAAGACAGACTTCAGCCAGTCACCATCCACGATCATAGGAGGAACACGGGGCAAGCCGGCTGTGCCCCGGGAGGGCTCGTGAGGGGAGGACAGCAGGTGCGCAGGCTGGAGGTGCCTAGTGGAACGGACCACTTCTCCGACCGGTCCAGCGGCGAGGGCGCTGCTCGAGCTCGACGCGCCCAGGGCCAGCGGAGAAGACAAAGCTTAGGGGGATGGCTCCCGGGCCGACTCAGCGAATTCGGCAGGACAGGCCCTGAAAGGCCACAATCAGCTGCAGGGATAGTAAAGTAAATGAGCAGAGAGAGAAGAGGACTTACTCGTCCACGACAAAGTACTTCCTGCGCTTCAATAGGCGTCAAGGGCGATCGTCGCCACCCAAGGCCTCCTTCCTCTTGCGGATGGCCTCGAAGTCTACGCGGAACCGGCCTAAGCGCTCGGCGCAGGGGTCGGTCTGTGGCCTGGAAGAGGCGTCAAGGTGATCAGCGCCAAGGGGACCGGCCTGGGGGACGCCACCAGGCGCCGCCTCATGAGGAACGGCCAGGGCCTCAGAAGCCCCAGCCTCGGGAGCCGTAAGCCACAACTCCTCGCCTGCCACTGCTCCAGGACGGGCTTCGAGAGATGCCGCCTTTGGGGCTCCACGCAGCATCAGCATCTCAACATCAGCCCCTTCAGCTCCCGGCGGTTCTCGTCTCCCCACTCCATCGCCTGAGACAAAGCCACTTTGGGCGACCGGAAGAGCAACCACAGCGACTGGGTTCTCGCGGGGCCCCGTGAGGCAAGCCGGGCGCAGCCCCCACTCGTCAAAGCTGGGCACCTGCCTCACAAAATCGGCCCTGCCCGAGCAAAGGTACAAGAGGGCAGCATCGTGTCAAAGGCTGCCTGGGGAAGGGTCGCCAGTCAGGACCCTGAGCACCGTCCATAGCACTTCACCCGCCAGGTCCTCCTCCTGAAGCCGCATGCAGTCTTTGTGCCCCGCAAAGTCCCACATCCGATGAGAGTGGCGCTGGAGAGGAGCAATGTGACGTTGGAGGAACTCCTTCACCACCTTGGGCGCCATCACGTCGAGCGCCCTCAAACTCTGGAAGCAGCGCCAGACGAAGGCGAGCCGGGGGCTCGCGAGTGTCTCATGATCCCAGCCTGAGTTGGGAACAGCAGGCAAGGTTGGGTGCGAGAGCGGGGGGCTGGGCACTCCAACATCTACATACAGCCACCGCTCTCTGAACCTGACCTCATGAGGAGGAAGGCCAAAATCGATCCCCGAAGCAGTCGTCTCTGGCACGGCGAGGAAGCTCACACACCCCGAGCATTGAGTGGGGTCGCTCAGGCGCAAAGAAAAGAAGTGGCGCAGCAGGGCAACGGAAGGAGGAATGCCCACCATTGCCTCGCAAACAAAAGCGAAGACAGCCAGGAGGGTAATGGACCCAGGCCCGAGGTGCATCATGTGGGTCTGATAATGGGAGAGCACCGCATTGAAGAAAGCGGAAAAGGGGGAACAAGACCCGCCCACAGGGCATCGGCGAAGAACCGGACCTCCGTGAAGACCCTATCAAAGCAGGTATGGGACGCAGGCCAGACCGTTGTCCTGTCGCACTCGTTGAAGATGGTGGCAAGAGCAGAGCGGACCTTGTTCAAGGCTTCGGGATTGAGTATGATTGACTGATCAACGGCGGGGGCCGCCACCGGAGGTGAGCGGGGCGAAGGCGCGAGCTTCTTTCCCTTTTCCTTCTTCGTTGGCGCCATGGCGATGGAAAGAGGGGAGAGCTCGAGCCAGATTGGAGGCAAAGGTTGGAGCTCGAGGAAGAAGGAAGGGCAAGCAGCACACGGACGGCGAAAGGGGAATGGATGTGTGCAACCATGGGTCCACCTAGCTGGGCGTGTAATGAGGCATCATGGGGAAGCGGAGACGCCGACGTCCAATCAACCGCCATGCGGCGCCCAAGGCCACAGGCTATTGGGGCCCGCGGCGCTTCGCACTTGCCCCATCGCTTCTCTGCTAAGCCAAGTCCAGGCGCGCCTTGGGCCCGGGGGCTACTGTCGGCGTTCTGGGAATGGGGGTCCCTAGACTTTCCTGCCTATGGCCTGCGGCGTGGTTCAAGCAAAGGCCCAGTGCAGCCCAGCTTCATCAGCTCAAGCTCAATACCCTCGCGAGGGGCCAAGCCTCGCGGGCGGACGACAGGAAGCTTCCTCAGGAGCAGCCTCATCAGGCAGGCTCGCGAGGAGGCGGAGAGATCAAGGCAGGGCACCTCACGAGGAGCCCGTGACGCAAGCCATGACGATCAAGACCAGGTGGGCACTAGGCAGGCGCTGGCCTGCGCAGTGTCCTTGTTTCCCCTTTGGTGCAAAGGGGGCAATCATAGGCCAAGGCATCAGGCAAAGGCTACCGTTTCGGTGCAACAAGACCAAGACCAGCAGAGCGGCAGGATGGAAGTCATCGTGGAGCCCAGGACGGCGTCACCGCCAGAGTCTTTGGCAGTCGAAGACCAACTTTAGTCAGGATAAGTGTACTAGATGTTCCCCTTCAAAATGGCCAATTGTTGGCGCCCTTCCCGCTCATTATTTGGGAAGAGGCCCAGGGCCTCCCTCTATAAATAGGACTAGCCACCACAATAGAGGGGGGGATGGATCGATCAGAGTGGATCCAGATTGCGCATAGACTAGAGAGAGGCGACTGAACTCACCCAAGCAGTTCATCGCACCAGCTCAAGAACAGCCCCTCGCGAGGCTGTTCTCCCTTTGTATTGTTCATCATCAGCCCCTGAGGCAATCCACCACACCACACACTGGAGTAGAGTATTACACCACAATGGTGGCCTGAACCAGTATAAACCTCGTGTCCCTTGTGTGTTCTTCTTTCTAGCCTAGATTCCTTGCGAGGCCTCGAGACGCGAGTTGGTAGGGGAAAGATCTTCATGCGCACCCCAGAGTTCAAACCTCAAGGGTCTGCCGGAACCCGAAATCCGACAAAATTAGACTTGGTTTTATTGCAAAGACACATCTCCACCTGGTGAAAATTCTCTACCGGGTTACCGCCCACACTGTCTCAGCAATACTCATCCGTTCCCTCAGAGGCTGACTGCCAAGGAGTGGTCCAACTATGCACCACAACTCTCAAAACTCAGAGCCTTTATGGCAAACAGTTTAACAGGTGTTGACTTTGTCTGCTGCTGGATATCTTGGAGCGTTCTGCCTTTAAGCCGGTGCCCTGGTTTAATGTGTGAGTACACGGGGACTTGAAAGATCCTCAACGTCATATTGATATTCAGCTAACATAAGATGAAGTTACTGAAGTTGTTAAGAAAATACTGAATGAACCGGAAGTCGTCTGCAGTCAAGTAGGGCTTAGCCCCTTCTGCACTTCCAACAAGCCGCCAGCTGTAAGAATTGCCTCCTTTTTACCTTAATCCGTCCTTTCTTTAAATATTCCTTTATAATTTATTTATCCGTCTGTGCAGAGCGATGACCCATTCTGGAAGAAGAAATCACAAGATAAACCGACAAAGCCCCAGGATAAACCGGCAAGAGCACCTCGCAGCAAGACTAAGGCTATAAAGAAGCCAGCAAAGAAGAAAACCGCCGAACCCTCTGACTTGCCCAATGATGAGGAGCCTGATGACCCGGACTCAGAGGTAGAATTAGATTCTCTTGGTTCTTTTTTCATACACCTCATTGAGAATGATTATTATCAGGATGATGCAGAAGCTAGCCACGCTGGTGATGCAGAGGTAATTGTTCTATCCTCCGATTCAAATCATGTGCCAGTACCAAAACTTTGTCGAGCAGTCTGGAAAGTAAAACATTCACATCCTCTTACTCATTTGGATCCGCACTTTTCTTTGAAGACACAACAGCAAGAAGGTCGCCGCACAACCCGGCACAGTGGTCAAGTGGTTACCTCGTCCGGTTTACCATATTCCCCGGTTCACAAGCATCGTCAAGAGGTCTCTTGTACTTCTAATAAACTTTATCCCAAGGCAGGTTACTTTCGATATCCTCTTAATCCGTCTGACTCGAATTATCAGGGCACTTCCAATTCCTCCTCCGGCGATTCATCGACTACACAGATGCCTCCTCTCAAGACCGTCCCTGGGTAAGCATAGTAAACTCAGTTTTGCTCTCTTGCACCGGTTTATTGTACTAACCTCTGTATTTGTTATTTTTAGTGCCAAAGCTAGACTTAGCAAAAAAGCCAAGCTGACTACACCAACTAATGATAATCCGGCTACTGAACCAGAGAGGACCTCAGAGGCTATGGACCAAAATGCTGACATTGATCTGGATGACCCGGCACCTCAGGGTCAGGATACTTTTGTTGATCCACCAGAGATAAATCCAACAAGCCAACACATTGATCCGCCAAGCCCAGCTGCCGATCCACCAAGCCCAGCAAAGGCCTCTGATAAACCGCCGAGCCCAAATAAGACAGCTGAAGGCACGATAGATGATGTTGTGATTACTGGCTTTGGCCATACCACCATTGGCAATCCTGTCGCTTTATCAAAGCACAGTGCAAAAGAAGAATTTGCCGCTATGGACAAGGGCAAGTGGAAATTGGATTTGTCAAGCTATGCCCATCTCTCCGCTTAGGATATCCATTCTGGATATCTAAACCGTCTGTACAATAGTCGGACTATGAAGCCGGTTTAGTAAACCTGATGAAAGAGCGATATGAGGTAAACACTTGTTCCTTGGAATAACTTCTTTTTTCCTTATATCCTGCTTCAATTATCAATTATAGTAGCCCCCAAGGGTCGGTTCATCAATATGAATGTGAACTGGGACTTATAATAGGAGAATATTTGGATTTTGCTTGTGTATCCCCTGTAGACCGGTTTATACCTTTAGGATGAATCGGTATATCTTCTGTAATGTGGTTTCCAAAATTCATTCCAGTTATCAACATGATCCAGTTTATTGTCAGAACCTGGATAACCTTGAGTTGAGCCGATATGCATTAGCCCCCAAGTGCCAAGTATATAACTTGTTGTATGCTTGGGACTTAAAATATTAGTTGATAAAAGCAATCCGCATTAGCCCCCAAGTGCCAAGTGTATAACTTGTTATGTGCTTGGGACTTTGAAAAAAGTATTAACAACTTATTATCTGTTTTTTGCAGGCTGACTTGAGCAACAAAGATTCCCAAATCACCGATCTCCAAGAAAACATCAAGTCCCAACAAGTGGAAACTTCAAAGGCCAAAGATGAGTTGAAGGGCGCTTTAACAGCCATGGAGCAATTGAAGGATGGCTTCAAAGGCGAGCGAGCAGACTGGGAGGCTAAAAAATCCACTTTGCTGAAATGGGTGGAGGATGCTAAAGCGGCCCTTAAACCAGTGGCAGAAGAGTTGTCTGGCTTGAAGCGGCAAATCAACGCTATGACTGCTGCCATCTTTGGTAAGTAGCCTTGCTATGAACCGTAATTAATCAGTCTTGAACCCTCCGGTTTAACAATATTGCAACCGTTGCAGGTAGCTGTGTTGCCCATCTCAGTTCAGATATGCACAAGAAGTTGAAGGCTACCTATACTTTGATAGAGCAGTTATATACCGGCGCTCAACGGGTCATCTGCACATCCTCGTACAATAAACCTCCGCCAACATTAATCAAGGACACATTGGCCAAGCTATCTATGACACCTGCCCGGCTGGAAGAAGTGAAGAGATCTGCTGCACGGGCTGGCGGTTTGTATGCACTGACTAGGGCTAAGGCTTGGATAGCTAATCTTGCCAAGGAGGACATTGGAAATGGCTATCTGAGTCAAAAAGAAAATGGGTCAGAATTTGACAAGGATGCCCTTACAACCTTGACAAAGGAGATGCGTCCTCTTGCAAGTAAACTGGCCGAAGAGACTGATTTGTCTTTCCACCGGTCCATCTATGATGCATACAATAGACGGATCGATGCGTCGGTTTATGAAGCCCAGAATTTAATCCCGCCAATCCGTAAGCATACTTATGCCCCTGACGTTGAACCATCAGATCTTATAAGCGATGAAGTTTTCTTCCGAGCTCTGTCTGGAATTGACTGGGCAACCATTGACTTCTAGCCAGTGGGTGGGGAGGCGGAGGTTGAACCAGCGCAGGACGATCCGCAATCTTCACATCAAGCCGAAGAAGAGTCATAATCCGGAAGCCGGTTTATCACCTTGTGCACCGTCCTCTGTACGAGAAACAATTATCCTTTTGGGATTTTAAAACGTCTTGTAATAGGATAGCTTGAAACACTTGGTCCGCTATGCCATCGTGCATAGCTTGAAACACTTAGTCTGTTATGCCATCGTGCATAGCCACTTTCCTGAGACTGTCAATCTATCATGATATGCCATGTCTGCTTATGATCTTCAACAGTTTTATGCAATCCTGCTTTCTGCATGTGACAAACTTAAAATTGCCTTGGCGGTTTACCGCCGGACGGGTTATGATATCCAATATAAAGCCAGAGTTTATAACCAAGGCTGTAAAACAATGAAATATGAAATATATCATACCTATGATGTCGAGTCGCATCGTTGGTTTACCAACTGTTTGTAGTAAGGGTGATAACCCAAATCTTGAGTGTTGACAACTCTCACCATGCCGTGCTGGTTTATAAGAAGCCATGCCGGGTTATGATAAACACCGGATGATCATCCTGGCGTATAGTCAAATGCCAGACTGGGTTGTGACAAACACCGATTTAAGATTGGTTGTGTACTAACAACTGATAGTTGAAAGACACGCCGGATTAATGAACACCGGGTTACATTGATGACTTATAGTCAGTCCGGGTCAATAGACGCAGGTTTATCTCAAAACCTTATCAAAGGAGAAAAACTTGGAAAAACAAAAAGCAAATGAAAACTTGTAGTCGAGGCTTTTCAAGGGCTGACAGGCCCAAATTCGAGGCTCTTCATGGGCTGCCAGGCCGCTGAGTTAAACCATTTTACAAAGCCTTTTAAGATGGACCTCACATTAAGCAATCATCGTTTTAACTTTGACAAGTTCAGGGTCTGTATAAGATTGACTTGTCAAACGTTCGACGGGTCATACCAGGATTACCTGGACGGAGTGGCATACTTGATGAAGCCAGGTTAACCCAGGGTTTTAGGTGAATACACCTGGCTTCCAAGCCTGGCTTGATAGCCTATTACAAGGGTCCTTTAAAACTCTTTGTTGTTGTGCACAAAGAGCCCCCAAGTAACATGAGTTGTGCTCAATGGGTACCTATGTTTGAGATGTGCGTGGCAACAGACTCTCTTTGGTCCCTTGGGTGTGAAGATCCCAAGCTTTTTTATATGGCTTTATAAGCCGGTTTAATGAGTAATTAGAACTCCGCTTTATAAGCATAAGCCCCCATGTAACCAAGAAGTCATATAAGATGAAACGGCAAAGGCCCCGCTTTAGCGAGGATGCCGGTTTATTTATTGATCATAATATGTACATTCTCAGAAATATATACATAGTAGGAGCCTGTGGCTCAGGTGTAGTAAGGCCGAAGATGAGCTATATTCCACGGCCGGCGAGTCTCCTCCTCTGACTTGCATGAGTCTTTGTGCTCTCGAACATCGATGAGGTAGTATGACCCGTTGTTCAGATTCTTGCTGACCACAAAGGGCCCTTCCCAAGGTGGAGATAACTTGTGTATGTCAGTCTGATCTTGGATGAGCCGGAGCACCAAGTCGCCTTCTTGAAAAGTCCTGGTTTTAACCCGACGGCTGTGATAACGCTATAGGTCTTGCTGATAAATCGCCGAGCGAGCTGCCGCAATATCACGTTGTTCATCTAACAGGTCCAATGCATCCTGGCATGCTCTTTCATTGTCCGCTTCAACGTAAGCTGCCACTCGGGGCGAGTCATGGCGAATATCACTTGGGAGAACTGCTTCCGCTCCATAAACCATGAAGAAGGGTGTGTAACCCGTAGATCTATTGGGGGTGGTGTTAATGCTCCATAAAACGGAAGGCAACTCCTCCACCCAACAACCCGGCGTCCACTGCAAAGGGGCCATAAGCCGGGGCTTGATACCCTTTAGGATTTCTTGATTAGCTCTCTCCGCTTGACCATTAGATTGGGGGTGGGCCACTGATGACACATCAAGTCGGATGTGCTCACATTGACAGAACTCTTCCATAGTTCCCTTGGAGAGATCGTGCCATTATCTGTTATAATGTTGTGTGGAAAACCAAAGTGGAAGATCACCTTTTTCATGAACTGAACCGCCGTGGCCGCATCACACTTGCTCACTGGCTCTGCATCTACCCACTTGGTAAATTTATCAACCGCCACCAGAAGGTGGGTCTTCTTATCCTTGGACCTCTTAAAAGGCCCAACCATATCCAGCCCCCAAGTTGCAAACGGCCAGGTGATTGGAATCATCCTCAATTCCTGAGCCGGAACATGAGCTCGACATGCAAACTTCTGACAGCCATCACACTTTCTGACCAGATCCTCCGCATCAGCATGAGCTGTTAACCAGTAAAAACCGTGCCAGAAAGCCTTAGCCACCAAGGATTGTGAACCGGCATGATGACCAAAATCTCCTTCGTGGATTTCATGCAAGATCTCATAGCCTTCTTCAGGGGAAACACAACGCTGAAACGCCCCTGAGACACTGCAATGGTGTAACTCGCCATTGACAATAGTCATGGACTTAGACCGCTGGATTATCTGCCTGGCCAAAACTTCGTCCTCTGGTAACTCACCCCGGTTCATGTACGCCAGGTACGGCAATGTCCAATCAGGGATAGCATAAAGAACCGCCACCAATTGAGCTTCTGGGTCAGGAATAGCCAAATCCTCCTCCGTTGGTATCTTGACTGACGGATTATGTAGAATATCAAGAAAAACATTAGGCGGCACCGGTTTACGCTGGGATCCGAGCTGGCTTAGAGCGTCTACCGCTTCATTCTTGCGCCGATCAATGTGCTTCACCTAGTAACCCTTGAAATGACCAGCAATGATATCCACCTCACGTCAATAAGCCGCCATAAGCAGATCCTTGGAGTCCCATGTACCAGATACCTGCTGAGACACTAAATCGGAGTCGCCAAAGCAACGTACCCGGATTAGGTTCATCTCCTTAGCCATCCGAAGACCGTGGAGCAAAGCCTCATACTCAGATGCATTGTTAGTACAGGGAAACATTAAGCGGAGAACATAACAAAATTTGTCACCTGGAGGGGAAGTAAGAACCACTCCAGCCCCCGAGCCCTCCAATTGTCTGGATCCATCGAAGTGAATAGTCCAGTATGTGTTATCCAGTTTATCCTCCGGTGCCTGTGACTCTGTCCAGTCATTGATGAAATCCACGAGTGCTTGGGACTTGATAGCAGTGTGAGGCATATATTTTAACCCGTGAGGCCCAAGCTCAATAGCCCACTTAGCAACCCGGCCAGTCGCCTCCTTGTTCTGAATGATGTCTCCCAATGGAGCAGAACTGACCATAGTGATGGGATGGCCTTGAAAGTATTGCTTAAGCTTTCGGCTTGCCATAAACACTCCATACACCAGCTTTTGCCAATGGGGATATCTTTGTTTGGACTTGCTAAGTACCTCACTGATATAATAAACCGGTCGTTGAACCGGATATTCCTTACCATCCTCCTTGCGCTCCACCACAATAGCCACGCTGACAGCTCGGGCATTAGCAGCCACATATAATAGCAAAGGTTCCTTATCGATGGGGGCGGCAAGAACGAGCGGTTCAGCTAACTGCCTCTTCAAATCCTCAAACGCCGCATTAGCAGCATCACTCCAGGCAAAGTTGTCTGTCTTCTTCATCATCTGATAAAGCGGGATCACCTTCTCCACCAACCGGCTGATAAACCGGCTTAGCGCTGCAATACGACCCGCCAGCCGTTGAACGTCATTGATACACGCCGGTTTAGCCAGGGACGTAATAGCCTTGGTATTTTCTGGATTAGCTTCAATGCCCCTGTTAGACACCAGAAAACCTAGGAGCTTGCCTGCTGGTACACCAAAAACACACTTAGCCGGATTAAGCATCATCTTATAAACCCTCAGATTATCGAAAGTTTCCTGCAAGTCAGCTATGAGTGTCCCTGCTTTCCTGGATTTCACCATGATATCATCTACATAAGCATGAACATTGCGCCCAATCTGATTATGAAGGCAATTCTGCACACACCGTTGATAAGTCGCCTGAGCACTCTTGAGCCCAAAAGGCAGAGATACATAGCAGAAGGCTCCAAAAGGAGTTATAAAAGTCGTCTTCTCCTGGTCCTTAACTGCCATTTTGATCTGATGATAACCCAAATAAGCATCCAGAAAACTCAACCGCTCACAACCCACCGTAGCATCAATGATTTGATCAATAACGGGGAGGGCAAAGGGATCAGCTGGACAAGCTTTGTTCAAATCCGTGTAGTCCACACACACATACGCCAAGTACCGTTCTTCTTGAGTACCAGCACCGGGTTAGCCAACCACTCAGGGTGAAAGACCTCCACAATGAACCCTGCTGCCAAGAGCCGGGCTACCTCCTCACCAATGGCCTTGTGCCTCTCTTCATTAAAGCGGCGAAGAAACTGCTTGACTGGTTTAAACTTGGGATCAATATTAAGAGTGTGCTCAGCGAGTTCCCTCGGTACACCCGGCATGTCATAAGGTTTCCATGCAAAGATGTCCCGGTTCTTACGGATGAACTCGATGAGCATGCCTTCCTGTTTCGGATCCAAGTTAACACTGATGCTAAACTGCTTGGATGAATCGCCAGGAACAAAATCAACCAACTTAGTCTCATCAGCCGATTTAAACTTCAAAGCAGGATCATGCTTTGTAGTGGGTTTCTTCAGAGAGGTCATATCCGCCGGATCAACATTGTCTTTATAGAATTCAACTCCTCTATTGCACAAACCGACTCAGCGTAAGCCGCATCACCTTCCTCGCACTCCAAAGCAATCTTGCGGCTGCCATGAACCGTGATGGTCCCATTATGATCCGGCATTTTGAGCTGCAGATAAACATAATACGGCCTTGCCATGAACTTAGCATAGACTAGCCGTCCAAACAGGGCATGGTACGGACTTATGATTTTTACCACTTCAAAAGTCAATGTCTCTGACCATGAATCATGATCATCTCCAAAAACCACATCCAGAGCTATCTTACTGACCGGGTAGGCCGATTTACCAGGTACCACACCATGAAAAACGATGTTCGGCGGTTTAAGATTCTTATCCGTTAACCCCATACGCCAGAAGGTTTCGTAATACAAGATGTTGATACTGCTCCCTCCATCCATGAGCACCTTGGTGAACTTATAACCTCCCACCTGCGGTGCGACCACTAATGCCAGATGACCCGGATTATCAACCCGGGGTAGATGGTCTTCTCGACTCCACACAATAGGCTACTCAGACCAGCGCAGATAACGGGGCACCGCCGGTTCAACGGAGTTCACTGCCCTCTTATGGAGTTTCTGATCGTGCTTGCACATACTAGTAGTGAAGACATGATACTGTCCACCGTTTAACTGTTTCGGGTTACTCTGATAACCCGACTGCTATTGTTGTTGACTCCCCTGTTGATTATAACCACCTTGGTTGCCCTGATTGCCTTGATTGCCCTGTCCACCTTGATTACCCTGAAAACCTGAACTGGAGTTACCTCCACCATAACCCGGTCCGTGAAACCCGGGTCCTGAACCGCCGGACGGTCCATGATCATACCGGAAGAGATTTGAATTTTTGAACTCTCGCATAATGAAGCAATCCTTCCATAGGTGCGTAGCCAGTTTATCTTGCGTCCCATGCTTTGGGCAAGGCTGGTTCAACAGACGCTCCAGATTCATACATGATCCTCTGCCCCGTGGGGGCAGTTTACCCTTACGTCACTGATTATTGCCCTGCACATTGGTGTTAGCCACAAAGCCAGAATTATTATCCGCCTTGTGCCTACCGTTATTCCCATGGCTCGCCTGGTTATGTTGCTGCCCTTTTGCGCCGACGTTCTTCTTTCCCTTCTCTGGCTCCTCGTCGTCAGACTCGGGATCCTTGGAATTATCAGAATTGGCATACTTAACCAAAGCTGCCGTAAGTGTTCCCATGTCATTGCAGTGACGTTTGAGCCGTCCCAACTTCAACTTCAACGGCTTAAACCGGCAATTGCCCTCCAATGTTATGATTGCCGAATCAGCATTGATGCGGTCTGACGAATGCAGAATTTCCGAAACCCGGCGTACCCAATGAGTCGTTCATTCGCCTTCTCCCTGAACACAAGTGGCTAGATCCACGATCGACATGGGTTGCTTGCACGTATCTTTGAAGTTTGCTATAAACCGGACCTTCAACTCATCCCATGAACCGATTGAATTAACAGGCAGACTTTTTAACCAAGTGCGAGCCGTTCCATCCAACATCATGGTGAAGTACTTTGCACACGCCGCTTCGTCCATATCCAGCATCTCCATCGCCATCTCATAACTCTCAACGCATGACTCAGGGGGTAAATCGGCGGTGTAATTAGGCACCTTATGTGGGCCCTTGAAATCCTTGGGTAACCGCACATTATGTAGAGCTGGGGTGAGACACGGCACCCCCCAAGAGCTAAAAGCCAGCCCTCGTTTGATGGACATTGTTGGTTGAACCGGAGCGGGTTGATGATTCGCGTACTGTGCTGCCAATTGCGCTGCTAACTCTGCTTCCCGACGCGCTCTACCATTGTTCACCACGTCCTGAGCATTCATACCACCGCACGCCGGATTTGGCCCTCGAGGGGCGTCACGGTTCCGCGCATTGCTTGACACAACCGGTTCATTAATGTGCCTGCTGTAACTCTTGCTCGAGCGCGGGATTGAATGGATTCTGTCTCGGCTATATGAATAGGCCTGTTGTTGTACCATGGCGGTTTGAAGGAGATCCCTGGCCCGCTGCGTCTCGACCACCGCTGGAGACTTGCCCTCCATCGGAATAGCTGCCAATCGGGACGCCGCAGCAATCATATTATCCAAAGAGGTGGAGAAGTGACCCCAGCGGGGCCGGCATGTATTGCGGCGGGCTATCTGTTCGTCGAAGCGGGTCCGTCACCCGTGGCGGATCCGGCGCTCCCATCCCAGGTGCTTCAATCCGGTTCACTGCTACCGGATTACTGGGCCCAGCTCCTGGTGTGTTGAAGAGATTCATTGCTTCATAAACCGGCGGCAGACGAGACCGGTGCCTCCTCCTCAACACCTCATTCGAAGCGTTCTAATCCAGCATGAGCCGATAATTCTACGCCTGGATCTGCTGTGACTGGGCATCTAAAGCGGCCCGTTCTTCAGCCATCCTGGTTTCCTCAGCCGCCAAGTCCTCTTTGGCCTGAGTTATCTGATCCCGCAGCTTTGTAACCTCCGCGTTATGCCCATCTTGAGTCTCCGGGATAACTGTTGTGGTCAAAAATGTCGTCCATGCGTCCAATAAACCGGACAGAACTTGAGTCGGCCGGCGCGCAGGGCCTCCTGCCCCGGCTGCAGATCTGAAAGTCATTGCTGCTGCAATTGAAGATTACAATGTGGGCTGCGTACCAGCCATGAAGATTGCAACCCAGTTTGGCGGTTCAAAGGGGTCCGGAATACTGTCGCCATCGAAACAGCCCCCGAACCAGCCGTCTTGCAATTGGTACAGTGACTCGGTCTCGCCGGTAGATGATTTGCCATCTGAGTAGATGACCGTCTCACCATTGGACACTGGTTCAGATTCCGCACCATGGATGAATCCTACGAACGCATGCTTCATGGCAGGCTGAACCCGGGCAGGACTTGCACGCTGAGCTGTCTCGACGAGGTCGATGCAGATGTCCGGCTTAGGGCCCGGTTCACCGATCTTGCCGATGAAAACGTGAATTCCGCCAAAGGGGACCCGGTACCCGTACTCAATTGAGCCAGCCTCGAGGGCCCAGCCTGCATCGTCGATGTAGAGCTTGCCGCGACGACTCTTGGTCATTCGGTCAACTGCGTATCCCTTGAGTCCTTCAAAGTTGCCCTTCAAGAACTCGAAACCATCGTGCGATTGCCCCATGGTGGGCGCCAACTATCGTGGAATTAACACGTCAGATGTCCTAGTGAGAGGACTTAGTCATGGAGCCATCGCGACGAGATTAGCTTAAAGGGGTTAGACCGGACAAAGGACACGGGGAATTTATACTGGTTCGGCCCCTTGCGGTGAAGGTAAAAGCCTACGATCCAGTTGTGGTGGAATTGATGGGGTCTCGATGAGCAGGGAGCGAATCCGCTTTACCTATCTCTCGAGTTGTTGTTTCTTGTCCCTAAACCGCCGACGGGTCATCCCTTTATATATACAGGTTGACACCCAGCGGTTTACAGAATACCGAGGCCGGCTCATACATGTGTCCGGCTCGGTTTCTACCTTTCCCTAACTTACAACAGAAGTTACATATCTCATGGCGGATTATGTCTATGGGCCCTAATCCACCCTTGGGCTCTAGGCCTCTAAGCTTCAATAGTAAAGCGCCATACTACTTGTCTTCATGGGCTTTAGTAACGATGAGCATAACTCGGCCCCTCCTGGGCGATTTATACTCAGTAGTTATATCCCCAACAATTCATGTTGTTGGTGCTCATCCTCTTTCATTGTATAATCCATGTTAGTTTTTATTTTTCGCTTTTCTTTTGTGTGTTTGGAAAACTTTGAGAAAATCCAAAAATATTTCTCGCTTCCTTTTGGTTTTTCTTTCTTGTTTATTTAGTTTGTAGTATTAAAAGAAAACACAAAAGATTTCTCTTTTCTTCTTTTGCTTGTTGGGAGCTTTCCCGTGTAAATAGTTTTTCTCATTTTGTTTTTCCTTCGTTAATTTGCTTTCTTCAAGAAAAACTAAAAACTCCAAAAATATTTCAGTATGTTTGTCTAAAATTCTTTTCTTTTGTTAAGTCGTCATAAGGAGAAGACAATGATGAAAATGTTGAGTGGCTCTCATGTGCATTATTGTTGATCTTACAAAGAGCCCATATTACGTTGTCTTCTCCTTTGAATAAAATGTTTGCAGATTCCAGCTTAGTCCACGACACTCTTGCACTATTATTACTCTCATACTATTATTTAGTCATGCAAGTGAAAGGCAATAATGACGGTAATTTGATGAAGCGACTGTGGCAAGGAAAAGTGGGTATGAACTCAACTTGTTTTTGTTTTTGTAAATATGTTTAACACAGTATCCATGATTCAGCATATTATGAGTAAACATGTTTATGATGACAATTAGAACAAAAGAGTTCGTAGAAGTTTTTCTTTATCACTTTCAGTTTCTCAACTAAATTGCTTGAGGACAAGCAATGGGTTAAACTTGAGGGAGTTGATACATCTTCATTGTATCTACTTTTGCTAACACTTTTGCTCTTGTTTTGGACTCTAATTTGCATGACTTTAATGAAACTAACCTGGACTGACGCTGTTTTCAGCAGAACTACCATGGTGTTGTTTTTGTGCAGAAATAAAAGTTCTCGGAATTGTATGAAACTTTTTGGAGATTTTTTATCGAATATATAAAAAATACTGGAGCGAAGATCCACAGGAGGGGACACACCAGTGGCCCATGAGGCACATGGGCGGGGCCACCCCCCGGGCGCGCCCATGTGGCTCGTAGGGCCCACGTAGCTCGAAGCTAGCCCTAATATCAAGCCTATAAATTCCTTTTTTGGAGAAAAAAATAGGAGAAGAATTTTCATCAGAGCCGCCACCACCTCTTGTTCTTCATCGGGAGGCCAGTTCTGGAGTCCGTTCGGGGCTCCGGAGAGGGGGATTCGTCGCCATCATCATCACCAATCCTTCCTCATCACCCATTTCATGATGCTCACCACTGGGAGTGACTAATTCCTTTGTAGGCTTGTTGGGCGGTGATGGGGTTGGATGAGATTTATCATGTAATCGACTCATTTTGTTAGGGCTTGATCCCTAGTATCCACTATGTTCTAAGATTGATGTTGCTATGACTTTACTATGCTTAATGCTTGTCATTAGGGACCGAGTGCCATGATTTCAGATCTGAACCCTTTATGTTTTCATGAATATATTTGAGTTCTTGATCCTATCTTGCAAATTATACACACCTATTACGTGTTATGATCCGCATACCCCAAGGTGATAATAATTGGGATTCTTTTCGGTGATAACAATAGTTTGAGGAGTTCATGTATTCACTATGTGTTAATGCTTTGTTCCGGTTCTCAATTGAAAGAAGGCCTTAATATCCCTTAGTTTCCTTATGAACCCCACTGCACGGCAATGTAGGACAAAAGATGTCATGCAAGTTCTTACTATAAGCACGTATGAGTATATATGAAATACATGCCTACATTACATTGATGAATTGGAGTTAGTTTTGTGTCACTCCAGATTGTGACTGCTATATGATGAATTCCATCCAACACAAATTATCCATCACTAATGCAATGCCTACAGTTTTCATATATTGATCTTTGCTAAGTTACTACTACTGCTACTGCTACTGTTACCGGTACTACTGCTATCGTTATTACTGCTATCAAACTATCATATTACTGTGCTACTGATCACTCTGCTGCAAATATTTAGTTCTCCAGGTGTGGTTGAATTGGCAACTCAATTGCTAATACTTGCAAATATTCTTTAGCTTCCCTTGTGTCGAAACGATAAATTTGGGTTGAATACTCTATCCTCGAAAACTATTGCGATCCCCTATACTTGTGGGTTATCAGTCATCAGTCGCTCGCCGGTTCGATCTAAACCACGTCGACCAGCTTTTGCACCACCACCGCACCCCAAGTGTTCCAAGAATTGCCTAGATGAGTTTTTTTGTTTGTTTCTCTTTGAACTGAGCCGTTTGGATTGAACCGAACCATTTGGATTGTAGATGAAGAGGTTGAGGGATATGGTGTTGGAGGACTCATCGTCATCCGGAGAGGAGGAAGAACATGATGATGACTTTAACACCGTTTTAGGCATGATTTCAATGATGATGTTCGGCGGCCGAGGAGACGATCACAATTTGGCCACATACACATCAACCATGATAGAGCGGAGGGCCATGCCAAGATCATGAAATATTACTTTTATCCAAACCCAAACTATCCGGAGAAGTACTTTCGTCGACACTTTTGGATGCACACAAGTCTTTTTCCGACCACTGCAAAAGCCGTTGAGAGATATGATGCTGGTTCAAGCTCCGGAGAAATGCATCTACAGAGATCGGTGCAAGCCCTTTGATGAAATGCATTGCGTCTGTTTGAGTCTTGGCATATGGGTGTTCTGCCGATGCAATTGATGACTATGTGCGCATTGGCGAAGACACAATCTTGGAGGTTGTTTGAAGGTTCACCAAAGCAGTGATCGCTGTCTTTGGCCCGGAGTACTTGAGAGCACCAACCGAGGAAGACACTCAGAGGTTGATGACTGAGAGTGAAGCAAGAGGATGGCCAGGGATGCTTGGATCACTTGACTGTATGCACTGGAGATGGAAGAATTGTCCTGCAGGTTGGAAGGGTCGGTACAAAGGCCACATCAACGATCCAACGACCATTCTTGAGGCAGTTGCATCAAAGGATTTTTGGTTATGGCATTCATTATTTGGTCTGCCTGGCTCTCGCAATGACTTGAATGTGCTAACGAGATCACCTCTGTTTTCCAGGCTTATATAAGGTCAAGCTTCCGCTTGCCACTACTCGGTCAATAGGCACAACTACTTGATGGGTTACTACCTTGATGATGACATATATCCATCATGGGCCACCTTGACATATATCCATCATGGGCCACCTTTGTCAAAACAATTTTGCGTACAAAAGGTAATAAAAACACTCACTTTGCCTAATGTCAAAAGGCTGCAAGGAAAGATGTCGAAAGAGCCTCCGGTGTGCTCAGGG
>NC_041391.1:528022679-528023459 GCF_002162155.2 Triticum dicoccoides | reverse complement strand
AGGTTTCGCACTAAGTTCAGGGGCAACTGCTATGTTGTGGTAGAAAATTTTAGGGTCTGGTCCAATGGAAACACCGTGTGCAACCATGCCCGACTTTATTTATCAATTCCATTCACATGACAAAAACAAATTCTATAAACACATTTACAAATTCTTTTCTTAATGGCAAAAACAAATTCACAACTCTAGAAACAGATAATCTTACAAACTAATAATTACCATTAATACAATGTGGTAGATAACACATTACGAAATCTCATTAATTTCGCTGTAATTGATGGGATCGACTCACTGATTCAACCTAATTCCAAAGCCAGAACATAAAAAACCATGCAATTCTATGGAAGCAATCAAAGAATAGTGGAACCGGGAGAAAGGTTACAGGTTGAAAAGGACAAAACAAGAACTGATCTAATGCTCGTACAGTATTAAACTAGAACCTTTTTTCCTCGTTTTGTTGCCGCTCATCTGTACAGGATATGCGCTCACCAGCGGCCGTCCCCTTCCCTTATCCAATTCTCTTGACGGTGATGCGACTGAATCATGAAAAGATCGATATCAGGCAAGGCAAGGTACATGCGTGACACTAGATTGTAGGAGGCAATTTGGAAACCTAGCGATTATAGCGACCTGTTTGTACGTGGCTCATTTAACTGGTAGCCTGCTACTAATAACTGGCACATTTATTTTCTATGATGGGCTGCAATGCTACTTGCTGTTTTGGGGTTTGGCCAATAATAGGATGTACATGGCTTCTCGTTAACAAATGATGACACAGGG
>NC_041391.1:528009325-528022391 GCF_002162155.2 Triticum dicoccoides | reverse complement strand
GGGCGGTCTAGCCCCCCCTCGCCCCCCTTGAATCCGTCCCTGGGTGTGCTTTAGAAGCGCTTTGCAATTGTTCGTGGCCCTGCTGAGTACTAGAAATCCAAGGTTCTATGGCGAATCCTTACTTGTTGCATCATATTACATAACATGATCGTTGAAGACGAGAGAGATATGCCTGAGAACTTTCGGTACATCACCAATGGGACTCCGGTTAAGCCAGAGTATGATACAAACAGGATCTTGACATTCCTCGAGGAGCATCACAAGATCGAGAACCGTCAAGTTCATAGACAGCTCCAACAAGATCTTGTTGACCATCATTGGCAACGTCTAAGCGAGTCCTAGTTCTTTTATGAAATGCTATTTGCTACATTTGAACCATTCGACGTGTTTAAATTCGGTTTGTAAACTATATTCATAATTTGGTTGAACATTTAAATTTATGTTTAATTTCTATATGTGTGCTAATATGTACTGTAGTTGCAATTTATACTAGAATTGCAAGGTTTAGAAAAACAAAATTTTACTTCGTTATATTTAAGGAATTGATTAGATCCGGTAAAAACTTAGTATACTCCATTAAGCCTTTTACTCTATTATAAATTTTAGTGGATCGGTTAGAGTTGGCCTAAGTCCGGCAGAGATGCTCACCGGCACGGTGGATCCCTACCAACCATGCTGCCCCCGCCGCCGCCGCGAAACACTCGAACCTGCCCATCCCCCGCCGCCGACCGCACCACACTTCCGATGCCGCCACCCGCGCCTAGTCCGGACCCGTACCGCGACTGGGCCAATCTGCCGGAGCTGCCGCTGGCGGAGGTGCTCCGCGGCCTCCTTCCCTGCATCCGCTCGCTCTACGCCTTCGCGGGGACGTGCAGCCCCTGGCGACACCTGCTCCGCGCCTCCGCCGCCGATCTCGTCCGCCCCCGCGTCCCGCCGCTCCTCCTCCTCTGCCCCGACTTCCGACTGGTGCCCTTCTCCCCGCTCGTCGCCCCCCAATCCCTCTCGTACCCCATCCCCGCCCCGGCGGAGGGCGCCACGCTCCTCTCCGCCTCACGCGGCCACCTGATCCTCCTCCGCCGGGGCTCCTTCAATAGCCTACACCTCGTCGACGCCCTCACCGGCGCCGAGCGCCGCGCGCTCCAGCTCCCTTCCCCGCACTTCCCCTATCACTATGCCGCGCTCACGCCCTCCCATCTCCTGCTCTTCCACTCCATGCACGCCTTCTTCTCGCTCCCCTTCCCCGAGCATCCAAACCCCAACAACAACAACGCCCGCCCCGACTGGACCAAGCACGCCCTCCCCCGCGCCGCCTCCATTGTCACGACCGTCCTCGAATTCCGCGGGCGCGTCCTCGGTCTGACCGACCGCGCGCAGATACTGGAGTTTCACCTTGATGGCGCCCCTTCGAACCAGGCCGTCCGATTGCTGCCAACCACCGGCCTCCCGGACGCCACCAAATTCGATAGATTGCAGTTCGGGCCGCATTTGGTTGCTGCCGGGGATCGGCTGCTGCTGGTGCTCTTCATGTTTGAAGCAAACTTGGGCCCCGTGGTGTTCCGTGCGCCCAGGGTGAATAAGATCGGTGTGTACGCGCTTGATTGGGCGCGCATGATGTGGGAGGAAGTGGACAACATTGGGGCTTACACCTTGTTCGTGGACATTGCCGGGAGGAGCACCGTGGCTTGTGTGGACGTGGGGAACTGCGGAGTGGAGGAGAACCGAGTTTATGTTGGCGTGCCCAACAGCCGTGCCTGGAGGAGGCCACTACCACCAGGGTGGGAGGCATCACCCAACGTTGAAGGGCTTGGATTGAACTCGAGGGAGACGATGGCGCGCCGACCAGTGGCATCACCGATATCGGTTCATCCACCTCTTTTCTTTTGATGATTGTAGCGAAATAAGTCACTGTTTCTACCTGGAACAGCTGTCTACATTCAGTTGCTTACTGTAATGTCAATACTGAGCCTATTGTTACTTTGTAGCATCTCATATGGAAATGCTCGCATTGTACGGATTAATCATGCTATTGATGTGAATATTTGTGCTTGTGCTCTTCTGTTGTTTGGAGATATCTATGTGCATCTCTCTTAAGATTGCGTGGCCTGCAACTTATCGCACTTACACACTGAGCATCATATGATGAAAAATTACCTTAGCTTGCCAATTGTTGCACTGTGCTGTTAAAATTTATATGGTTTGCATCGAAAACTGCTCTTTAATCTAGTTACTAGTTACATGAAGCTGGCCATTTTCTGTTCTGAAGCTCCCTTCATGGTTTTTTGTTGGTTATATACTTGACTGAAAGTCTATTTTGTTGAATTTTGGCTGAGAAAGTGAGTAGCAGCATGTACCTTTTATAAGATCATAACTGACATAGCTTAGGTTCTTAACCATTATCTTGTCATTAGTCATTACACATTGATAGTGAATGATCCTCTACTTCTAATTATTATCAGTTTCACATCAGCAGTTCCACACAGTAGGGTTATGAATTCTTTCTTGAAAGTAGCACAATGTACCTTTTCCATTATAATGACATGATTGTTATGCCTTCAGTTCGTAACCATTCCTGTTATCACACATGATACGTTTGTTAGTGGATGATTAACGACTACTGTGTTATCAGCGTCAGATATACAGTTCCACACACACGGTGATTTGCTAGAACACTGTACCGAATAGTCCACATGTTCTCATGGTTTTTCACAATTCTGTCTACAAATCCACCTCCATTTTTTTCAAATATCTTAAATGGCCTTTTATGAATGTTAGTCGTGATCAGCAGTAACAGCCAAAAAAAGGACACGTTAGATAAAAGCAGCCGCTTCTGATTCTAGCAAGCACATGTATTTTCTGCATTGAAACATGGGAGAAGATGTACATTGAAATGTGTTAAGAAGAGACATAAGAGACCCTCATCATGGAGAGGATTTTCGAGAAGTTCAAAATGCAGGTTTTCATGACTTCTGCAGTGAACTTTCTACCGTCTTCTAGCTGTAATATATTCAAACTAGGTACAAGAAATGCGAGGATGCTCATTCTCATAGAGTTGGTGATGAAACGATTCGTGGACTTGAATTTGGGGCTGATCAAACTTTTGCTGCTTCAGCAGGAACGCCGGCCCTCTCAGCGATGATCTGTTCATAGAGATCTCTAATCTTCAGTCCTACGATGGTCTGGAAGAGACCTGTTCCATTGTTGCTGCCTGGGAAGTCTGCATGCTTTAGCATTTGCTGTGTCACCTCCCCGTAGAACTTGGTTGAGAGGTTGCTTAGGTGGCTCTCAACATAGATGAGTTCATCTAGTCTGTCAAATTGCCCATCCATCTCCAGCACCGATACCTGAAGTAAACAAGCAAACTCTAAGATTGTACAGCATTGTCTGAGGCAGGACCTGTTTGACAGCTAGAATTGTTCTACTCAGTGAATAGTTGATCTCTAGTCCAAGAATGGTTTTGGAGCTCTCTTATTTTGTCCTACTTTGGACTACTTGCTAGGTTTCTTTCGATTTATTTCCAAGTAACAGCAGTTAGCATTACTCGTTGGACACAAAAGGGTAAATAAACCAAGATGAGTACCTCTTGGCCAAAGTAAGTGTCTGGGCCATAGGAAAATTTGATGCCAGGATAAGAGCATGTAAGCTTTCTTCCACAAGGGATCCAGTTGATGGTTGATCCTTCATCGAAGAGGTAAACTGGGTTGAAGAACTTAATGCCTTCTTTCATGATCAATTTAACACGCAGCACCTTTCCTTCGTTGTCATCAGGAATCAGCTGGGTTGGCAGAACTTCAATCACAGCATCAGCGTATTGCTTCTGCGGATCTGTCATACCAAGTGGTCAGTTTACATGCCATCTTCTATTATTTTTGGTTTATGGAAAACACTTGTTATGATTAGTTGGTAAAAAGGCAGTACCAATAAAGGCATCAAAATCAGGTTTCCTGGCTTCGATGCTAGCCTTGATGCTTTCAAGACTGTGCCCACGCTCTGCCATGTCTCTCTGCAAAAGTGCCAGTGATTGTTTTTTAAAGTTAGATAACAGAAACAAAATCCATTGAAACATCTGAACCTTGCTGTTCAGCTCACCTGAATTTTCCATGCGAACTTAACCTCATTGCTGATGTCTAAGTAGATGCTGAAATCAAGGAGCTCCCTCACACGTTCATCGTACCTGGTTTAAAAATCTCTGTTTATTACAGCTTGCAAAATGATCAGGTTTATTTTAGCCGGGGAAATACTGCTAACTGTTAAGCATCAGGGAATCAAATATTTTGTGGAAACTTAACAGAAGTTGCTGCTGTGATTCAAAAGATTTTATGATAACCACTTACCCAACAGCTACTGGAATATGATGAAGAAATAAAGAAAAAACAGACACCAAATACTGGAACAGTCGGGAGAAGCATGGGGGTAGAATGTGAACTCACATTGGGTGCAAACCCTCGATGACGAAGATCTTGGGGGGCTGGATGAGCTCCGCCGGGTCGAGGAGGCCAGTGACGTGGTTGTAGATTGGCTTCTCAATAGCCTTGCCTTCCTTGATTGCCTTCACCTGCTCATACATGAGATCAAAGTCGTTTGCCTTGGGGTCCAGGGCGGTCACACCTTTCTCCTTCCTCCCGGTTCTGTCCAAGGAATGGTAGTCATCAAGGCATATGACCGTCGTCGTGTCGCTGATGAGCGTGTTGGAGTCTGGGTTGCCGCCCTTGGGTGGCTCTGCGGCACCTCCAAACACGCTGGTGAGCCGGCGCATGAAGGTGGATTTCCCACATCCCGAGTCTGCTGCCAGGCCAATCACTATTGGCTGCTCAACTGCGCATGAGACCTGGAAGGTCCTTGCCCCATGCCTCGTGTTACTCCTCCTGCTGCTTCTGGTCGTGAAGAGGATGACTTGGTTCTGCCTGAAGCCTGAGTTTGGGATGGTGGTGCATGGGGAGCGCAGGGATGCGGTGGTGTGTGGGCTGCAGAATGCCATGTTTGCTGCCCAACCTCTTGGAGCTGCTCTTCTCCCCTTCAAGCCTTGTAACTGAGACTTGGGGGGAAGAGAGAGCTTGATGAAAGAACTGTGGAGATAAGAGCCAAGAAAACATAAGGAGGGAAATGAGATGGTGATGATGTGGTACCCCTATTTTCCTTCTTTTTTTTTCTCTTTTCTTTTCTGGTGATATCAGGGGCAGCTTATAGTGATCTGAAAATGAATTCTTCCTATAATTCCAAACAATCGTATGTTGTCTGTATTCTTTCCCTGGACACTGAGCTTTCTTACTACGAAAAGCTTCTGATTCCACTTTATGATCATGTCATTTCCTGGTGATGTTTTTAAACCTATATTAGCTAGAATATAAACTTTCTAGCGCTCTTTGCTGAAAATTAATTTTCTTGTTTTTTGTTTGGTAGCTGCCAAATACACGAGCAAAGGACACTTAAAAATTCCGTATACACCGTTTACGATTTAATGTCCTGCGGTATACTTGTGCCTGTTTTGTCTGTCCTAACCAGTTGGTGCTTGAATTATGATGGCCAGAGACGCTTGGAGGAAAGCTTGGTGGTGGTTCCATGGATCTAGATATGGTTGTGCCACGTGGCAGCGCAAGGATGGCTGGATGCAGATGAGGTAATGGAGGCTGGAAATTGATCGCCGAGAGTTGGAGAGGATATGGCTGATGCCTACTTCACCAAGCTGTAGACCATATGTACGTTTATCTTTTTTCAAAGGCAGTCCATGTGTCAGCGTGTGGCCACAGGTATGTGCCATGTCAGCATCCCTAAGTCATTGGATGGCCAATGGCCGCACGAGACATTCCATAGCATATACACATTAAACTGAAGAAACGGTTTTCACATGCACCCTCCATGTAGAATTCCTTTTGACTCGCTCGGGGAACAGAAGTTACAGAACCATAACTCATTGTTGATCAGAGGAGAATAGAGACACAGCCATGGACAGAGTAAGACGAAGGAATCGGGAGCGGCTATTCTGAGCCTCGGGTCATCTACACCCGTGCATGAACAGTAAATTTGTGAAAATAGCAACAAAAGAAAATCAGAATTTATTTACATCGAAGATGCTTGAGTGCGCAAGGCACGTGCAAATTTTCGCTGTGTTAGGATATTCGAGAAAGTCATGGCAAAAAAAAGGCAAAAACTGACCCTCGAAGAAACTTTAAAAAACTGCACTTTTTAAACCTGATTTCTTTTCTTTTTTTTGCATGAGCTCCTCAAATGCCATTTTAGCACAAATTTTGCGCGCTCCTAGGATGGATGACAATACCATTAAAAAAGAATGGATGAAAAAAAAAACAGATTTTTAATTATTACCTTTTGCTATTTTTCCTGAATTTACTGTTCATTCAAAGCATCTGAGCTTGGGCACCGTTGCGGATTACCAGAATCCATATAATTTTCCACTGTATATTAGTACAGAATACAAGCAACGTAACAAGCGTAAATCTCTGGAAACGAAAAGATCAAGCACCTCTTCTTTGATTCTTACGTTAAACTTTGGAGGAGTCCATTCCTTAGGACCTTTTGTCATGCATCTTATTTGATTCGTATGAGTACTTTTTAGAGTTTTAAAGAAAAAAACTCTATGAAGTCCAACCACATGTCCATGAAGTGATTCTTTTAAATTTCTTGTTATGGCGCAAGCGCAGCCAAACTTCTGTTATACATTCTCATGTTTCATTTCATATACATGGTCGGATTCAGTGAAGGCAAGAAGGACATCATGGTTCGAGAAATAAATGTAAGGACGTCTAACTCTTGCGTTTTTCTTTATAAGAATTGGAATCTGCAATGAAGGCTAGAAGATTCCTTGGACATCACTTCACAGGGCACAGATGAGAACCTCATATGGTTTTGCTGTCTTTAGGTTCCAACTGTTGGAAATATGAGCAATTTATCGAATGATTTTATTAACAGAAATACTAGATAAAGCATGACTAAAATAGCAAATATAAAGCAAGTCATGCAATCTGATAGAGAGAAGGTAAACATCGTCTGCATATATGAACTTGAGGTAAACACATCTAGAACAGACACTAGATGAAGTTGCTTATACGACATAGAACCTAACATACGTAGGGCAGAAACTAGAGCCAAGAACTGTAGGATGACTTGTAACAGAAAGGATAAGAACACGTACGGCACAGCAGGAGCATAAGCGCTGGACTTGGGGTCGATGTCCTCGCCTGCCATGTCGTCGAGGAGGTCGTGGAAGTCGGGAAAGAAGTCGTCGTCGGGGAAGTAGTCGTCGGCGACCGGATCGTCCGTGATGAAGCAGCCAGTAGTCGCGCTGAGCGCTCCCCAAAAACCTTATCACCCTTCTCCCGTACATGACTCAAAAGGTGCGGTCTCGGAGGCCTACTGTCCCGACGTGCGGTGCACGCCGCAAGCCGGGATGAGAAAGACAGCAGTAGCTCAGAGATGGAACCGATGGCGAGGGAAGGGGTAGTTCTGGTGCGTCTTGCTGAGAGGAGCGACCTCCCTTTTATAGGCGCAAGAGAAGGAGGCGAGAGGGCAGCGCCGGGAGCTGAAGGGAACGAGGGAGACGAAACGAACAGACATCAGCCGAAGGGTGCAGCGTTCGTATTCAATGTCCACTACAGCAAAAACTTTTCAGCTCCCGAGTGACCTTTCGTATACCCGTAGTGCATGACAAAAATTTAGACATCAACTCGGCTCATTCCCGCAACCCGCGGCACGGCACGTCGTGACGAGGCGGACGGAGGCGGAGCGCGCGTAGATGTCCCTCCTGTTCTCATGCTCATACAAGTGAGGAAGGAGCCTCCCTTATAAAGAAGTCCAACCCCCTCTAAACTAGCAATGTGGGACTAAACTTTTAGTAGTATCCCTTGCCTTGCACAAATGGGCTAAGTGGGCCTCTAGGATTTATTAGGAATTTCTGAAATAGTTATTGGGCTGCCCAAATAGGCTAAATTCCAGCACCAACTACCATGGCCCTCGCACAAAGACAGCAGCTCACCAGCAGACCAATCAAATATGCAAACAAACTAGCGAACAAAAATGCTAGGCTTCAAACAACATGCAAGTTTATATGGGTAAGATCCAAGGCTTTAAACAACAGGTAGTTCCAGAGATAACACTAATACAACGGTTGTTACACTTCTACTCTCTTCCAACAAATAAACAAACTTCTGAATTTCTGAGGCAAATTATTCCCATAACTACCATAACATACAAAGAATGGCATGTACTCATATGTATGCACAGAACCGCAGCACGCTCCGATGACACCGGTGGACTTCTGTACTTTCTTCCATTGCCCGCTTCACTTGTGCCCTCTGAAATACATGTATACTCTCTGCATGCACCAAAATTAGAGCAAGATCAAGTAAGTGCTGAGCTGCTGGTATTTTGCGCTGTAAGGAACTTGGCAAACACCATAGTTCTATATGCATAGGTGACAGCATAAATGAAAAATAATATTTATAAAAAAATGTGACATGCTCGCTCAATCTTCCTGTATTTGCTTTACTTGTAAATTAAATTATACATTACACATATTTTTCTGTTGAAACATATATAAGGAAGACTGATGAACATAGAAAAACAAAGGTAAGTTTACTGAAAAACTGTGCTCGACTGATGGTTAATATAACTTTCTTCCAGCAGTGAACACCAGTATCACAACTGGATAGATTCCATATTATCTTAATTTTAAGAGATCACTATTGTTGAAATTTATGTATAGAGTTATACTTATAGGTAGCTAGAGGGCAGGAGTAATTAAACAAATAACATACAGAGTACTTCTAGTTTTAGATAAGTTACTAGCATCTCCAATTGTTCCATGACTCCATTTATGTCATATATGCATATGAGAATTCAAACTGTATGATCCAAGTAAATGAGTACCTATTTACTTCCTTATCCATTTAGATATAGTACCCAAAGATGAGTGAGGGATGTGCGAAACCAAAGAATGAGGAGCGTAATAAAGGCAGAACAGGAGGCAAGGGGCAGAGGGAGATAGCAGATTAGTCACAGACCTGAAGAACCCAAATGCTCACAACTGTCTCCAATGAAAACAAGGCAAATCCGACAAAGTAAAGTATCTGAAAGAAAGATCGTTGGCCTTAAATGTTACATACACTGAACATACAAAATTTATCGACATACTTTGTAGAAATAGAAACATGTCCGTCTGTTCATTCCATATAGGAAGTATATGAACTGCAGAAGGATGAATAGCATCTATAGAACAACTCACCCCAACTAATGCATGATCAGAGAAGGTATCGATTGCAGCCAGTATACCCCTGATGACAGATAAAGCATACTTTGTTTAGAGCCACATAAAAAAAATCAACAGCCTCACGCATTGAGACACTGTACAGTGGCTATCTATCGTATTAAAATTCTAGGCAGTTATTGCTTGAAGCAATACATAGTGTGGCAAGTTATCTTACGTTAATGACTTCCCACGAAATACGATTGGCGGAGCAATGGCAGCAATTATACAAAAGCCAATGTGGAGCTACAACGAAACAAAGAAAACATAATTCAATCAGGTTGCTAACATAAATAGCATATCAGATGAAGAAAACAGAAACCACAAGTTCATCAAGACCTTACCATGTAACAAAGGAAAAACCACCCAAAGCTGAATGCGCTGTCAGTTCTGTTCAGCAAGTTGATCGAATATTAAACATAAAGCCACTACTAGTGCTAGGAGAAGTACAGTGCAGATATTGGAATTCAGTTAAGTCAAACATCTAGTAGAAATTTCCTTTTGTTGTTAATTAGGAATGCTATGCATGTTAGGCTGATACAAAGTTGAATTCAGAAGTATGGCATGAACTGGTCGAAAGTGCCTTTCTGCTCCCGAGCTCATTTGAGCTCGGTGAACAGTAAAATCGAAAAAAAAAACTAAATTTTTTAAAAAAAATTCCAAAAAAATTCTCAGAGAAACATTGACAAAAGTTCTAAGTGCTTGCAAAAATTCATCATGAAATCACATTCCTGTAAGGCGTGGCAAAAAAAAACAAATTCAGCCTCCAAAATGCTTTTGAAAGTAGCATTTTCAGAGTATCGATTTTTTTTTTGCCACGCCTTCTAGAAATGTGATTTCATGACGAATTTTTGCAAGCACTTAAAACTTTTGTCAATGTTTCTATCAAAAAAAAATTGGAATTTTTTGAATTTTTTTCGATTTTTTTCGATTTTACTGTTCACCCGAGCTCATATGAGCTCGGGTGCAGAAACTCCACGTCCATGAACTGGTGCAGATCACACACATAGCAGGAAGCCAGAAAGCATTGACTATTAGATGCATACCTCATTGCACGGTACAGAGGCCTATACCACATCAAGTAGGACAAAGGTACTCCAAGCATACCATAAATAGTAGCCAGGAAAAACAGTTTAGAGTCTGCAAGCATAAGAAAATCCAAAGATTTAGTGTTCTGCTGCATTACAAGACATAATAATAGCACAATAAGACTAGCACTCGTTGGTACCCAAACTGCAATACATATGTGCAGGTGTACAGGCAGGTGTACAGAGGACATGAAAACTAACTAGAAGAAGGTACTTAGCTCACCTCCCCCTCTGATCCAACAGACTGTGACAGCAATGAAATTCCAAACGAGGCAAAGCACGATGCCTGCAGATTATTGCAACCCCAAATATCGTCAGTAAGTACAAACAATGCTGCCTCTTAAAACCGATCTCTCACGAGTGTGTGCGTAGTTACCGAGCCAGCTAGCAAAAGCAAGATACTGCAACCGCTGCGCGTTGGCTGGTATTTCATTGGCAATGTCGTGGTGGATGATCGGGAAGAACGGGGGCCAGTTCTTGTCCTCCATGGGCACCCCAGCTACATGATAACAAATGATTCAATACACAGTTTCATGAGAGCATAATTTATCCACTGATGTAGACCAAATGCAGGTAGAAGCGTACCGCTCTTGAGAGCTTCCTCCCTCCTCTTGATGTCCTTCACCCACAAAAAATTCAAAATTGAGAACGACGAATGGGAGAGGAAAAAATGTCTAACAACTGAACATTCCTAGTAATGTATAAAATCAACTGTAAGAATCCAAGACAGCAGCAGCATAAGAAGCTTACCGCCTCTCGCCTCTTGAGATCTGCCTGCCACTGTGAGAGCTCACTTTCCTTGCCATTCGAACCCTGCAAAGCAACCATATTAGCGTAGAGCAGAGAGCACGCTCAATAACACCCTCAGCAGCAGCAAACGGGAGATCCTCTCTTACGTTCATGTTGTCAAGGGGGATGTCGACGGCGGCGTCCCCGTTGCCGCCGGCGCCGAATCCGACGGGCTCCGTCGGGCGAAACTGGAACTGCGACTTGCCGCCGCCGCCGCCACCACCAGCACCACCGCGTCCTCCCCCATTCTGCGCACGAACCACCAGATGCACAGCTCGTCAGAACACGCTAAAATTCAAACGCCGGAGCTAGGCGGGGAGATCCCGCCCGAGATCTATCTAGCAGGCCATGCTAAGCTAGAGGGGGAGAAATGGGGGATTACGGAGAAGGCGTTGTCGTCGGCGCCCTCGTCGAAGGGGTTGGGATCTCGGTACATCCTCGCAGCTTCGCCTGGCTGGCTGGCTGGCTGGCTGGATTCGGGTGGTGGAAGCGTCGGGTGGAAATGATCGGTGGTTTGGTCTTTGTGTCACGGTGTGACACGGGAGATAGAAGGGAATCGGTGGGTGTGGGGGGTGGAGTGGGCGTGTCGGCTGCGGTGGGCTGACTGACTGGCGACTGACTACTAACTCAAAGTCGCTTCAGGTTCAAGTTGTTCGGGTTTTTTCCAACGATAAGCGTCGGTCCACCGGTGGAGGTCTCTATCGGTGGTCTTCCGCACTATCAGATCATGCACCGTCTACGGTTGAGATTAGCTCGCTGACTCGGTTGTCTCTCTCGTTCACGTAGTCTTGGGCAGCACCCAAAAAAGAAAACGGTCGCATCTTCATCACAAGCATTGTCGTGGTGTGAGTTCTAACAGTAAGAGGGGGAAGAAACGAGGCATGATCAAGCAAGACGCAGGGGGTGTTACAATGAAGTATATAGGTTCAGGCCCCTCATGATGATGGTAAAATCCCCTAACCCTATTTTCTGGAGAGAATGTTCTTGTGTTGAGATTTGTGTTTACAAGGTTTCAAACCCATAAGCAAGTGATGAATGGATGCTTATATAGAGTTTGTAATCTCCTTCGCTTTCTATGTTACAGGTGATTAAAGTTCAACAATAATGCACACCCACTACTCATAGTAACGGGTGTCTTGATATAATGCCATGTCTTCATGGTTGCGTTAATGCCTTTAACTAATGCATCTGGTCATTGGGTTGCTTATGCCCGAGTGGAATCATGCTTCTTTAATATATCTCCAACGCCGACCCTCAAAACGCCTGCATACGTTCGGACCACGTGTCGGTGTCCTGGACTAGGGGTGCTTACCATGTTGGCTTGCTAGTTATGGACCGGGCCAAGGACCCGCCGATACTGATGAATGGACCATGCAGGCCTTGGTCCTCGACGTAATCAAGATGAGGATCCCGAAGACTTCATGTACACTTCAAGACACATTGGAATGACTGGCATGCTTATCCCTAGATTGTAACCGATCATGTGCAAACCTTAGATACCTCTGGTGCCTATGTAGCCGTGGGGTTTAGCCTGTAGAGACACGATTACAAGCTTTTTAGAGGTTTAGACCTTAGAACTCTTTCATACGATCTCGAGGTAGATCATATTGTACTCTGTACCCCATCACAATCAATATATCAAAAGCATGACGTAGCGTTTTACCTTCTTGAGAGGGCCTGAACTTGGGTAAACACCTGTTGGGTTCTACGGTAATGTAACGCCCGAATAATTATACTACAGTAATCTCATGCCAATGGTGCCATGTCAACGCGATCCCTGTTGTTAACCTCGCGATGATTCAATCAATTTCGGTTTTAAAATTCAAAATTAAATCAAACGGCAAAGTAAATAAAAGAAAAGGTGAAAACAAACAAACAAGAAAATGGCCCCTGGCCCACCTGGGCCAATCAGCGCAGCCGGCCGGCCCAACCCCAC
>NC_041391.1:528004822-528009105 GCF_002162155.2 Triticum dicoccoides | reverse complement strand
GATCCCCTCGCTCCTCCCCCTCTCACCCCGATCCAGATCGGGATCGGGCAAACCCCGACGCCTGCCCGGCGCTGCCCGCCGCCGCCGCCCGGAGCCACCTCGCTGGACCATCGCATCATCGTCCCCATCGTTGTGCCGTGCCACTGCCGTTGCTCCTCCCCGCTGGCCACACCCGCCTGCGCCACAGACGCTCCGCGCCGCTCCTCACTCCGGCCTCGTCCAAGCCATCGCCCTGGCGCCCCTGGCTCCGGCGACCCGGCCCATTCCCGGGCGTGCCCTGCCACTGGCTGCCGCCGCCGCCGCCCGGGGCATCACCCTGCTCCCCGCCCCCTGGTGGCCTCGGGCACGGGCGCCCGTACCCGTGCGCCTGATAACCCTCCCTGCTAGGCCACTGGGCCTATGACATACGGGGCCCGTGCCCCCCTTTTTTCAGAAAAAATGATTAAAAATGTGTATAAAAATTGTCGGATATCAGGTTCCGGCAAAACCCTTAAGGTTCGAACACTGGGGTGCGCACGAAGATTTCTCCCTACCGAAACACGCCCTCAGCCTCGCCGCGATCTCTAAGCTAGGGCGATGAACAACACAAGAGACACAAGATTATACATGTTCGGGCCACCGCTGTGGTGTAATACCCTACTCCTGTGTGTGGTGTGGTGGATTGCCTCTTGGGCTGATGATGAACAGTACAAGGGAAGAACAGCCTCGCGAGGAGAGGTGTTCTTGTGCTTGGTGGCGTGTAGATGAATTGGGTTTGGGTCCCTTCTACTATGGTGGCTAGCCCTATTTATAGAGGCCTGGTCCTCTTCCCAAATATTGAGCGGGAAGGGATCCAACAATGGCCATTTTGAAAGGGGATAGCTAGTACAAGCTATCCTGACTAAAGGTGGTATTCGCCTGCCAAAGGCGCTGGTGATGACGCCGTCTTGGGCTCCACGATGACCTCCGTCCTGCCGTCCTGCTAGTCTTGGTCTCGTTGAACCGATATGGAAACCTTTGCCTGATGCCTCGGTACTCCGCGGCTGCGCTTGCCCTCTTAGCACTAAAGGGGAAACGAGGACACTGCGCGGGCTGGCGCCCGCCTGGCCTTGATCGTCATGGCTTGCGTCACGGGAACCTCGCGAGGTACCCCTTGCCTTGATCTCTCCGCCTTCTCGCGAGCCTGCCTGGTGAGGCCACTCCTGAGGAGGCCTTGTGTCGTCTGCCCTGTGAGGCTTGGTCCCTTGCAAGGGTCTTGAGTGTTGGCTGATGAAGACGGGCCGTACTGGGCCATTGGTGGAGCCACGCCGCAGGCCGCAGGCAGGCAATGATGAGGATACAGACCCAGGGTAGGGTCATAGACCTGGCCTATACGCCCTACCCAAGGTCACTACCCTAGAAGCAAAGAAGTCCAGGAGACAACAAAGAACCCCCAGTCAAAGGTGTTGAGTGAAATCCACTCGACCAGTCATATCACTCGGATACCCCTCTTACCTGATGTCACTCGACCATACAAGGAATCACTCGACCTACTGAAGACCAAGAGTCACTCAGCACTGCAACGGTCAGGCGTTCACTCCGTAGTCTTTAAAGTCATTAATAACACTTATGGCTAGCGTTACTAGTAACGCCATGTCTTTATGTACATTGAATCCCTTGTAATGGAGGATGGTTGGGGTCCTGGCGCACTCTATATAAGCCACCATCCTCCTCTGGCACAAGGGTTCGCACCCCCTGTAACACCACACAATATAATCCAATCGACCGCCTCCGGGCACCGAGACGTAGGGCTTTTACTTCCACCGTGAAGGGCCTGGACTCGTAAATCCTGTGTGTACAACTTCACCATAGCTGAGATCTTGCCTCTCCATACCTACCCTCTTTCTACTCTCAGTCTTAGGACCACGACAATTGGCGCCCACCTTGGGGCAGGTGTCTTAGCGACTTGTTGGTGAAGTTGCGATTTTTCCGATCTCCATCATCATGGTTTCCGGCGGTGGATTGGCTGAGGGCCGCGAGGTCCGTCTCGGCGCGCTCGTCTTCGCCGCCGACGACTCCGCCTGGCTTCAAGAAGCTCCCCTTGACATCGAGGCACTCCCCGTCCAAGGGGCGATGCACTTTTGCGCATGGGTACGAGGCGTCCTTCTCCGGCAGCCCTCGACCCAGTATCGGTCGGCTCCCGTGGTGTCTTCTCTCCCCGCTGTAAGCCGTCGCAAGCGATCCGGTCAGTCGTGGCTTCAGCGGTGGGTGAAACATGCGGTGGCTCGTCATTCGGCCACCCATCAAGTCGCGACAATTGAGCCCGACAAAACTCTCTACAGCCTGTTCGACCTGTCGACTGGCTCCGTCGAGACCGCATCCGAGTGCGATAGCAGCGACCCTGCGGCCGAAGTTTTGATGGTCGACGGACCGCGTAGTCCGCCTGGCTTCCGCCGTGATGACGGCGGCAATGGTGGCGGCGATCCGTGGCGCGTTCATGAGGAATACCGTCCTGAACCGCTCTCTTCACAGCAGAGAGAAGAACTTCATCGCCGCAACATGGATGCACTCCACACACCCATCATTGGGGAAACCCCCAAGGCTCGGGCCTTGGAAGAGGTGCGCCTGGCCAATTTGGCTGAGCGCACTCGACTGGAGATCCTTCAGCACGCACTCGACTGGAGATCCTTCAGCACGCACTCGACGAACGTGCTCGAGAGCGGATCCCTGAGTCCAGTCGATGATAGATTTTTCCGCCTCAACCTAAGGTATACCGCACTCCGATTCAAAATCTCACAGTTGCGGCCCATATAGCAGAGTCAATTCAACCTTCCCAGTCGAAGGCTGGCAGAGGTTTGATGCAGATCCGGGCCTTACTCCGGGCAGCAGGGGAACAGAATACAACAGTGTCTCAGTCGTGGAATATGATTCATAGCAGGTCCGTGGTGGCCCACAGCCCAAGATCGCCCCTGCAGCGTGAAGGTCGTGGGCATCAGCAGGATCAGTACAGGAACCACGGGCAGTATGATCACCGACTCGGCCGTGACGACCGTCATCGACCGCCCACACCTCCTCCGAGGAGTGGGTCATATGTGCCTCGGCAATACGATGACAGGCGCCTTCACAGTGGCGAGCGTGGAGTACCGGTCGACCCAAGAGAGCCAGGCTTTGATGCAAGATCTATTCTCGTTCAAGGTCTAGTCGACCGGAACAGAGCGCACACAGAAGACCTTGACAGAGATCGTCTGACTGGCAGTAGAGTTCATGTTTCGGGTCCAGAATGTTTCAGCAGAGCCATCAGGGCTATAGTGATTCCTCCCAACTTCAAGTAGGCGACTAGAGTCAGCAAGTTCACCGGAGAGTCCAAGCCTGAAACTTGGCTTGAGGATTACTGAGTGGCCGTGCAGATTGGTGGCGGAAATGATGAAGTGATCATGAAGCATCTTCCTCTAATGTTGGAAGGGTCAGCTAGAGCATGGTTGACTCAGTTAGCCCCATGCAGTATATTCAGTTGGGAGGAGCTTGCCCGAGTATTTGTCAGAACTTTTGAGGGTACTTCTGTAACGCCCCGGATTCGATGCGCCAGGTGTCTGCCAGTTATTCGCCGTCTTTGCCATGCCATTTGCTTGCGTGTTGCACTTTATCATGTCATCATGTGCATTTCATTTTGCATACGTGTTCATCTCATGCATCCGAGCATTTTCCCCGTTGTCCGTTTTGCGATCCGACACTCCTATGTCCTCCGGCGTTCCCCTTTTTGTCTCCTGTTGTGAGTGGGTGTTAAACATTCTCGGAATGGCCCAAGGTTTGCCAAGCGGCCTTGTTATAGCACCGGTAGACCGCCTGTCAAGTTTCGTGCCATTTGGAGGTCGTTTGATACTCCTACGGTTAACCGAGGAACCGTAAAGCCCTCTTTGTGTTGCAGCCCAACACCACTTCAAAGTGGCCCAAAACCCATCCTAACCCCCTCCATGCTCTCCGCCGTTCGATCATGATCGCGTGGCTGAAAACCGCTCCTCATTTGGACTCTCCTAGCTCCCTCTACCTATAAATATGTGTCCCTCACCGTCCAAATCGCAGTTGAAACCCTAGCCACTCTCCCTCTCAGCCGCCGGACGCGTCCGCGTCGCGCCGGACATGTCCACCACCGCCGCCACCTCACTCCGACCAATCGGGCGTCGCCACGTCAGCCCTGCCGCCAATCCCCTCTCGCCACGTGGCATTCCCCGCCACCAGCCGCCGCGCCCCGCCGCCAGGCCCGTCGGGGCCCGAGGCCGGCCCGCCCCGGGTCCGATCTGGACCGCGCCCCGCCCGCGAGCGCCCGC
>NC_041391.1:527995987-528004601 GCF_002162155.2 Triticum dicoccoides | reverse complement strand
CCGACCGCCGCCTTCGCCCAGGACGCCGGTGCCGCCCCGGCCACCTCCGCCCAGATCCGGCGCTGCCCCGCCAACGTCCTCCTCTGCCGGCGCCGCCCCGCCCTTCTCCGTCCATCTCCATCCTTCTCCGGCGACCTCTCCGTTGTGCCTCGATTTCCGTGCAAGGTTGACCCCCTGAAATTTCCACTAAGTCCCTTAATTTGCATATTCTGGTGCACTATTCATCGCATCATAACTCCATGTGTGCTGCTCCGTTTCGTGCGTGTAATATATCATATTGTTCATCTCAACAAGTACTTCATTTCATTCCATTGCATCATGTTCATTTGAGTCCATCTTGATGCCTGAATCATCGTTGCAAGAGTGCATGTTGCTGTTAATCTGCTGAAACTGTTAGAACTTGCTCATTTGTCATTTTTGCCATGTTTGATGTGTGCATCCTATGAGGTTGATGTCTACATATGTTTTGAACTATGCCATGCCATCTTTACAGGGATGTATGCCATGTATTTTTGTGATCAATGTGGTGACTAGCACAAGCATGTAAACTAGGCCTCGTGATGTTGCTGATTTCAGTCCCTGTTCTGCTATTATTTTTATGCCATGTAAACTTGATGCTACAGAGAGATCCATGCTTATTTTGAGATACTTCAGTAAGTATGTTTTGTACATGTGGTTATGAGCTATCCATCCATGCCCCTGGTTGCATTTATAGCTTGCTGTAGATTGTTCATATCTTGCTCCAAACTTGCTAAATGATGTTGCTGTCAGCCTGTTAGCATTAAGTTCAGTTTTGCCATGTGTTTTTCTAGTGATCCATGCACCCTATGAACTTGATATTGCCATGCTTAGCTTCATAAACATGTCTTATTATTGTTGGTTTTCTTGCCATGCCATGTGTTTCTCTGTGGTGAGTGGTTCAAGCTCACCAACATGCCTACTTATTGTTGTTCCTGCCATGTATGAATCTGTCATATAACGTGCCATGTTTACATGGGTGCCATCATATTTTCTGTGCCTTTTTGGCTCATGGTCAGTAAGGGACTTTTGTTCTATGCAATTAGTAGGTTCATGCCATGCCTTTTTTTGCCATGATAAGTTCCTGTAGCATGTTGTTTGATAGCTCTAAACATTGCAACCTGATGTTATTTCCTGATAGTCTGAAATTGTTATTATTTGCAATCTTGCCATGGGTGTTTGAGCATGTTCTAGTGATTTCTGGAGATAGCTCAGTGTTCATGTTTTGTTATGCTTTACTCGTACATCATGACCATGCCTTTTGTTTTCATATTGAGGTGTTGTAGCATGTTGTTTTGATGCTTGCAATATGCCTACTTGCTGTTTTGGACAGATTGTTGCGATAACTTGTATAGAGTGTATGTGTTGCATCGTTGCTCCGTTTTGAGTGTGCTCTATATGAAACTTGCTTGATTTTGCATGTAGTTTCATATTATCATGTTGCATCCTTGTTTTTAGGTGTTTGCTTGATGTTTGTAGGCATTTTGCATCAATGCCATGTTTAACTTGTTTTGCTCATATCTTCTAGGCCGTAGCTCCGAACTAAATGAACTTTATATGTAATTTGGCTAGAATTTTGTGTAGATCCTCTCGGTGCATCTTAACTTTTTGTTCAACAACTTGAACATAAGGTTATTCAGATCTAGACCAATTTCGAAATTTGCATATGAGGACTTACCGGAATTGTTATATGTTGTTCCCGGCCTCATTTAAACTTGCTTTGATGTGTTGCTCTTGTTTGCATCGTCTCTTGCCATGAGTAGCTTCATGTAGTCTTGTCTTGCATCATGCTTGTTTGTGCATCATGTCTTGTTCATGTGTGGTGTGTTTACCATGTTGTGTGCTTCTTCTCGATAGTTCCCGTTTCGTTGCGATTGTGAGGATTTGTTCGTCTATGCTTGGTTCGTCTTCGTGGATTCATCTTCTTCATGGACTCGTTCTTCTTCCTAGCGGGATTTCAGGCAAGATGACCGCTACCCTAGATCTCACTACTATCATTGCTATACTAGTTGCTTCGTTCTATCGCTATGCTGCGTTACCTATCTTTTGCTCCTCAAGCCTCCCAAATTGCCATGAACCTCTAACCTTTGACACCCCTCCTAGCAAACCATTGATTGGCTATGTTACCGCTTTGCTCAGCCCTCTTATAGCATTGCTAGTTGCAGGTGAAGTTGAAGATTGCTCCATGGTGAACAGGATTATGTTGGGATATCACAATATCTCTTATTTAATTAATGCATCTATATACTTGGTAAAGGGTGGAAGACTCGGCCTTATGCCTGGTGTTTTGTTCCACTCTTGCCGCCCTAGTTTCCGTCATACCGGTGTTATGTTCCCGGATTTTGCGTTCCTTACGTGGTTGGGTGATTTATGGGACCCCCTTGACAGTTCACTTTGAATAAAACTCCTCCAGCAAGGCCCAACCTTGGTTTTACCATTTGCCTCACATAGCCCTTTTTCCCTTGGGAGTCGCGCTCTCGAGGGTCATCTTATTTTTACCCCCCCGGGCCAGTGCTCGTCATGAGTGTTGGTCCAACCTGTCAGCCTCCGGTGGCCACCAGGGGCAACTCTGGGTTGGCCTACCGGAAGTTTGGACAATCCGGTGTGCCCTGAGAACGAGATATGTGCAGCTCCTATCGGGATTTGTCGGCACATCCGAGCGGCTTTGCTGGTCTTGTTTTACCATTGTCGAAATGTCTTGTAAACCGGGATTCCGAGACTGATCGGGTCTTCCTGGGAGAAGGTATATCCTTCGTTGATCGCGAGAGCTTATCATGGGCTAAGTTGGGACACCCCTGCAGGGTTTAAACTTTCGAAAGCCGTGCCCACGGTTATGGGCAGATGGGAATTTGTTAATGTCCGGTTGTAGATAACTTGACACTTGACTTCATTGAAATGCATCAACCGTGTGTGTAGCCGTGATGGTCTCTTCTCGGCGGAGTCCGGGAAGTGAACACGGTTTCTGGGTTATGTTTGATGTAAGTAGGAGTTCAGGATCACCTCTTGACCATTGCTAGCTTCACAACCGTTCAGCTTGCTCTCTTCTCGCTCTTATTTGCGTATGTTAGCCACCATATCATGCTTAGTCGCTGCTGCAACCTCACCACTTTACTCATTCCTTTCCATTAAGCTTTGCTAGTCTTGATACCCATGGTAATGGGATTCTGAGTCCTCGTGGCTCACAGATTACTACACCAACAGTTGCAGGTACAGGTTTTGCGATGATCATGACGCGAGAGCGATGCTTGCTTGTTTCGGAGTTCTTCTTCTGCTTCTTCTTTGATCAGGGGATAGGTTCCAGGTCGGCAGCCTGGGCTAGCAGGGTGGATGTCATTTGAGTTTCTGTCTGTGTTTCATCCGTAGTCGGATGGTGCTCTGATGTAATGTGATGTTGTATTCGTGTGGCATTGTATGCCTTATGTATGTATCCCCATCTATTATGTAATGTTGATGTAATGATATCCACCTTGCAAAAGCGTCTTCAAGATGCGCTTCTATCCTTGGTGGGACCTTCGAGTTCCTTTAGGATAGGGTCGCATCTTAGGCATGACAACTTGCAAGCAGCCAGCAGGGTTAACAGAATTGCAGCATTGCATGCAGAAACCGAGTGAGACTCTAAGGGATTACATTCAAAGGTGGACCACTTTGCATCACACAGTGGAAAATGTATCTGAGCACCAAGCAGTGTGTGCCTTCAAGGAAGGCGTTAAATATTGAGAGCTGCTCCTGAAGTTCGGTCGGACTGGAGATATGTCCCTGACTCGGATGATGGAGATAGCCACCCGATATGATAACGGGGAAGAAGAGGATCGACTCCGCAGTGGAAAGGGTAAACCAGCCGGCTAGGACGCCGGCGGAGATAATTCCAATCGGAAACAGAAACGTAAGGCAGAACCTGCATCGCGTGGTGAAATTGCGACAGTAGTTCAAGGAAAGTTTAAAGGAAAACCTAAGGGGCCCTAGACCCCTAAGAAGGTAAAAGATCAAGCGGGAAATGATGTGTTGGATTTACCATGTCACATTCATACGAAGAAGGATGAAGAGGGTAATCTGATTTATCCTAAACACACCACTCGGCAATGTCGACTCTTGATCCAACAATCCCGAGAGAAACAACCAAGTGAGAAGGAGAAAGAGTCGGACAAGGACGAGGATGAAGAAGAATATGATGGTTATCCTAAGGTCAATTCCACCCTGGTGATTTTTGCTGATGTTGAGAGCAAAAGTCGATTAAAAGTTATCAACAGAGAGGTAAATATGGTTGCCCTAGCAACAACGACCACGTACCTGAAATAGTCACAAACCGCCATCACATTCGACCAGTCTGACCACCCGGTGCGTATAGCCACTCCTGGGAGGCAAGCGTTGGTGGTCGACCCAGTTGTTGAAGGCACTCGACTGAACAAAGTGCTAATGGATGGTGGTAATGGTCTGAATATCCTTTATGCTGAAACCTTAAAGGGGATGGGCATTCCGATGTCCAAGCTAAGTGAAAGCAATATGAGTTTTCATGGCGTTATCCGTGGAAAGAAAGCCGATTCACTCGTCTAGATCGCCCTTGACGTAGTTTTCGGTGATTCCAAGAATTACCGTAAGGAAAAGTTGACATTTGAAGTAGTGGATTTACAGAGTGCTTATCATGCTATTCTAGGCAGGCCTGCCTATGCGCGTTTTATGGCTCGGCCGTGTTATGTGTATCTCAAGTTGAAGATGCCTAGCCCCAGAGGAGTGATCACGGTCACCAGCAATCGGCAGAAGGAAGAGGAATGCTTACAGAAGGGCTCTAAAATCGCCGATGCACAAATGGCAGCAGTTGAATTACAAGAGTACCAGAAGAATGCAGATCCGAGTGATTTGTTACGAGCCAAGAAGCCTGCCACAGATTCTGCATTTTAGTCATCTGGTGAAAGGAAGCCGATTCATATTCACCCGACCGATCCCAATGCTGCACTGACTCATATCTCAACAACACTCGACAACAAATAGGAAGAAGCGCTCATCGAGTTCCTCCGTGAGAACTGGGAAATCTTTGCATGGAAACCTTCTGACATGCCGGGTGTACCCAGGGGACTGGCTGAGCATCGTTTGCGTGTCGATCCAAAGGCAAAACCCTCAAAGAGCATCTTCGACGGTCTGCCATGTAGAAGAGAAAAGCAATTGACGAGGAAGTGGCTCGACTCCTAGCAGCGGAGTTCATCCGAGAGATCTACCACTCCGAGTGGCTTGCAAATGTAGTTATGGTCCCTAAAAAGGACGATTCACTTCGTATGTGCATCGATTTCAAGCATATCAATCGGGCCTGCCCGAAAGATCATTTCCCTCTTCCCGCATCGATTAGATTATCGATTCGACTGCAGGGTGTGAGCGCTTGTCTTTTTTAGATGCATATTCCGTGTATCATCAGATCCGACTGTATGGTCCCGATGAAATAAAAACGGCTTTCATCACCCCATTCGGGTGCTTTTGCTATGTCACCATGCCATTTGGTCTCAAAAATGTTGGCGCCACATTCATGAGGATGATTCAAAAGTGCCTGCTCACTCAAATCAGTCAGAATGTGGAAGCGTATATGGATGACATTGTGGTCAAGTTGTGCAAAGGTTCCGACTTGCTGACCGACCTCGCAGAAACCTTTGCCAACCTAAGAAGGAATGATATCAAGCTTAATCCATCGAAGTGCACATTCGGAGTTCCAGGTGGAAAGCTACTCGGTTTCCTCGTCTCCGAACGAGGGATCAATGCAAACCCAGAGAAAGTCAGTGCCATCCTCCGAATGAAACGCCCTGTGCGTGTGCATGACGTTCAGAAGCTTACTGGTTGTTTGGCCGCTTTGAGTCGATTCATTTCTCATCTCGGTGAAAAGGCTTTACCCGTTTACCGATTGATGAAGAAATCTGATAAGTTCGAGTGGACTGACGAAGCTGATGCAGCGTTTGCAGAGTTCAAAACCCTGCTTTCCACCTAGCTGGTGCTTGCTGCACCAATCAGCAAAGAGCCTTTACTTCTTTACATTGCAGCCACTGGACAAGTTGTCAATATAGTACTCATGGTCGAGCGGGAAGAAGAAGGAAAGGCCTATAAAGTTCAGCGCCCAGTGTATTATCTCTCTGAAGTTTTGACTCCATCCAAGCAGAGATATCTGCATCATCAGAAGCTTGTTTATGGAATCTACATGACCATTACAGTCGTCAGCGATGCACCATTATCTGAAATTCTGAACAATAGAGATGCAACTGGTCGAGTGGCTAAATGGGTGATTGAACTCCTTCCATTGGATATCAAGTTTGAGGCAAAGAAAGCTATCAAGTCCCAAGCAATTGCAGATTTCCTTGCCGAGTGGATTGAGCAGCAACTACCGACTCAAGTTCACCTGGAGCATTGGACCATGTTCTTCGATGGCTCCAAGATGTTGAATGGTTCCGGTGCTGGGTAGTATTGGTATCCCCCCATGGAGACAAGCTCATTTATGTTCTCCAGATTCATTTTGATTCCTCCAACAATGAAGCTGAATATGAAGCACTTTTATACGGGTTGCGTATGGCCATTTCACTTGGCGTCCGTCGCCTTATGGTCTATGGTGACTCAGATTTGGTGGTTAATCAAGTGATGAAAGAGTGGGATGTCAGGAGCCCGGCTATGACTGGTTATTGCAACGCAGTAAGAAAGTTGGAAAAGAAGTTTGAAGGGTTGGAGCTTCACCATATACCCCGGCTGAAAAATCAAGCTGCAGATGAATTGGCAAAGATAGGATCCAAGAGAGAGACCATTCCCAGCAATGTGTTTTTGGAACATATTCACTCACCTTCAGTTCAGGAAGATCCTTTCACTAAAGAGCCCCCACAGCCTAAGAGTGACACAGATCCGACTGAAGTCGAAGTCCCAGCCGTGGTCGACTTGATCATGGAGGTCTTGGTCATCACTCCCGAATGGACAGTGCCATACATCACATACATTCTCAGGAAATAACTTCTAGAGGATGAAGAAGAGGCTCGACAGATCATCCGACGATCTAAAGCCTTTACTGTGATAATAGGACAGTTGTTCAGAGAAAGTGTAACTAGAGTCAACCAAAAATGCATCACACCAGAAGAAGGCCGAATGATCCTCAATGATATTCACTCGGGGACTTGTGGTCACCATTCGTCCTCTCGGACCATCGTGGCCAAAGCATACCGAGCCGGATTTTACTGGCCTCATGCCAATGAGATGGCAAAAGAAATAGTTGACAAATGTGAAGGCTGCCAGTTTTACTCCAAAATGTCCCATAAACCCGCGTCAGCTCTGAAGACTATTCCACTCGTCTGGCCTTTTGCTGTCTGGGGATTAGATATGGTTGGACCTTTGAGGACTGGCATAAGTGGCTTTACTCATGCGCTCGTAGCAGTCGACAAGTTCACCAAATGGATCGAAGCCAAGCCCATCAAAAACCTTGAAGCAAGTACAACTATTAGTTTCATCAGAGAGTTAACATTTAGATATGGTGTTCCGCACAGCATCACCACTGATAATGGGTCAAACTTCGATTCTGACGAGTTCAGAGCCTTCTGTGCTTCCCAAGGCACTAGGGTTGACTATGCTTCAGTCGCCCATCTTCCGTCGAATGGACAAGCTGAAAGAGCAAATGGATTGATTCTCAAAGGACTGAAACCCTGATTGATGCGTGACCTCAAGCATGCAGTAGGTGCCTAGGTCGATGAACTTCCATCAGTACTTTGGGGATTGAGAACAACTCTTAATCGGTCGACTGGCCGAACTCCATTCTTCTTAGTCTATGGAGCTGAAGCCGTACTCCCGAGTGGTCTGCTTCACAATGCACCTCGAGTCGAACTTTTCTCAAAAGATGAAGCAGAACAGGCTCGGCAAGATGCAGTTGATCTCCTGGAAGAGGAAAGAGAGATGGCCTTGATCCGGTCGACCATTTACCATCAAGACCTGCGCCGATTCCACGCCACAAATGTGAGGGGTCGAGCATTTCAGGAAGGAGATTTGGTTCTTCGAGTGGACCAGCAGAAACCACACAAACTCGCTCCTGCTTGGGAAGGCCCTTTCATAGTCACCAAAGTGCTCCACAACGGGGCATACCGTCTTTACAACGTCGAGCACAATAAAGACGAGCCATGCGCTTGGAATGCGGAGCTGCTCCGCCCCTTTTACACTTAAGCATTCAGGCTGATAAGATGTAATAAGAGATACCTTCTAGTTTTACTATAAAAGATTTTATAGTCTCCTGAATGATTGTTGTTCCTTTTTTACATGTGTCAAATCCCCCAGTGGGTGCCTTAGCTGCGAATCCATTTCGCCTAAGTTTTAAAAAAATCCTACCGAGTGGTGAGCAAGCCTCTCACTCGGGGGCTTAGCTGCGCATCCGTTTCGCCTAAGATTAAAATCCTACCGAGTGATGAGCAAGCCTCTCACTCGGGGGCTTAGCTGCAGTCCAGTACTCGCCTAAGATTAAAAAATCCTACCGAGTGGTGAGCAAGCCTCTCACTCGGGGGCTTAGCTGCAGTCCAGTACTCGCCTAAGATTAAAAAATCCTACCGAGTGATGAGCAAGCCTCTCACTCAGGGGCTTAGCTGCAGTCCAGTACTCGCCTAAG
>NC_041391.1:527949114-527995789 GCF_002162155.2 Triticum dicoccoides | reverse complement strand
ACTCACCTAAGATTAAAAAATCCTACCGAGTGATGAGCAAGCCCCTCACTCGGAGGCTTAGCTGCAGTCCAGTACTCGCCTAAGTTTGAAAAATCCTACCGAGTTGTGAGCAATCCTCTCACTCGGAGGCTTAGCTGCAGTCCAGTACTCGCCTAAGATTAAAAAAATCCTACCGAGTGGCGAGCGATCCTCCCACTCGGGGGCTTAGCTGCAGTCCAGTACTCGCCTAAGTTTGAAAAATCCTACCGAGTGGTGAGCAATCCTCCCACTTAGGGCTTAGCTGCAGTCTAGTACTCGCCTAAGTTTGAAAAAGCCTACCAAGTGGTGAGCAATCCTCTCACTCAGGGGATCAACTAGGAGACTTAGCCATACGCTCCATGCCGATCCACAAGGACAGTGAGGTCCAGGTCGACTACGACCCCCTCCTCAGAGCCGTGCCATCAAGAAGAAGGACGAGATTGAGCGTGTTGCCAAGGAGAACCACTTTTAGGAACGTCAAGGCCATTGCTGAGTGCCTCGCTGATGAGCTGATCAATGCTGCCAAGGCGAACCGCTTTCGGGAATGTCAAGACCATTGCTGAGTGCCTCGCTGATGAGCTGATCAATGCTGCCAAGGCGAACCGCTTTCAGGAACGTCAAGACCATTGCTGAGTGCCTTGCTGATGAGCTGATCAATGCTGCCAAGGACTCATCCAACAGCTAATGCCACGGCGAACCGCTTTCAGGAACGTCAAGACCATTGCTGAGTGCCTTGTTGATGAGCTGATCAATGCAGCCGAAGGGCTCATCCAACAGCTGCTCCAACCCGGCCTGCAAGGACAACGAGTGTCAGGACCCCGACTCGATGCCACATCGATCTAGCATGTAACACCTCATATCACTTTGCGGCCTCACGCACGGTATTCCCACGGGTGTCGCCTTACCTTTGCCCGGGACCGTTTGTGCCTTTTGGCACACGTATATGATAATGTCGCTAGCATCCATATGGTAAGGAGCCCGGGCTGACATGGCTAGTCCTAAACCCAAAGTGGCACAGACTTACAGGGACATGCATCCATGACCCAGCATCGAACGTGTCGGTCATCAACGAGTGAATCCGGGCTGTAGCACTAGGCTAGCAGGACTCCGGTAAACCGGGCTGTCGCGGGCTAACAGGACTCCGGTATCCATCGCGTGACATTTCCCCGAAGGGACAGACACAGGAACGAAGAAGGACACATGCTAGCCAGCCTAAGTGTTCCGGAGCAGTAGCAAGCTACCAAGGCTCAGTGGAAACACTAGGAGACATTTCCCGGTAAGAGAGGCTACTAAGGATAAACAACTAGATAGTCAGATCCCACACATACCAAGCATTTCAATCATACACACAATATGCTCGATATGTGCAAATACAACAAGGCATCACAACATGACTCTACGACACAAGTACTTTATTTAAAGGCTCATAGAGCCATACATATCATATACACAAGTACGGTCACACGACCCAGCATTCAAGTCATACAGACATACAAGCCAACAGCGGAAGTAACTTGTCTGAGTACAGACAACTAGTAAAATAAAAGAGGCTTGGGGAAGCCCGGCTATACTATGTGGTCCTTCACAAGCTCAGGATCACCACCTGGGCCTCAGTCTACTCATCGACGTCAACGTCTACGAAGAACCAATCAGAAGGGGTTGCAGCGTCTTCTAAAAAATGTAAATTAAAGCAACATGAGTACAAAGGTACTCAGCAAGACTTACATCAGATCCTACATACATGCACATTATCAAGAAGGGTTGGTGGGGTTATTGCAGCAAGCCAGCTTTGACTCTTGGCTAAGCTATCCTACGAGACACCAACTTGAAATGGTTTTGCGCACATGAGTCCACTACACACCAACTCAATACACCACCGAGGATCCACCTCCGTCATCCTACGGAAGAGCCATCCTCGGCACTCACGCTTATCTTGAGATTTTTAGTAGTATCCATTTACTTGTCTATGAACTGTATAGGCAACCAAGTAGTCGTTTACCGCGGACGCGGCTATTCGAATAGATAATGTTAACCCTGCAGGGGTGTACTTCTTCATACATGTTTCCACCACTTAGCGTCTGCACACGACATGTGCTCGGCAGACTTAAAGTGAAAGCCGACGTGGGTGTAGACCACGACCTACCTAAACACCTAAGTCTCTAGTCCAGGTTTATTGCCTATTCAGGTTCCATCCGCAGGGAGTCCGGCCGAGGTTTCCACATACGGCCCCGAACGATGTGTACAGGGTTCTGAGACACATAACGGGTGCTCGGCATACCCGGCCACGTACCTACTGCATCACAGCCCACCCCGCGGGTCAGCGCTACCCACGACCTCCAGTAAGCTACAAACACCAGAAACTACTTGCAACTCCTGGACAGAGGACTAGGGTGAATAAGAAGTCGAGCGGGGTCATATTTCAGGGCCCAATGCATGGTAGTAGCTGAATCTTAAATCACACATACAGATCTCAGTGCTTAAGGCCGGCTTCAATGAAACAACCCACCATGTACTCCTACATGGCCTCTCATCGATACCTTTACCAAATCGTGTTCAACACATCACTCTCATTACCGGCATGATCATTTCACTCTAGCCCATCACCCAGATGAACCAGACCTAACACGACTCTAAGCATAGCAAGGTAGGAACAACACATACATATGGCTCAATCAAATCCTACACATGCTAGTGGGTTTCATCTAGTTATTGTGGCAATGACAGGTCATGCAGAGGAAATGGGTTCAACTATCGTAGCACACAATAGTTTGAAACGCGTTGTCTTAATGCAGTAAAAGAGAGCAGAAGCGAGGACATGGGATTGTATCGATATGATCAAATGGTTGGTTGCTTGCCTGATGGGTCGATGCACTGATATTGTTCTTCGTTAGGGTAATCGTGGTACTCCTCGGAGGCAGAACCTACCGCAAAGAGCACCGATACACAAACATCACCAAACAATATGCAACAATATGATGCATGCATGAGACATGGCAAAATGAGTGTATTGGGCTAATGCAACTAAGACCAGATGGGTTTGAACCATTTTGAATCAAAGATTCAAGTTTCAAACTCATAAATGGCCCTTTTAAGTGCTTTATCTTGTTCTGCACTAAACATCAGGTTAGCTTGCTTAAACATGCATGAAACCAGTACAGATGGATAGAATGGATTTTTCTGATCATTTTTCATATATAAAACTTTGCATTTGGAGTTATAGATTAATTTCTATGATTTTTGTAAAGTTTGTGGTATTTACTGGAATTTCCTGTATAAAAATAATTCCAGTAAATAAATTACTGCATCAGCATTACGTTAGGATGATGTCAGCTGTCAACGGAACAGTCCAGGTCAACCTTGACTAGTGGGTCCCGTGTGTCAGTGTAATTAGTTTAACTAAATATTAATTAAAACTAATCCTGATTAGTTAACAGGGATGGGCCCCACCTGTCATTGACCCAGGGGGGTCAAACTGGGCCCAACCGTGGTCAAACGAGGGGTCAGCGGGATCAACTCGCCGGCGTTTAGCTGCCAGCGAGGCCGAACGCGGCGGCGAGAGTGGTTTTGTGCATTCCGGCGACCAAAAGAGCCGCGGAGGGCATTTACGTGTAGCTGGGAGCAAGCCACAGCTCTTGGTGGTGTTGGTTGAGCTCGGGGTGGCCGAGAACGGCGCTGGCGACGACCTTGGCGGTCGCCAGAGTTCGGGTGATGATGAACCCGAGGCTACGGAGCATGGCGAGGCTCGTGGTGAGGTGCTACAGGTTCCTACGAGTGCGGTGAGTGCGTTGGGCATGGTGGTGTGGCCAGTGGGTGGCCAGAGTCAGCGACGAGCTCCGCGGCGGAGCGTGCGGGTAAGCTACGTGCAGTTGCTACGGGGCTCGGGAGCGAGAAAGGAAAGGGGGGAGAGGTAGCTGGGCTCACGGCGATCTCGAGGAACCAGACGACGCGGTCGGGGACGAGCTGGTGCGGTGGTGACGGCGAAGGGGATCTCCGGTGATGGCGGAGTCGGGCGAGGTCGGTGTAGAGGCCTCGGGGCAAGCGAGCGCTCGGGGCTCGGCTAGCTCAAAGAAGAGGAGGGCGGCGGAGCTCCTGGACACGACAGCACGGTGCAAGGACGACGGAGAGCGCGACTACGGCGACGGTGCGGCTGCAGTGGCGTCGGCCATGGCGTGGGAGAGCGAGGGAGAGAGGCAGGGGGGAAATGGAAGTGTCCACGGGGTTCAGGGCACGACGTGGAGCTCATACCGATCAGCAGAGAGGCGAGGGGAGGAAGCAGGGCGCTGGGCAGCTGCGTGGCGCGTGCTGGTGCCGCCGTCGAGCACCTGCCTGCCTGCCTGGCGAAGGCAAGCAACTCGCTGGAGCGGCTGCTGGGCTGGGCCGGCTAGGTGGGCTGGCTAGTTGGGCTGCCAGGTTAGTTCCCTCTCTCTCTCTTTATTAATCTTTTTTTATTTATTCTATAACTTTGTGGACTTACTAAAAATACCTAAACAACTCCAAAATTCACCAAACTGCTCATGGCCATTAACTGGAATATATCCAGCATGGAACATTTTAGTTTGGGATTATTTGAGCATTTAAAATAATTTATATAATTTAAATGCCCAAACTCAAATACTTATGATTTAATTCAAAGACCTTAGGATGACCTAGAAAATTGTGCACCACTTTTGGCAGAGGTTCTGAACCAAGGCAAAAATGATGGACATTTTAGAAGGGCATTTCAGGTTCATTGAAAATATTTTTAGTAAACCCTAGTTGGTTTCAGAGGGGGTTGGGGGTTCTGTCATCCCCATTTCAAGTTTCTGTTGAGAAAAATAGACATGATGCAACACTCTAATGCATGAACTAGCTAGGGTGTGACAACTCACCCCCACTCAAAAGAATCTCGTCCCGAGATTTAGGTTCCTCCGCAAAGAAGGCGGGGTACTCAAGTCGAAGACGATCCTCCCTTTCCCAAGTTGCTTCCTTCTCAGAATGGTGCGACCATTGAACCTTGAGAAACTTGATATTATGACGTCGAGTGGTACGCTCGGCTTGATCGAGGATACGAACGGGGTACTCTCGATACGTGAGGTTATCTTGAAGATCAAGCGTTTCATGGTCCACTCCACGGATAGGATCCGAGAAGTAACGTCTGAGTTGAGAAACGTGGAAGACATCGTGGACTCTGGAGAGATGCGGAGGTAGTTCCAATTGGTAGGCAACTTCTCCTCGTTTAGCGAGAATGCGAAAGGGTCCAATGTAGCGAGGAGCCAATTTGCCTTTGATACCGAAACGATGGGTTCCCTTCAGAGGAGTAACCCGAAGGTAAGCCTTCTTGTCAACCTCAAAAGTCATAGCCTTATGTTTTCGGTCATATTGACTCTTTTGACGAGATTGGGCCGTTTTCAACTTTTCACGAACAATGCGAACTTGCTCTTCTGCTTCCTGGATCATATCCGGGCCAAAGAATTGTCTTTCCCCGGTTTCTGACCAGTTAAGGGGTGTTCGACACCTTCGTCCATAGAGAACTTCAAAAGGGGCTTTACCCAAGCTAGATTGATAGCTGTTGTTATAAGCAAATTCAGCAAATGGAAGGCATTTCTCCCAATCCATTCCGAATGAGATAACAGAAGCTGGAAGCATGTCTTCTAGAATCTGGTTGACACGTTCTACTTGACCACTTGATTGAGGGTGAAAAGCAGTGCTAAAGGAAAGGCGGGTTCCCATAGCATTTTGGAAACTTTCCAAAAATCGAGAGGTGAAGAGACTTCCTCGATCCGAGTTAATTTCCAGTGGAACACCATGGAGGGATACTATTCGGGAGATATACAAGTCTGCTAGCTGACTAGCGGTTATACTCTCACGAACAGGCAAGAAATGGGCCACTTTGGAAAGACGATCGACAACGACGAAGATAGCGTTATTCCCTCTCTTGGTCCTGGGAAAACCGGTGATGAAATCCATACCAATTTTATCCCATTTCCATTCAGGAATAGCTAAAGGTTGAAGGGTGCCAGCAGGCCGTTGGTGCTCCGCTTTAACACGATGACAGATGTCGCAATTAGCAACAAATTGAGCAATGTCTCTCTTCATCCTAGTCCACCAGAACCTCTGGCGTAGGTCCTGATACATCTTGGTACTACCGGGATGAATGGTGAGAGGAGATTCATGAGCCTCCTTAAGGATCAACTGCCGTAGATGCTGGTTCTTGGGAACCACTAAACGGTTCTCAAAGTACACAACACCATGATCATTTGTGGAGAAACATCTAGCACCTCCGCTAGCAATGTTCTCCTTGATCCTAGATATCCCTTTATCTCGCTTTTGGGCAGCGATGATTTGATCCGTAAGAGTAGGTTTCGCCACCAAGGTGGAAAGAAATCCTTGAGGAACGATGTGAAGATTAAGCTTCCGAAATTCCTCATGGAGAAGCGGTTGACTTTGTTGTAACATCAGATTGTTACAATAAGATTTACGACTTAGTGCATCAGCCATGACATTGGCTTTTCCTGGGGTGTAAGTTATCCCTAAGTCGAAATCTGTGATCAACTCGACCCAACGTCTTTGCCTGAGATTCAAATCCGGTTGGGTGAATATGTAATTCAGACTTTGGTGATCAGTGAAGATTTCGCAACGATTACCGAGGAGGTAATGTCGCCAGGTTTTGAGTGCATGGACTACAGCTGCAAGCTCTAGATCATGAGTAGGATAATTCTCCTCATGTGGGTGCAATTGCCGTGAAGCATAAGCAATTGCATGACGATCTTGCATAAGAATGCAACCTAGTCCTTGTCGCGAGGCGTCACAATAGATAACAAAGTCCTTAGAGAAATCTAGTGGTACCAGTACGGGAGTAGATGTCAGGCGTCTTTTCAGTTCCTGAAAGCTGTGCTCACATTGTGGAGTCCACTTGAACTTTTTATCTTTCTTGAGGAGTTTAGTTAGAGGTTTAGCAACCTTGGAGAAGTTCTCGACAAAGCGGCGACAATAGCTCGCTAAGCCAAGGAAACTCCGAACTTGCTTGACCGATTCAGGTGGAGTCCAATTAAGGACGGCTTGAACTCGCTCGGGATTGACAGCAATACCCTTACCAGAAATTACATGTCCTAGATAGGTAACTTCTGGCAACCAAAATTCGCATTTAGAGAACTTGGCATAAAGGCGATGCTCTCAAAGTTTCATCAACACTAGCCTTAGATGCTCGGCATGTTCTTCCTCGTTCTTGGAGTAGATGAGTATATCATCGAGGTAAACCACAACGAATTTATCCAAATACTCCATGAAGATTGAGTTCATTAAGCGAGAGAAAGTGGCTGGAGCGTTGGTTAAACCGAAGGACATGACGGTGTACTCGTATTGGCCATAACGAGTAACAAAGGCCGTTTTAGGAATGTCCCCGTTCCTGATTTTGATTTGATGGTAGCCCAACCTCAAATCCATTTTGGAGAAGACTGAGGATCCACCGAGCTGATCATATAGATCGTTGATCCTGGGGAGCGGATACTTGTTCTTGATTGTGACCAGGTTGACTGGTCGATAATCTACAACCATCCGATCCGTACCATCCTTCTTCTTGACGAAGAGAACGGGACAAGCCCATGGAGACGAACTAGGACGGATGAAACCCTTTTTCAAGGACTCATCGAGTTGTTTCTTAAGCTCGGCTAGTTCTAGTGGTGCCATTTTATAGGGTCTTCTAGAAATTGGGACAATTCCTGGAATGAGATCCATTACGAACTCGACATCTCTGTCAGGTGGAACACCTGGCAATTCTTCTGGAAACACATCCGAAAAGTCATGGACTACCGGAACGTCTTCGAGGTCTGGCAAAGGACTGGCGTTAAGAGAATATAGCTGTCGCTTGGCTACTCGGGTCAAGACATTGACTACCTTTCCCGAAGGATGGGTGAGTTGAACGGTCCTAGAGAAACAATCAATCTTGGCATGATGGGCTGACATCCAGTCCATACCCAAGATGATATTAATATCCGAAGATTTGAGAGCTATCAAAGATGCGAGAAAAACAAGTCTGTCGACTTGAATTTCATTACCATGGCTTACTCTAGAGGTTTGCCATCTAGAACCAGGAGTAGAAATTTCCATAGTGGACGGCATGTCGCAGAATGCGGTGTTATGCAAACGAGCATAATTTTCGGATATGAATGAATGAGATGCTCCAGTATCGAAAAGAACAGATGTCGGGTGGCAATTAACAAGGAGTGTACTGAGAACAACATTTGGATCCTCTTGAGCTTCTTCAGCAGAGATATAGTTGACATGGCCACGTGCAGCGGTGGCCGGCTTGGCGTAGAACACTTTCCCTGTCGACTTGCCACGGCCAACAGCTTTTCCAGACTGGTTGGGGTTGGTCTGGGGACACTCGCGCAGGTAGTGGCCCGATTCCCCACACTTGAAGCATGTCACGGAGCTGGTGCGTGGAGGAGCATTGTTGGTTGGACCACCATAGGGCTTGGCTGGTGCATACTGTTGAGATGGGCAAGGCGCCTGATAGGATGGCCTCGGTGTGAACCTGGGTGGCAGGGCGGTGTTAGGCACCCACACTCGGCGCTTCTGAGGACCAGCACCGGATGAGGAACCCAAGTCACGCCCATGCTTGCATGTTGCTTCATAATCAGTCTGACCAGACTCAGCACTGATGGCTTTGTTTACAAGCTTCTGGAAAGATGTGCACTCATGCAGACGGAGGTCACGGCGAAGCTCAGGGCTAAGTCCATTGCGGAGCCTTGCTTGCTTCTTGGCATCAGTGGAAACTTCCTCAGTTGCATACCGTGCTAGGTTACCGAACTCCCTGCTGTATGCATCCACAGAGAGTCGACCTTGAGTGAAACTGCAGAACTCCTCACGTTTAAGGTCCATAAGACCCTCCGGAATGTGGTGTTCACGGAAAGCCTCGCTGAATTCAGCCCAAGTAGTGACCTGGCCCACTGGGCGCATGGCTCCATAGTTCTCCCACCAGAGACTGGCGGGGCCTTCAAGATGATATGCAGCAAATGTGACCTTGTCAGCCTCAGCTGCGAGTGCAGAGTGTAGCTTGTGAGTAATACTGCGAAGCTAGTCATCAGCGTCGAGGGGCTCGACGGAGTGGTGGAAAGTGGGTGGATGTAACTTGATGAAGTCACTGAGTGACACCAAGTTATTCCTCTGATGATGTGCTGTGTTTTGCTCGATGTGCTCAAAACAAACGGTTGGTCTCCCGCTTGTTTCTCTCAACCTCCAGCATAACCTCGGCCAGAGATGGAGGGTGAGGCAGGTTTGTTTCCCCAACTCTGTTGCCTTCGGCCTGCTCTGGGAGAGCAGGGTTGTTGCGGGTGTTGACCATCCTAGGGAAAACAAGACAATGGTTTAGTCCAGGATGATAAGATTCTGACATAGAAATGTAGAATGTAATGGATAACTTGGAATGTAAGATGATCATCCGTATGACATGGTAGATACAGAAACTGCTTCTTTTATTCCATCGTCATACACACCATACAAGGTTTAGTACAAAACCAAACAAGGTACTACTACGGTGAAAGGACGATTACATCTCATCGGAGGCATTCCAAGCTCCTATACATTATTTTTCTACACCTCCGGAAGGTGGTACAAGCTAAGTCATATCCCACGAGTCACGTAGGACGGTGGACGATACAACTAATACGATACTAGTGATACTACTACTAACTCAGACAGCTCCGTAGTAGTCAGAAGTCACCTCCATAGCCTGGAAGCTCAACGTGATCATCCGAAAACAGACAGTCCCGTGGAACTTGTGGACCATAGGGGCTAGGATGAGGTCTTGGACCAACAAATGGTGGCCTGCGGGGACCACGAGGTGTAGTGATGCCTCCTACATCACGCCAATCCATCATGTCTGGCAGAGCAGATCTCACAGGATAGAGATCTCGCATATCCATATATCCAGCTTGCACAGCCGGTGCAAACCGAGTCAAAGTGGCCCAATGATCAGCATGGGTATTGAAAAGCTCCAGTCTCTAGGCCCGATTTTCACGGTCCTTGTCTTCAAGCAACTGCGCAGTGGTGTGGGTCAGTGAGTCCTCCTGAGTGGAGTCAGCATAGATAGCCTGGAGATACCCTTGTGCTCCCGGGAGTGAAGCTGGCATATATCGGAAGTCGGAGTTTCGAAACAAGCTAGTCCTGACTCGCATGATGGTCATCATAGAGTAGGCAGCATCCTGCACAGCCATCTCAATAGTAACCCCGAGTCCATAGGAGCAGTGGAGGGCTCGGTAGATCCAGGATAAGATGCAAATATCCTGACAGTGCAAAAATATTGACTTTGATTAAAGTCTTGGAATTGCTCTTCGACCGTGTACTCAGGATACCAACGGTATCCAGCCTCAGTCATTACCCTGACCAACATGGCAGTATGGCCGGGTACATCTAGGCATCGAGTCAAACGAACCACTTGATTCCGAGGACGGGAAGCCATCTGGAACATGATAAACACAAAGACATTAGAATTTCTAGCAGAAATTGGACAGCATAACGGCTGTAGATGCTCAAAAAGGATTTTGAGGCATTTTGCAAAGAATTGCATAGACACTCAACAACATCATGTCAAGGTTCTCGGTCCATCTTAGCAACATAATGGGGTAGTAGAACTGAACTAGGCTTGTATCCATCAAACCTATAAGGTACTACTGATTAGTAACGCGTGAACCTGATAGACAGAAGAGATCCTAATTCCTTAACCCCCGGTGGAAGAATAGACTGACTCAGATCAGAATGCCATGAGGTAAAGGAGTAAAAAGAGCCTTACGTTCCATCCCACAATCAATTCCCCTACATATAACTAAAGCATTTCTAGACTCAACATCGACCAGTTTGGCTTGGAGAACCTACAGGCAGTCCGGCTCTGATGCCAACGCTGTCGGGACCCCGACTCGATGCCACATCGATCTAGCATGTAACACCTCATATCACTTTGCGGCCTCACGCACGGTATTCCCACGGGTGTCGCCTTACCTTTGCCCAGGACCGTTTGCGCCTTTTGGCACACGTATATGATAATGTCGCTAGCATTCCATATGGTAAGGAGCCCGGGCTAGCATGGCTAGTCGTAAAACCAAAGTGGCACAAACTTACAGGGACAGGCATCCATGACCCAGCATCGAATGTGTCGGTCATCAATGAGTGAATCCGGGCTGTAGCACTAGGCTAGCAGGACTCCGGTAAACTGGGCTGTAGCGGGCTAACAGGACTCCGGTATCCATCGTGTGACATTTCCCCGAAGGGACAGACACAGGAACGAAGAAGGACACATGCCGGCCAGCCTAAGTGTTCCGGAGCAGTAGCAAGCTACCAAGGCTCTGTGGAAACACTAGGAGACATTTCCCGGTAAGAGAGGCTACTAAGGATAAACAACTAGATAGTCAGATCACACACATACCAAGCATTTCAATCACACACACAATATGCTCGATATGTGCAAATACAACAAGGCATCACAACATGACTCTACGACACAAGTACTTTATTTAAAGGCTCATAGAGCCATACATATCATATACACAAGTACGGGTCACACGACCCAGCATTCAAGTCATACAGACATACAAGCCAACAACGGAAGTAACTTGTCTGAGTACAGACAACTAGTAAAATAAAAGAGGCTTGGGGAAGCCTGGCTATACTACATGGTCCTTCACAAGCTCAGGATCACCACCTGGGCCTCAGTCTACTCATCAATGTCAACGTCTACGAAGAACCCATCAGAAGGGGTTGCAGCATCTTCTGAAAAATGTAAATTAAAGCAACATGAGTACAAAGGTATTCAGCAAGACTTACTTCAGATCCTACATACATGCACATTATCAAGAAGGGTTGGTGGGGTTATTGCAGCAAGCCAGCTTTGATTCTTGGCTAAGCTATCCTACGAGACACCAACTTGAAATGGTTTTGCGCACACGAGTCCACTACACACCAACTCAATACACCACCGAGGATCCACCTCCGTCATCCTACGGAAGAGCCATCCTCGGCACTCACGCTTATCTTGAGATTTTTAGTAGTATCCATTTACTTGTCTATGAACTGTATAGGCAACCAAGTAGTCCTTTACCGCGGACGCGGCTATTCGAATAGATAATGTTAACCCTGCAGGGGTGTACTTCTTCATACATGTTTCCACCACTTAGCGTCTACACACGACATTTGCTCGGCAGACTTCAAGTGATAGCCGACGTGGGTGTAGACCATGACCTACCTAAACACCTAAGTCTCTAGTCCAGGTTTATCGTCTATTCAGGTTCCATCCGCAGGGAGTCCGGCCGAGGTTTCCACATACGGCCCCGAACGATGTGTACAGGGTTCCGAGACACCTAACGGGTGCCCGGCATACCCGGCCATGTACCTACGGCATCACAGCCCACCCCGCGGGTCAGCGCTGCCCACGGCCTCCAGTAAGCTACAAACACAAGAAACTACTTGCAACTCCTGGACAGAGGACTAGGGTGAATAAGAAGTCGAGCGGGGTCATATTTCAGGGCCCAATGCATGGTAGTAGCTGAATCTTAAATCACACATACAGATCTTAGTGCTTAAGGTCGGCTTCAATGAAACAACCCACCATGTACTCCTACATGGCCTCTCATCGATACCTTTACCAAATCGTGTTCAACACATCACTCTCATTACCGGCATGATCATTTCACTCTAGCCCATCACCCAGATGAACCAGACCTGACACGACTCTAAGCATAGCAGGCATAGCAAGGTAGGAACAACACATACATATGGCTCAATCAAATCCTACACATGCTAGTGGGTTTCATCTAGTTACTGTGGCAATGACAGGTCATGCAGAGGAAATGGGTTCAACTATCGTAGCACACAACAGTTTGAAACGCGTTGTCTTAATGCAGTAAAAGAGAGCAGAAGCGAGGACATGGGATTGTATCGATATGATCAAATGGTTGGTTGCTTGCCTGATGGGTCGATGCACTGATATTGTTCTTCGTTAGGGTAATCGTGGTACTCCTCGGAGGCAGAACCTGCCGCAAAGAGCACCGATACACAAACATCACCAAACAATATGCAACAATATGATGCATGCATGAGACATGGCAAAATGAGTGTATTGGGCTAATGCAACTAAGACCAGATGGGTTTGAACCATTTTGAATCAAAGATTCAAGTTTCAAACTCATAAATGGCCCTTTTAAGTACTTTATCTTGTTCTGCACTAAACATCAGGTTAGCTTGCTTAAACATGCATGAAACCAGTACAGATGGATAGATTGGATTTTTCTGATCATTTTTCATATATAACACTTTGCATTTGGAGCTACAGATTAATTTCTATGATTTTTTGAAGTTTGTGGTATTTTCTGGAATTTCCTGTGTAGAAATAATTCCAGTAAATAATTTACTGCGTCAGCATTACGTCAGGATGACGTCAGCGGTCAACGGAACAGTCCAGGTCAACCCTGACTAGTGGGTCCTGTGTGTCAGTGTAATTAGTTTAACTAAATATTAATTAAAACTAATCCTGATTAGTTAACAGGGCTGGGCCCCACCTGTCATTGACCCAGGGGGTCAAACTGGGCCCACCCATGGTCAAACGAGGGGTTAGTGGGGTCAACTCGCTGGCGTTTAGCCGCCGGCGAGGCCGAACGCGGCGGCGAGAGTGGTTTTGTGCATTCCGGCGACCAAAAGAGCCGCGGAGGGCATTTACGTGTAGCTGGGAGCAAGCCGCAGCTCTTGGTGGTGTTGGTTGAGCTCGGGGTGGCCGTAAACGGTGCTGGCGACGACCTTGGCGGTAGCCGGAGTTCGGGTGATGATGAACCCGAGGCTACGGAGCACGGCGAGGCTCGTGGTGAGGTGCTACGCGTTCCTACGAGTGCGGTGAGTGCGTTGGACATGGTGGTGTGGCCAGTGGGTGACCGGGGTCACGTCGGCGACGAGCTCTGCGGCGGCGCGTGCAGGTAAGCTACGTGCAGTCGCTACGGGGCTCGGAAGCGAGAAAGGAAAGAGGGGAGAGGTAGTTGGGCTCACGACGATCTCGAGGAACCAGACGGCGCGGTCGGGGACGAGCTGGTGCGGTGGTGACGGCGAAGGGGATCTCCGGCGATGGCGGAGTCGGGTGAGGTCGGTGCAAAGGCCTCGGGGAAAGCGAGCGCTCGGGGCTCGGCTAGCTCGAAGAAGAGGAGGGCGGCGGAGCTCCTGGACATGATGGCACGACGCAAGGACGACGGAGAGCGTGACTACGGCGACGGTGCGGCTGCGGTGGCGTCGGCGATGGCGTGGGAGAGCGAGGGAGAGAGGCAGGGGGCAAATGGAAGTGTCCACGGGGTTCGGGGCGCGACGTGGAGCTCATACCGGTCAGCAGAGAGGCGAGGGGAGGAAGCAGGGCGGCGGGCAGCTGCGTGGCGCGTGCTGGTGCCGCCGTCGAAGGCAAGCAACTCGCTGGAGCGGCTGCTGGGCTGGGCCGGCTAGGTGGGCTGGCTAGTTGGGCTGCCAGGTTAGTTCCCTCTCTCTCTCTCTTTATTAATCTTTTTTTATTTATTCTGTAACTTTGTGGACTTACTAAAAATACCTAAACAACTCCAAAATTCACCAAACTGCTCATGGCCATTAACTGGAATATATCCAGCATGGAACATTTTAGTTTGGGATTATTTGAGCATTTAAAATAATTTATATAATTTAAATGCCCAAACTCAAATACTTATGATTTAATTCAAAGACCTTAGGATGACCTAGAAAATTGTGCACCACTTTTGGCAGAGGTTCTGAACCAAGGCAAAAATGATGGACATTTTAGAAGGGCATTTCAGGTTCATTGAAAATATTTTTAGTAAACCCTAGTTGGTTTCAGAGGGGGCTGGGGGTTCTGTCAGCCCCATTTCAAGTTTCTATTGAGAAAAATAGACATGATGCAACATTCTAATGCATGAACTAGCTAGGGTGTGACAACGAGGAACAGGTCGACTGCGACCTCTTCCTCAGAACTGCATCAAAAGTTCAAGAACTAATCCAAGTGAAGAACAAGTTCCACTCAAAGACAAACACAACATATTCAAAGATAAACCAAGTTCAGATAAATCCAAAGGTTCCGGACCACGGATTAAAGTGCTCGGGCGTCAAGCCCGAAGGAGTTTTCAGCGATTACAAAATCACTCGGCATTCCGAGGCAAATAAAGGTGAAGCATAATGTTTTTCACTCGTCAGGGGAAGGGCTTGCTAGATCATAGAAGCTTTCAAGGTCAATGCTGTCCGCAATACGAGTGGCAGCCTCAAGGAAGGTGTCCATGAAGGATTGGAAGGAGTGCTTCTTAGTATTCGCAACCTTGAGGGCCGCCAGCTTGTCTTCTCTGGCATCTTTGCAGTGCACTCGGACCAATGACAGGGCAACGTCAGCGCCACAGCAAGCAGATGACTTCTTCCATTCCTGCACTCGGCCAGGGATCTGATTCAGTCGAGTCATCAACGACTCGAGATCTTGTGAAAGTTCCGCCTGGGGCCAGAGTTCGGCATCAACCCGAGTCATCGCCGCTTTCAGTCGAGCCAGATAAGCGACAACACTGTCCATGCATGATTCCAACCGCAACAAGTTCATTGCAACGTCATCTTTCACAGGACAATTGATGGGGTCGAGACCCGTCTCGACCCGCCCAGTCTCAGCCTCGATGTCTTGGCAAAGTTCTACACAATCGGGAAAAATAGTGAGTCGATGGTATAATAAGACATTCCAGTCGACGGCAATTAACTAGTCGAACGATGATACCTTCAAGCTACAGGACCAGTTTTGCAGCAAGTTGTCCCAGATAGGACTCCAGCTCGCCCGTCTTGGCTTTGAGGCTTCCGACTTCATTGGTCAAGTTCTCCTTGTCATTCTTCAGTTGCTCAACTTCCCGATTGGCTTCAGAGATGGTAGTCTTAAGCTTCGAGTTCTCCTCTTCCAACTTGCCGACTAAAGCCAGCTTCTTGTCCACAAGCACTGTCTTCTCTCGCGCCTCCTTCTGAGCAGCAGCAAGATCCAGATCCTTCTTCTCCTGAGCTTCCTTCATTTTCTCTAAAGAAACAACACTCTTCAGACGAGCTTGAAGCTGACGGTTTTCACTATGCACATCTGCTTGTGTGAAGTCACTCGGTTCAAAGAGACTGAAAGAAAAAACACTGAAAGGCGCGAGCCATGAGGTGGACAAGTGTTGATTGGTTACCTCCCATGATGGCTGTTTCTTCTTGAGCAATCTTGAGGTTCTTCTTCGCCAGTTCAAGATCAAGGTGGAGGCTGGTTTGATTCTTGTTCAACTCAGAAAGTTGAGCCCCAAGATCACAAGAGCTCTGCAGACAGAGAGGGAGATATATCAGTCGACAGAAACAAAAGACAATGTCAGTGAAAGTTGGTCTAAGACTACTACCGAATCAAACATTCAACAGTAGTCTCGGGGACTACACCCAGTGGGTGCACTTAGTGTGCCCCCACTGGTTTAGATCAACGCTCAGCATGGTCTGCCCAGCGTGAGTAAAAAAAGTAGATTCTCATACCTCAACCGGACGCCAGCTGTCGACTGTGGTCTCGGGGAATACACCCAGTGGGTGCACTCTACATGCCCCCACTGGTTTAGACAAAACATTTGACTCAGCATGAGTCAAGTGGAGTAGAAGACCTCTTGAATTCTAAAGTAGGCACACCTCAGTGGGTGATCAGATATGAAACATAGACCCTTCAAAAGTTCTGTCGGGAGATAACTGACCTTAACATTAGTTGCAGAGTGGTGCTGGCGTTATAGGCCACCTGACTGGCCTTGTGTATCACCTTCACCTGCTCCATAACAAGATTCACCTGGCGAAGAGCCTCCCTGACAGCACTTGGCAAGTCATCCAAAGTTTGGTATGCAGCAAAGAGTGATGATTCCAAGGCGGCTGAAGCAGCCTCTGGGTTGGATGCATGGAGTTGCACTAGAGCAGCAGGAGCCGGGGCAGTCGACCCTGACAGGCTATCAGTCATCAGCGGGTCGGCGAAAGTGACGTTGGTCCGAACTAAATCTCCGGATCGCTCGACCACCGCCTCAAGCACCGGCGTCGACTAAGGGGCTTGAACTTCAAGTCCTCTCCCGCTCGAGCCCCTGCCTCTCCTCCTCCTCTCCTTCAGAGGCGGTTCTTCTTCTTCATCATTAGGAAGCACGACGACGTCTTGTGGAGCTGCAGCGAAAAACATCAGAAATTCAACTGACCAACAACTCGATCGACAAAATAAGTTTTGGTCGAGCGGACTTACCAGCTCGGGAGGTGGCTGCGTCATCGGTTAACTCATCTCCTGGGGCCTTGTCAATATCCATGTCAGTTGCGGCAGAGGTTGGGCTGGAAAGGTACAAGATCCATTTGGTCAGAACAGAAGAATCAGTCGGCAGAGGAAAGCACAGGAAAAATGCTCACCCTGAGGCAACAGGGACGTCCATCTTGATCCTTGGTAGAGTCTTCCGAGCCTTTGGAGGAGCAACCTTGGGATGCTTGGCGACTTTCTCTGTTGGCTCCGGAGTCTATGTCCAGGTGCGCTTCTGCGTGTGGGTGCTTGGGGCCACGTTCTTTCCGTGCCCGCCCGCCGGGTCATGGTGTTGCTTGGATCGGCGTTCAGAGCGGGCGGCGAGTCGACCGCCTCTTCATCGTCTGACTCCTCTATCTCCTCTTCGTCCTCATCGTCCGAAGATTCCCATTCGCCGCTCTCCTCCGCACTGGCCTCTCCCTCCTGGCCTTGCTCCAGAACTTGTTCACCATTGGGCATCGAATACATGTCGGTAAAAACCTACAAGACAAGGAGTCGAGTAAAAGTCAGTCGTGCTCAAGAGCAGTCGGAATGTGTATTCAAAAATAGTCGGAATAGAGGCCATACCTTGTTAGGCTGATTGTCATCACTGAAGGGGGCGGCCCTCCTGGCTCCTCTGGGGTTTCCTTGTTGTCTGTAATGCTCTTCAACCACATGGACACTGTCTTGGCTGGTACTTCTTCTAGATGAACTCGAGCAGTGTCGTCAGCCCCAGAGTACATCCACATGGGATGGTCACGGGCCTGGAGTGACTGGATGCATCGACTGAGGAATACCTCTAGTAGGTCCATGCCAGTGACACCCTTATTGATTAGTTGGACTACCCTCTCAACTAGCATGTTCGTCTCCACGTTCTCAGCAGCAGTCACTCTCAATGAAGGAGTCTGAACACAGTCAAAGGTGAAGTGGGGAAGTTCGGTCGGCTGACCTGGAGTTGCGAGGTCCTGGTAGTAGAACCAGGTCGACTGCCAGCCCCTAACCGATTCAGGAAGAGTCATGGAAGGGAAGGAACTCCGCTGCCTCTTCTGGATACCCAAACCCCCACACATCTAAATGACATGCGTTTTCCCGTCATTCGTGTTTGCTTTCTTCACCGACCGAGAACGGATGGTGAAAATATGCTTGAAAAGACCCCAGTGCGGTTGACACCCCAGAAAGTTCTCGCACATAGACACAAATGCAGCAATGTACATGATGGTATTGGGAGAAAAATGATGGAGTTGAGCACCGAAGAAATTCAGGAAGCCCCGGAAGAAGGGGTGCGGAGGAAGCGAGAAGCCCCGGTCGATGTGGGTGGCGAGCAGTACACACTCACCCGGTCGAGGCTACGACTCCGCCTCCCCTTCAGGCAGCCTCGCTGCACCCTTGGCTATCAGCCCGGACTCCTCCAGCTCGTCCAGATCTTCTTGCCAGAGCGAAGAACGGATCCGATCGCCTTGGATCCAACCTAGCGGCAGTCCCGAGTGCGATGACGACCTGCAATTCTGCTTCTTGCCCTTCGCCGCCCCCGTTGCCTTCTTCGCGTGTTCCAGTGTCGCCGTCTTGTCCTTCACCATGGTGGCGGGGCGGCGGTGTCGAGAGCGGAGGAGCCGGATGCGGTGGAGAAGCAGAGGAAGAAGAGGGAAAATAGACGCGCATGGTACAGGCGCCTCGGCTCCGTCGCCTTATAAAGGACCGCTTCCGAGTGGCTAATGTGTGGGCCCGGGCAATCCTGTCAAATCCAGCAACAGTCGCGCGCGACGTACGTGGTGAAAAAGCTAGCACGGAGATCGAGGTGCTCATGTTTATCCAGCCTGCTTACTTCGGCACGCCTCGTCCCGCGTGCTTCCCCAAAATTTTGAATCCCGTGAAATCCGGGATACTCTGCAATCAATTGCGCCAAAGATTCTACGCTCCAAAACAACACTCGGCAAATGATGTTACAAGTTCGCTCGGTGACTTTCTGAATTGATCAAGGCGACTGAATTGAAGCTGAAGTTCCAACGTGAGCCTTCCGTCCTGCGCAAAACACTTGCGAGACGTAAAGCTCGGAGCAAGTTCAACTTCAACCTACTTTCCACTCAGACCTTAATCCATTCGGGGGCTACTGATGAGGATACAGACCCAGGGTAGGGTCATAGACCTGACCTATACGCCCTACCCAAGGTCACTACCCTAGAAGCAAAGAGGTCCAAGAGACAACAAAGAACCCCCAATCAAAGGTGTCGAGTGAAATCCACTCGACTAGTCATATCACTCGGATACCCCTCTTACCTGATGTCACTCGACCATACAAGGAATCACTCGACCTACTGAAGACCAGGAGTCACTCAGCACTGCAACGGTCAGGCGTTCACTCCGTAGTCTTTAAAGTCATTAATAGCACTTATGGCTGGCGTTACCAGTAATGCCCTGTCTTTATGTACATTGAACCCCTTGTAATGGAGGATGGCTTGGGTCCTGGTGCACTCTATATAAGCCACCCCCTCCTCTGGCACAAGGGTTCGCACCCCGTGTAACACCACATGCATATAATCCAATCGACCACCTCCGGGCACTGAGACATCGGGCTTTTACTTCCACCGTGAAGGGCCTGAACTCGTAAATCCTGTGTGTACAACTTCACCATAGCTGAGATCTTGCCTCTCCATACCTACCCCTTTCTACTGTCAGTCTTAGGACCATGATAGGCAAGTCTGGGGACCCCCATTCCCAGAACACCGACAGTAGCCCCAGGGCCCAAGGCGCGCTCGGACTTGGCTTAGCGGCGAAGCCAAAGGGCAAGTGCGGAGCACCGCGGGCCCCAACAGCCTGCGGCCTTGGTCGATGCGTGGCGACTGATTGGACGTGGGCGTCTCCGCTTCCCCATGCTGCCTCGGCAACTGCCCGACTTGACGAGTCCCTACTACATGCAAAAAGGGTCATCATTACCTATGATCGTGGAGGTCGACGGTTGGCCTCCCTTGGGCTATAAATGAGGAGGGGCGAGAGCCCCCTTTGCCCATCTCTTCCCATTTTGCTCGCTTCGCCTCCCTCGCTCCTGTTGCTTGCAGCGCCCCCGTGGCACCGGCGAAGAGGTTTTCGGCTGCGGAGAAGGGGAAGGCTCGCCAGGAAGGGCCTGGCTCTCCTTCGCCCAAGCATAGACGCGGTCGCCCCCGCAAGCACGCTGCGACCCCCGCCGTGGCTCTCGGCGGCCACGACGGTGGCTCTTCACGTGGTGGTGGCCGCCCATGTCGAGGCAGTCCGGTTGGTGGATGAAGGTGTGCTGTGGCTGCGCGGCCTCCCCGGCCGCGCTTCCACTCGACGGAGGTGCTTCCGGAGTTTGTCATGTGGTCGGATAACCCGGCCGGGAAATGGCTTCAACTCCCTCGCTCCTTCATCACCGAGCTGCCGGCCGCTGGCCCAGGCGGGTTCTGGTTGCAGGCGGACAGCTGCTGCACCAGGCCCTCCTAGGTCGCGGTGGAGGTCTCTGTTGCTGGCAACGCAGCCCTGGCCCGAGGCTGGCAAACGTTCCCTCGCGCGCGTGGTCCTGGTAGGGGGTGCACCCTCCACTTCAAGTATGATGGCGACACACCCCTCTACGTGAGGGTGTTTGGAGAAGACGGCCGCCGTGTTGGCTGCTGCCCTGAAGACAACGACAACGACGAGGTGCTCGGTCTTTGCGACGGTCGCGATGAGGGTGAAGGCGAACTTGCTCCCTCCGGTGACCGCGGCTCGTCAAGCCACGACGGCTCTTCCTCCGGTGGCAGCTCCTCCAGTGGAGGCTACGATCAGCCGCCATGCCGATGTGCCCGCCTCGAAGGTGGTAGCGGGTTGCTCCATTGCCGTGCTTCGGTGAAGCGCGAGGCGGGGTCTGATTGAGCTCGGGAGGACACCACGGATCCCTCCTCGCGAACTGCTGCAAAGCGCATGCTGCTTTTGTTTTCTTTTCCTTCTTTCCTACATCGAGAGAGACAAGTATGGGGCCCCGTGGGGGCGCGCAACAAACTATGATTCCCTAGTTAATATGCTGCACTTATAGTTCCTGTGCTGTGTCATGGCGTTGTCATTGTACGTTGGAGTGTATGAACGACTTAGCTTGGTATGCTTGAAGCAGTTTCCGCCTCGTGAGGTGCCTGCCCCAGGCCTCGCTGGGCGCCTTTAGAGCTGCAAAAACCTCTGCAAAAAACTCGTTGAGAGAATATCCTTTTCCGAACCTTGGTCACTAGGGCTGCCGGCGATGGCGGCGCTTCATGTCGCGATGCCCGAGGGGCACGGATAAAGAGGGGTGCTCCTGCTGTGAACTCGAACGAGAGAGTCTCACGAAAAACAGAAGAAAGAGGCTCGCGAGGGCACCCGCACAGCCCCCTCGCGAGGCTTGCAAGAGAGAGCAAGTCAGACAAAGAGCCGAAGGCGGAAAATGAAGGCAGGAAGCGGTTGAACAGGACCGGCAGAGAACATCAGAAGCAACTTCAATCAAAGTTCAAACCAGGAAGAGCGAGCCAACTGCAGAAAGCAAATGAAAAGCCGCGTCCGGCACCTAGTCTAGTCTTCGACGTCTTCTCACTAGCGCGGAGCTAAGTACTGCCACTGGGTGTGGGAGGGAGCCCTCGAGGCCCAAGGGCGGCACTCCTGAGACTCCGGGGCGAGTACAACCCCACTCATTATTACGTGAGAGTGTCACGGGCGGCGAGCTTCACAGGCACCGGGCCTTTCTTCGGGCTGCGAGCTTCACACGCACTCGACCTTTCTTCAGGGGTAGAACTTCCGGAGGTGTTGGATGTTCCAGGCGTTCGGGATGGGTACCCCATCCTGAGTCTCTAGGCGCACGGTGCCAGGCCTGGAGACATGGACGACCTTGAACGGGCCCTCCCACATGGGTGAGAGCTTGTGCAGCCCTTCCCTGGAGAGCACCCGTCTCAGGACGAGGTCACCTACCTCGAGTGTCCTGGGGCAAATGTTGCGACAGTGATACCGCCGCAGTGCCTGCTAGTACCTTGCCGCCCGTAGTGTGGCTTCACAGCGGTGTTCCTCCCCCAGCACGAGGTCCATCCCATGCATGGCATCCTGCTGTGCCTTATCAAACACCAGGACCCGCGCGGAGCGACACCTAGCCTCGTGAGGGAGAACCGCCTCTGCCCCGTAGACGAGGAAGAATGGGGTCTCACCCGTTGGTTTGGTGGCGGTGGTGCGGATGGACCACAACACGGACTGGAGCTCGTCGTACCAGCCCTTGCCGCAAACCTCCAGCTTCTTCTTGAACGTCCTTGTCTTGAGGCCCCTTAGGACCTCCGCGTTGGCGCGTTCGGCCTGGCCCTTGCACCGAGGGTGCGCCACTTAAGCGTAGCAGATCTGCGTTCCAAGGTTAGCACAATATGTCTTGAAGATATTGCTAGTGAATTGTGAACCGTTGTCAGTGATGATGCGGTTAGGGACCCCAAATCATCTCACGAGGCCCTTGATGAGCTTGACCGCGGAGCTAGCTGGGATGGTGCGGACGGCTTCCACCTCCGCCCACTTGGTGAACTTGTCGATGGCGACGTAGAGGTAGCGTGTCAGGACCGCCACTCAATGGCACACCGATCTAGCATGTAACACCTCATATCACTTTGCGGCCTCACGCACGGTATTCCCACGGGTGTCGCCTTACCAGGCCCGGGACTGTTTGCGCCTTTTGGCACACGTATATGATAGTGTCGCTAGCATCCATATGACAAGGAGCCCGGGCTGACATGGCTAGTCGTGAACCCAAAGTGGCACTAACTTACAGGGACATGCATTCATGCCCCAGCAACGAACATGTCAGTCATCAGCGAGTGAATCCGGGCTGTAGCAACTGGGCTAGCAGGACTTCGGTATACCGGGCTATAGCAGGCTAACAGGACTCCGGTAGACACCGCGTGACATTTCCCCGAAGGGACAGACACAGGAACAAAGAAGGACAGATGCCGGCCAGCCTAAGTGTTTCGGAGCAGTAGCAAGCTACCAAGGCTCAGTGGAAGCACTAGGAGGCATTTCCCGGTAAGATAGGCTACCAAGGATAAACAACTAGATAGTCAGATCCCACACATACCAAGCATTTCAATAACATACACACAATATGCTCGATATGTGCAAATACAACATGGCATCACAACATGACTCTACAACTTAAGTATTTATTCAATAGGCTCTGAGGAGCCAAGTATTACAAACATGGGTCTCATGACCCAACACTCAGAGCATACAAGTCAAAGCACAAGCGGAAGCTTAACATGTCTGAGTATAGACATCTACAAATGAAAAAGGCTGAGAAGCCTAACTATCTACCAGATCCTGCCGAGGGCACAAGATCGTAGCTGAGGTAATAAGCTAAACGTCAAAGTCCAAGCAGAACTACTAGCGAGACTGAAGTCTCTCTGCAAAAACATAAAATAGGCAAACGTGAGTACAAATGTACCCAGCAAGACTTACGTCAGAACTAACTACATATGCATCATTATCAACAAAGGGGATGGTGGAGTTTGGCTGCAGCAAGCCAGCTTTGACTCAGTGGCTATCCTGAACTACGACTGCAGGTAACTCTTTGAGGTGGCGCACACGAGTCCACATATTCACCATATCAATACACCACTATGGATCCGCTCCCGTCTCCCTATGAGAATGCCATCCATAGCACTCACGCTTATCTTGCGCATTTTAGAGTATCCACTTTCACTTGTCTATGAACTGTATAGGCAACCCAGAAGTCCTTTACCGCGGACACGGCTATTCGAATAGATGATGTTAACCCTACAGGGGTGTACTTCTTCACACACGCTCTCGCCACTTACCGCCATGTACACGTCATGTGTCTCGGCAACCTTCAAGCGGAAGCCTGGCGAGGGTGTCGGCCACGACCTGACTAACCACACAAGTCTCTGCTCCAGGTTTATCGCCTATTCAGGTTCCATCCGCAAGGAGATCCGGCCGGGGTGTCGCTCACGGCCCCAAACGATGTGAGCAGGGTTCCCAAGCCCACCATCTGGATGCCACTTGGTACACCGTGCCACTTTACCTAGTCTGTCCCAAGCCTACCTGTACCAGGTGCCGCTTGGTAGACTACTAGCACTACCTACAAACACCAGAAACTAGTTGCAACTCCTGGACAGAGATCAAATCGGTTAATAAGTCGAGAGAGTCAATTAAGGATCCCAATGTGTGGTAGTAGCTGTTCATGGATCACAAACATAGAACTCAGTTCCTGAGGACGGTTTCAATGAGACAACCCACCATGTACTCCTACATGGCCTCTCACCGCTACCTTTACCAAATCGTGTTCACACACTTAGCTCACACATAGTAGGACATGTTCACGCACCTCCAATTCATCCCTGATGAATCAGACCTGACACAACTCTAAGCAATAGCAGGCATGACAAACAAGCATGAATGAGTAGGCACAATAGGGCTCAAACAACTCCTACTCATGCTAGTGGGTTTCATCTATATACTGTGGCAATGACAGGTCATGCAGAGGAAAGGGGTTCAACTACCGCAACATGTAATAGTTGAATCGTTGTTGTCCTAATGCTGTAAAAAGAGAGCAGGAGCGAGAGAGTGGGATTGTATCGGAATGAACAAGGGGTTTTTGCTTGCCTGGCACTTCTGAAGATAGTATAGTTCTTCATCGGTGTCATCGAACTCGTCGTCGGTACACGTCTATCGAGAGGGAACAAGTACCGGCAAACAAGGAAGAACACAATCAATGCAATGCACAATATGATGCATGATCATGACATGTCAATATGCTGCGATTTGAGCTAATGCAACTAGCAACAGGTTAAATGGAGTTGGTTTGAACCCTAGGTTCAAATTCAAACTCCATATGTCAAGGTTTAAATGCCATTTATATGATTTGGCCTAAACAGCAGCTATAAGTTGTTCTTACATGCATGAAAATGGTACAGATGGATAGATTGGATTTTTCTGATCATTTTTCATATATAAATTCTTTCATTTGGAGTTACGGTTGAATTTCTATGTTTTTTAGAAGTTTAGGACATTTTCTGGATTTCCTGATTTATTTTATATACAGAAAATCATTTACTATGTCAGCATCGCGTCATGCTGACCTCAGCAGGTCAATAGACATGGTCTAGGTCAAACCTGATGCGTGGGTCCTGCATGCCAGTGACTCAAGCTGGTTAGTGTCGCTGACAGGTGGGGTCGGGTCAACAGCCACGTCAGCAAGTTAGCACTGATGTGTGGGGCCGGTCAACAGGTGACGTGGCCAGGTCAAACTGACCTGTGGGACCCGTGTGGTTAGTTTAGTCTAATCAGGAGCTTAAGCAGGGTTAATTAGGCCATGGGGCCCAGTAGTCAGTGACAGAGGAGGGTGGTTAGCCCCGTCATTAGAGCTAATGAGGTGCCACATCAGCTGCGCCGGCGGTTAGACGACGGCGACGACCCAGGGTGGCGGTGGCTCGCTGGAGTGGCGCTAGGGGCAGCGGCTTGGTGCGTTGGGGGTACCAGGAGGAAGCTCATGCTCCCGCGCATCCAGCGGAGGCAGCAGAAGGTCGCGGGGCGGTCCGTAGCGGCGGCGACGGCGAGTTGGGCGGCGGCCGGAGCTCGGGCTCGAGCGGGACGAGGCTAGGGTGCACGGAGGAAGGCTTGGGTGGTGGCATTGGGTTTCTTGGGAGGTCCTGAGCATGTTCCAGTGCTTGGACGCAAGCGGAGGCGGCTGTGGCCATGACGGCATCGAGGCCAGCGGCGAGGAGCTCACGGTTCCGGCGGTTGGCGCGGTTAGAGGAAGAAAAATACGGCGGGGCTAGGGAGAGATGAGTCAGGAGTTCACAGGGAGGCGGCACAGTAGGTCAGCAGGCTTGGGGACGTCCTTGACAGCGTGAATCGACGGCGAGGGGCTCGGGTGCCCGAGGTTGAAGATGACCGCGACGGCGATGAAGCAGGGCCTCCTGGCGTCTCGTAGCTCGATTGGGAGGACGGGGAGGTTTCGGCGGTGCTTCGGGACTCGGCGGAAGGGTGAGGGGTGCATGATGGCCGCGGTGGTGCTCGTCGGCACGACGACGGCGTTCTCGGGCGGCTGCGGGGAGAGAACCAGAGAGGAAGAGAGAACCAGGGAGTGAGGGGAATGGTTGAGGGGGTCCAGGGGGTGTCGTGGCGCTCGGGCCCGTCTCCAGCAGCGAGCAAGCAGGCAGGAGGTGGCGTGCAGTGGCCGGCGCATGCTGGCGCATGTCGGGCACACGTCCTCCTGCCCACTGGCAGGAGGTGGAAGACGACAGGGGGAGCCCCTGGTGGGCTGGGCCAGAACAGGAGCTGGGCCGGTGCGGCTACAGGTAGGTGGCCCAGGTAGTTTCCTTTCTCTCTCTCCTTTTTATCTCATTCTATTTTCTATTTTTCTGTAGTTGTTTGGGCTTTATTAAAAATACCAGAGTACTTCTAAAAATCGTGAAAATAATTGTGGGCACCTTCTGAAATATATGCAACAGCCCACATTTAGTTTCAGAATTATTTGAGCATTTAAATTATTTATAGCATTCAAGTGCCCAAATTCAAATACTTTATGAGTTAATTCAAAAATCCATAAATGGCCAAGAAATATGCTCATCATTTTTGGCAGAGGTTTTCACCTTTATCAAAAATCATGAACATTTCCAAAGGCATTTTGGGTTCATTGAAGATTATTTTAGGTTGAACCTATTTGATTTGATCTGGTGCTAGGGTTTGAACAATCCCCATTTCAGGTTTAAGAGAAATTAAACATGATGCAACACATGACTAGCTAGCTCAGAGCATACCAGAACTAGGGATGTGACAACTCACCCCCACTAAACAAGAATCTCGTCCCGAGATTCAAGACGTGAGGTAAGAAGACAAAGGGGACACAAACTAACACAATCTTCATGATCCAATTGCTCTTCTCAAAGATGTTGATTCAGTGCTTCTAATTGATCTTGATGTCTTTGCTTTTGAGATCTTTATCCAACACGATGACGATAGAAGAAACTCTACAGGAATCGATCTCCATGAAGATCGAGCGACTCATGACCAACTCATGGAGTGAGACGTAATAACATCTCTCGAGTTGGGATACAAAACATAGAATAAGTGGGATGGAAAGAGACAGATGCCGAAGGTTCAAATTGGTAGGCAACACTTCCACGCTTATACAGATGGTGAGTATGGATCAAAGTGGCGAGGAGATAAGTTGCCATGATACCATAACGAGACATCTTAGAGGAGGTGACTCGTGGAAATATCCCCTTAAGTGGCAAAAAGAATTACCTTTGATTCAGTGATAATTGAAATTCTCTATACCAGCCTAAGGCAAATCACAACAATCGTTTGGCGGAGTAAGAAGGGATGGCGATGTGGACTACCTTGTTGAAGACAACGGAAGGGATGATTTTGCTTGCGCGTGCTCTCAAGAACTTGAGCATTTCCATATTCATCAAGGTTATACCAACATCCGTGTCAAGGATCCTGGCAACACAACGTACTACCATGATGAACAGCGATGGACGATGCAGATACAAAGGAAGATAACCTTCTCGGATTTCACCTTAGCGGAGCCAAGGAAGCAAAATCTGGATGATCGACCGAGAGACATTTAGCACTCCGCTTCTAATGTTCTCCTTGATGTGTTAGCGTAATCCATTCATAGATATGTTTGGTATCTTGAACATTAAGTAAAGGTCAGACTTCGGGAGCACAAGAATCCATAAGGAACAACTACTGGAGTAAACCCTATGAGATCTTTATGGGGAGGTGGCCAACTTCTACAATCAAGATACTACAACCACAGGTCTTCCGGCTGGGTGTGTTGGCCATGATATCCACTTTACCGGGTTACAGGGAGACCAATATTATAGTTCTTGGGAAACGCTCCAACCAGCATATCTGCCTAAGATTCAGATCTAGTTGGTGTCAGGATATTCTAGACTCATCATGTCTGAAAGGAAGGATTTCAACACAAATCGATGAGATGACATTGCAAGATTCTCAGGAAATGAACTACGATAGCAAGCTCCAAAACATGAGCGGGTTTTGCTACAACATGTGAACACGCTGTCCCAGACAAGCATGACCACATAGTAGTCTTATAATAAAAATACTACCGAGTTCTGGTTGGGAAGCATCATTGAGGATATCGAAGTCTTGTGCACTTAAATTAGACTTCTTTACCTAGAACAAGTCAATCATGGGCTTGATGTGCTACGGAATTCATATGGAGTGGAGGTAATTAATCTACCAAACCATAGTATACTTTGCACATGCATGACTGACTTGGGACGATTCCAAAGGAAGCAAAACTAACTTTCTCAAATTCACCTGCGGCGACTTGCATCAAATGCACCTGAATGAGAGGAAGTCACTTCTTTCATCCAAACATATACTTCATGAACGGGGCATGAATAAAATGCTTACACAAGTTTCCAACACCAGCTGGATGTTCAACATGAATCATGGAGGAGACGAAATGCTGCTGATGGGCTCAACAACAACTCATCAGAATTTCCATATCACTGGACTTCCACCACTATGTGAACAATGTGATGGTATTGGTCAGACCAAAGATGTAATGGTGTATGCTCGAGGAATCAACCACGAGTAAGACAACATTACGAATATCGTTGGTTCTAACTTGATTTGACAATGGCCCACACTCAAATCAAGGTTTGGGCAAGACGATAGGTTCAACAACTGATCACGAGGACCAATCGATGAAGAAATCATCTTTCTACAACAAACACACAAACACAAGATATCCCTTTGGAAATGAACTAAGTTAGACAAGATTTTATCTTCCAACTCTCCAAGTTGTTATTTGGCTTGACCAACTAGCTCAGGGGTATCCAACACAGATTCTTGGAGAAGGGGTGGTTTATAAGAAAACCAACTTGATCACGAACTCAACATAACGGTTAGGGGACAACCTGGTGATACTTCCGGGAAGATATCCGGAATATCACAAACCACCGATATGTTACTAAGCTCAAGAACAATCTTGCTTTTCAGGGCAAGATGATATGATCAAATGAGCGAGGGATTGACAAAATCCTAACTCATTGATCGAGAGTGCACCGGAATATGGACTAGGTAGCACGATCAATCCTAGAGTAGTGATTCGATAACCAACACGCTAAGAATGAAGTTATTGTCCATTAACTACCAAGCAACACGGTTGCTAGGAGTATTGATTTCACACATCATGATGCACTTGTCAGCGTTTCGGTTACAACAACACAGGGACCGAGGAGTGAATAATGATGGCGGGAGGTATCACTGCATCAAGAATTCATAAGAGGGTGTGCAATTCTCACGATACTCTTGTTATGAAAGAGGGTGATACTCCAAGGTAGAACAGAACAAAAGCTGGATTGGCATTTTGATCTGTGAAGTACAACTACTTTGATCCAATCCTAGAAATGGATGAGATACTGGAGTTTGATTCTCCTAGTCATTCCAGAATAGAATGGCTTGACGGACCACAAGACTAATAGGCATCGACAAACGAATGCACACATACTCTTGACTATCAATTGATAGACGAGGGTCAAAAGACAACTAAAATGGGACAACTCAAAAGAACATATGATTTTCTGAGTTGTGGATGCATGGACTGGCATGTCGAACCGAGTTCAACAGGTTTCTTCCGGATAACCCATGCAAAAAGGTAGAGCTGGCAGAGTATCAACATAGAATCAAGAACTCATCAAGAGCACTCTGGTTGTGATCTTTCGGTTCAACGAGGAACTTCTGCCATAAGCAGTTCATGGTATTGGAAGAAGGAAATACCATGGACCTCAAGGACTATCGCAAAGGTTACTAATAATCTAAAGAAACTAGCAAACACTAACAACATGAAGTAGGTAGAGTGAATCTAGGGTTCAAGAGCCCAGTAATAGAATACCTACCAAGTAAATGGCATCACGGGATGCTCTCGAGAATGATGGCCAGAATCATCACACTGGGAATACAAAACATGGCCAGATTACTAGGTGATCCTCTGGACACCTAGGGTCATAATAATAGCTCCAACATAAATGCCGAGGCAATGAAGTACCTCAACTCACTGACCAGTGTGGTTAATCTGACCAAAGGAACATCGGGAACAGGAAGAAGGGATTTGCAAATGCATCAAACTATTAGAAACCTGGGATGACTCGGACAGCATAACGGCTGTAAATGCTCAAAATTATTGGAGACAAGCTACAAAATGGTGGCTTAACCACTCGATCATCATAGTATCAGGAATCTGAGGCTAGCTATTAATACACGGAAGAAGTAGGAACTTAACTGAGGCTTGAATCCACCAATCCTATGAGTCTACGGATTAGTAACACGTGATCCTGATAGAAAGAAGAGAATGCCTAGTTCCTTAACCCCGTAGGAAAGATAAGATGACTCAGATCAGAAGGGCATGAGGTAAAGGAGTAAAAAGAGCCTTACGTTCCATCCCACAATCAATTCCCTTATATAACTAAAGAATTTCTAGACTCAACTTCGACCAGTTTGGCTTGGTAATCCTACAGGCAGTCAAGCTCTGATACCAAAGCTATCAGGACCCCGACTCAATGGCACACCGATCTAGCATGTAACACCTCATATCACTTTGCGGCCTCACGCAGGGTATTCCCATAGGTGTCGCCTTACCAGGCCCGAGACTATTTGCGCCTTTTGGCACACGTATATGATAGTGTCGCTAGCATCCATATGACAAGGAGCCCGGGCTGACATGGCTAGTCGTGAACCCAAAGTGGCACTAACTTACAGGGACAGGCATTCATGACCCAGTAACGAACGTGTCGGTCATCAGCGAGTGAATCCGGGCTGTAGCAACTGGGCTAGCAGGACTCTGGTAAGCTGGGCTGTAGCAGGCTAACATGACTCCGGTAGACACCGCGTGACATTTCCCCGAAGGGATAGACACATGAACGAAGAAGGACACATGCCGTCCAGCCTAAGTGTTCCGGAGCAGTAGCAAGCTACCAAGGCTCAGTGGAAGCACTAGGAGGCATTTCCCAGTAAGAGAGGCTACCAAGGATAAACAACTAGATAGTCAGATCCCACACATACCAAGCATTTCAATAACATACACACAATCTGCTTGATATGTGCAAATACAACATGGCATCACAACATGACTCTACAACTTAAGTATTTATTCAATAGGCTCCGAGGAGCCAAGTATTACAAACATGGGTCTCATGACCCAACACTCAGAGCATACAAGTCAAAGCACAAGTGGAAGCTTAACATGTCTAAGTACAGACATCTACAAATGAAAAAGGCTGAGAAGCCTAACTATCTACCAGATCCTGCCGAGGGCACAAGATCGTAGCTGAGGTAACAAGCTAAACGTTGAAGTCCAAGCGGAACTACTAGCGATACTGAAGTCTTTCAGCAAAAACATAAAATAGGCAAACATGAGTACAAATGTACCCAGCAAGACTTACATCAGAACTAACTACATATGCATCATTATCAACAAAGGGGATGGTGGAGTTTGACTGCAGCAAGCCAGCTTTGACTCGGTGGCTATCCTGAACTACGACTGCAGGTAACTCTTTGAGGTGGCGCACACGAGTCCACATATTCACCATATCAATACATCACTATGGATCTGCTCCCGTCTCCCTACGAGAATGCCATCCATAACACTCACGCTTATCTTGCGCATTTTAGAGTATCCACTTTCACTTGTCTACGAACTGTATAGGCAACCCAGAAGTCCTTTACCGCGGACATGGCTATTCGAATAGATGATGTTAACCCTGCAGGGGTGTACTTCTTCATACACGCTCTCACAACTTACCGCCATGTACACGTCATGTATCTCGGCAACCTTCAAGCGGAAGCCTCGCGAGGGTGCCGGCCACGACCTGACTAACCACACAAGTCTCTAGTCCAGGTTTATAGCCTATTCAGGTTCCATCCGCAAGGAGATCCGGCCAGGGTGTCGCTCACGGCCCCAAACAATGTGAGCAGGGTTCCCAAGCCCACCATCCGGGTGCCACTTGGTACACTGTGCCACTGCACCTAGTCTGTCCCAAGCCCACCTGTACCGGGTGCTGCTTGGTAGACTACTAGCACTACCTACAAACACTAGAAACTAGTTGCAACTCCTGGACAGAGATCAAGTCGGTTAATAAGTCGAGACAGTCAATTAAGGATCCCAATGTGTGGTAGTAGCTATTCAAGGATCACAAACACAGAACTCAGTTCCTGAGGACGGTTTCAATGAGACAACCCACCATGTACTCCTACATGGCCTCTCACCGCTACCTTTACCAAATCGTGTTCACACACTTAGCTCACACACAGTAGGACATGTTCACACACCTCCAATTCATCCCTGATGAATCAGACCTGACACAACTCTAAGCAATAGCAGGCATGACAAACAAGCATGAATGAGTAGGCACAATAGGGCTCAAACAACTCCTACTCATGCTAGTGGGTTTCATCTATTTACTGTGGCAATGACAGGTCATGCAGAGGAAAGGGGTTCAACTACCGCAGCATGTAACGGTTGAATCGTTGTTGTCCTAATGCAGTAAAAGAGAGCAGGAGCGAGAGAGTGGGATTGTATCGGAATGAACAAGGGGGTTTTGCTTGCTTGGCACTTCTGAAGATAGTATAGTTCTTCATCGGTGTCATCAAACTCGTTGTCGGTACACGTCTATCGAGAGGGAACAAATACCGGCAAACAAGGAAGAACACAATCAATGCAATGCACAATATGATGGATGATCATGACATGTCAATATGCTGCGATTTGAGCTAATGCAACTAGTAACAGGTTAAATGGAGTTGGTTTGAATCCTCGGTTCAAATTCAAACTCCATATGTGAAGGTTTAAATGCCATTTATATGATTTGGCCTAAACAGCAACTATAAGTTGCTCTTACATGCATGAAAATGGTACAGATGGATAGATTGGATTTTTCTGATCATTTTTGATACATAAATTATTTCATTTAGAGTTACGGTTGAATTTCTATGATTTTTAGAAGTTTAGGACATTTTCTGGATTTCCTGATTTTTTTTATATACAGAAAATCATTTACTGTGTCAGCATCACATCGTGCTGACCTCAGCAGGTCAACAGACCCGGTCCAGGTCAAACCTGACGCGTGGGTCCTGCATGCCAGTGACTCAGGCTCGTTAGTGTCGCTGACAGGTGGGGTCGGGTCAACAGCCACGTCAGCAAGTCAACATTGACGTGTGGGGCCGGTCAGTAGGCGACGTGGCCAGGTCAAACTGACCTTTGGGGCCCGTGCGGTTAGTTTAGTATAATCAGGAGCTTAAGTAGGGTTAATTAGGCCGTGGGGCCCAGTAGTTAGTGACAGAGGAGTAGGACTGGGCATTCGGTTTAACCGAACCGTTCGGTTCGGTTCCTCGGCTTTTGAAAAAGTTCGGTTTCCAGAAAATCATGACCGATCGGTCATTTGGAAAAATACTAACCGAAGATTCGTGGACCGATATTTCGGTTTGGTGCTCGGTTGACCCCTAATTGACTGATAGATTGGAGAAATGAAATGAAAGGAAGATACACTTCTACAATAGATCTGCAAAAGAACCTTGTGTACGCTCAAGAAGTAAGATCCTGTGAGTAAAAATCGGAACCTAGTAGCAATATGATGACGGGAAATCATCAGCACCTCACGAAGTTATCAAGAAATCTCCATCGTAGAAAGAGAAAATGCCAACGGTGAATCAAAGAGAAAGCGACAGATTTGAGGGATGAGGTGTGCGTTCTCCATAGCACAACACAAAGGTCTGCGCCGCCGTCGCCTGCCGGCCGCCCGGGTGGAGTGAAGTAGAGGCGGCTAGGGTTAGGTGTTCGGTGGGGAAAATCAGGAGTGGAGGCAGAAGCGTCCAGGCGCAGGTCGGTCTGGTCTCCCTGGTGGCTGCGTCGTGGACTAGTACTGGATAAGGACGGGAGAATTGATATTGGGCTGTGGGCTGTGGCCCATTACGTAGATTTAGTCCATGTCATATCTAATCGGTTTTGCCGGTCCTTTCGGGTAACTGATGCACATGACCGAACTCCCCGAATTAATTTCGGTTTATACAAAGTGTTGACCAAACTAACAAGCAGAAGTTTCGGTTTCGGTCATTTTGGCTTCGGCTCCGGTTTTTTCGGTTCGGTAGTTCGGTCCTCGGTTAATATGCCCACCCCTACAGAGGAGGGTGGTTAGCCCCGTCATTAGAGCTAATGACGGTGCCACGTCGGCTGCGCTGGCGGTTAGACGACGGCGATGACCCAGGACGGCGGTGGCTCGCTGGAGTGGCGCTAGGGGCAGCGGCTGGGTGCGCTGGGGATACCAGGAGGAAGCTCATGCTCCCACGCATCCAACGAAGGTAGCAGAAGGTCGCAGGGCGGTCCATACCGGCGGCGGCGGCGAGTTGCGCGGCGGCCGGAGCTCGGGCTCAAGCGGGACGAGGCTAGGGTGCACGGAGGAAGGCTTGGGTGGTGGCATTGGGTTTCTTGGGAGGTCCTGAGCACGTTCCAGTGCTCGGACGCAAGCGGCGGCTGCTGTGGCCACGACGACATCGAGGCCAGCGACGAGGAGCTCACGGCTCCGGCGGTTGGCGCGGTTAGAGGAAGAAAAATACGGCCGGGCTAGGGGGAGATGAGTCTGGAGCTCACAGGGAGGCGGCGTAGTAGGTCAGCAGGCTCGGGGACATCCTTGACAGTGCGAATCGATGATGAGGGGCTCGGGTGCCCGAGGTTGAAGATGACCGCGATGGCGATGAAGCAGGGCCTCTTGGCGTCTCGTAGCTCGATTGGGAGGATGGGGAGATTTCGGCGGTGCTTCGGGACTCGGCCGAAGGGTGAGGGGTGCACGATGGCCGCGGTGGTGCTCGTCGGCGTGACGACGGCGTTCTCGGGCGGCTGCGGGGAGAGAACCAGAGAGGGAGAGAGAACCAGGGAGTGAGGGGAAAGGTCGAGGGGGTCCAGGGGGTGTCGTGGCGCTCAGGCCCATCTCCAGCAGCGAGCAAGCAGGCAGGAGGTGGCGTGCGGTGGCCGGCGCGTGCCGGCGCGTGTCGGGCACACACCCTCCTGCCCACTGGCAGGAGGTGGAAGACGACAGGGGGAGCCCCTGGTGGGCTGGGCCAGAACAGGAGCTGGGCCGGTGCGGCTACAGGTAGGTGGCCTAGGTAGTTTCCTTTCTCTCTCTCCTTTTTATCTCTTTCTGTTTTCTATTTTTCTGTAGTTGTTTGGGCTTTATTAAAAATACCAGAGCACTTCTAAAAATCCTGAAAATAATTGTGGGCACCTTCTGAAATATATGCAACAACCCACATTTAGTTTGAAAATTATTTGAGCATTTAAATTATTTATAGCATTCAAGTGCCCAAATTCAAATACTTTATGAGTTAATTCAAAAATCCATAAATGGCCAAGAAATATGCTCATCATTTTTGGCAGAGGTTTTCACCTTTATCAAAAATCATGAACATTTCCAAAGGCATTTTGGGTTCATTGAAGATTATTTTAGGTTGAACCTATTTGATTTGATCTGGTGCTAGGGTTTGAACAATCCCCATTTCAGGTTTAAGAGAAATTAAACATGATGCAACACATGACTAGCTAGCTCAGAGCATACCAGAACTAGGGATGTGACATAGCGGTAGGCCCCAGGTGCTTGAGGGAATGGGCCCAGGATATCCAGCCCCGAGATCATGAATGGCCACGAGAGCGGGTTGGTCTGCAGGCCCTGCGCTGGCTGATGGATCTGCTTGGCATGGAATTGGCAGGCTTCGCGGGACTTCACCAGCTCTGTCGCGTTGTTGAGTGCCGTAGGCCAGTAGAACCCACTGCGAAATGCCTTGCCGACGAGGGTCCATGACGACGAGTGGTGTCCGCAATCTCCTCCGTGTATGTTGGCCAGCAGCTCCTTCCCCTGTTCCCTGGAGATGCAGCATAGGGAAACGTCATTTGGCCGCTTCCGGTACAAATCACCATCCTGGATGCAGTAGGTCGTGGCCTACCTGGCCATGCACTCCGCGTCCTCCTCTTTCTCTGGCAGCGTCCCTTGCATCAGGTAGTCCTTGAATTATGTGGTCCGGCATCCCTCCTGAGGCTCCAGTGCCAAGAGTAGGCGGGCTCCTGAGGTCGGGCCATAGGACGGGGCTCATGTGGCAGGTGGCTGAGGGAGTTCTTCCCGAGGCTGTGCCGTGCTTAAAAGCGATGGTGCCGCCGACGGCTTGAAGAGTCATTCCTCGAAAACGCCAGGCTCCTAAGGCAGCCATCTGGACGCCCTCCTGGCGATGTCATTAGCCTCTTGGTTGGTGCCGCGGGGCACATGCTGCAACTCCAGCCCCCAGAACTGCTTCTCCATCTTGTGTACTTCCGCAAGATATGCTTCCATGTGCTAGTACTCCGGCTCATACACCTTGTTGTAGAAGTTGACGAGGAGTTGTGAATCTCCCTTGATGACGAGGCGCTTCACCCCCAGTGCTGCCGCAGCTTTCAGGCCTGCTATGAGGCCCTCATATTCTGCTATGTTGTTGGAGACCTTCTCACCCTGATGGAAACAGAGCTGTACAACATAGTAGAGCTTGTTCTGAGTGGGGGGTATAAGAACTGCACCAGCCCCTACGCCCTGTCGTGAGAATGCTCCATCGGAGTACATGACCCAGCCATCTGGTGCCTCACTTCCTGGGGAGAGAGACCAATCCTCGCTCGCCTTGAGCCCTGGTGCTTCAGTCCATTCAGCCACGAAATCAGCAAGTGCGACTCCCTTGACAACCCTGGTTGTGCTGAACTCCAACTGAAATGCCTGCAGCTCGATGTTCCATTCAGCGACCCTCCCAGCAGAGTTGGGGCTCCTGAGTACCCTTTCTAATGGGTAGGCCGAGACGACCTTGATGGGGTGACCTTGAAAGTAGTGCCGCAACTTACGTGAAGCCACCAAGAGCACGAGCAAGAGCGTCTGAGGCATGGGGTACCGCGCCCTTGCATCCCGCAGCACCGTGCTGACGAAGTACACTGGATGCTCGACAAGGGTGGGCGCGCTGAAGTGGCATGTGTCCTCTGGAGGTTGAGGCGCTTCCTGAGACGATGGAGCCCCCAACGCTTGGTTGCTTGGTGTGGCCTCTTCTGCCCTGGGGGCATCTTCCTGTTGAGCTTGGTCCCCTGCTGCCGCTGGCATGGTCCTCACGAGGCCTTCCTGGTCTTGTGTTGCCCCGGCTGAGGCCATGGCTGTCGGCGTTCTAGGAACGGGGTTCCCCAGACTTGCCTGCCCGCGGCCTGTGGCATGGCTCAAGGGAAGGCCCAGTATGGCCCGTCTTCATCAACCCAAGCTCAAGACCCTCGCGAGGGGCCAAGCCTCGTGGGGCGGACGACACAAGGCTTCCTCAGGGGCGGCCTCACCGGGCAGGCTCGCGAGGAGGCGGAGAGATCAAGGCAGGGGTACCTCACGAGGTGCTCATGACGCAAGCGATGACGATCGAGACCAGGCGGGCGCCAGCTTGCGCAGTGTCCTCGTTTCCTCTTTGGTGCAAAGGGGGCAAGCGCAGGCACGAAGTACGGAGGCATCAAGCAAAGGTTACCATATCGGTGCAACAAGACCAAGACTGGCAGGGCGGTAGGACGGAGGTCACCGTGGAGCCCAATACGGCGTCATCGCCAGTGCCTTTGGCAGTCGAAGACCAACTTTAGTCAGGATAACTTGTACTAGTTGTTCCCCTTCGAAACGACCGTTGTTGGCTCCCTTCCCACTCAATATTTTGGAAGAGGACCAGGGCCTCTATAAATAGAGATAGTCACCATAGTAGGAGGGAGAGCTCATCTCATCTGGGGACAGACCGAATCCACCCAAGTAGAACACCGCACCAGCTCAAGAACACCTCTCGCGAGGCTGTTCTTCCTTTGTACTGTTCATCATCAGCCCCTGAGGCAATCCACCACACCCCAAACTAGAGTAGGGTATTACACCACAACGGTGGCCCGAACTAGTATAAACCTTGTGCCCCTTGTGTTGCTCATCGTGTAGCTTAGATTCATAGCAAGGCTTTGACACGTGGATCGGTAGGGGGAAGATCTTTGCGCGCACCCCATAGTTCGAACCTTAAGGGTTTTGCCGGAACCCGATATCCAACATTTGGCGTGCCAGGTAGGGGTGCACCGGAATCCTTCTTCCGTTGTCCCGTGTTCCATCGTTCGTCGCATCCATGGCTGACGCTCACCGAGCTCACGCTGAGCGTCGGGCTGCTCTCGCCACCCGCGTCGACCAGACGGCTCCCGTCGGTGGGCCTCCCTGTCGTTCCCTATCACATGCCGCCAACACCGCCACCAGCCCGACGGGGAACAAGCAGCAATCATCGTCGTTGCATCCCTCGGTGCGGCGGGAAGGCCGCACTGCCACTCCGTCGCTGACTCTAGCTGGTTCATCGTCGCACGCTCGTCGCGCTCCCATGGACGCGCAGGATGCATTGCTCCTGGCACGTGAGCTCCTGCACTACTGCCCCATCGACGACCTCTACGAGGAGTGGCTCGCTCACATCACCGATCTTGTCAGCGCGCAGGGGGCTCCCCTGCACCGTCCCTCTCACTGCCTCGCCCTCCATCCTGCGTGGGTGATGCTGCTCAGGAGGTCCCTCGCCACCTCCTCCCCAAGAAGGTGCCCTAGCTCCAAAGCGCGCGGCCCCTAGACGAGACCCGCCGCGTCCATTGCCCGCGCGACAAGAAAGGAGCTGCCAAGAAATCCCTTGGCCTCAAGAAGGCGCTCGAGTGCTCCCCGCTCTGGCGCGTCAAGACCGCATCCCTGCGCCAGCACGTCAAGACTCCGCGCTGCCCCTGGAGGCGGCGTGCGGGAATCCCCAAGAGCAAGCCCTGCGTCTGCAAATGGCTCTGATGGCCACCGCAGGCTGCCGCGCCTTCACCACTGGGCTATGCAGTGTCGCCTGGCCAGGCAAGTTCAAGCTGGATCTGCCTCCTCGATATGACGGCACTGCCGACCCCACGGAATTCCTGCAGCTCTATGAGCTGGGCATCGAGGCGGCCAACAGAGACGAAAAGGTCATGGCGAACTGGTTTCCCATGGCGCTCAAGGATGGTGCCTGCACCTGGCTCCTGAACCTGCCTCCCGACTCGATCTCCTCTTGGGACGAGATGCGCACCCGCTTCATCGCCAACTTCCAGGGCACTCGCGACCGTGCTCCAGTCGTGGGTCATCAAGCAGCAACCTGGAGAGACCTTGCAGAAGTACATCCCGCGCTTCAACAACGCTCGCCTCAAGATTCCCAAGGTGACTGAGGAGGCCATCATCTTGGCGTTCTCTGACGGCGTCCGCAACGTCAAGATGAAGGAGGAGCTAGCTATCCACGAGGATCTGTGCATGTCTCTGGAGTTGTTCAACCTGGCGACCAAGTGCACGAGGGCTGAGGAGGGGCGCCTCTCCCTTCTCGAGCTTCCAGCTGCTGAGAAGAAAGCCAAGGCCAAGGACGTGAAGCGCAAGGGAGTAGCTGTACTCACAGCAGAACCAGACACGAAGCGCGGCAGGGACCAGCCAGAGTCGTCCAAGGGCAGCCGATACTGCGTCTACCACGATCTCCAGACCCACAACACCAACGAATGCCAAGAGCTCAGGGCCATTCGAGAAGGACGCATCGGTCGACGCCCCGAGCGCAACCATCGGGGCTACGGCCGAGGAGGAGGAAGAGGTGGAGGACGATGGGACGACCGAGGCCCTCGCCAGGAGTGGCGCGACCGATCTCGTGAGAATCGCTGGCAGGACCAACCTCGCGAGGGGGCTTGGGGGGATCAGCCTTGCGAGGATCGCCCACAGGGCAACGCAGGCCTTCCTCCTCTACCACCACCGCCAAGAAGGAATGACGACCATCACCAGGACGAGGGGGCTGGGGGCTTCCAGGAGCCACGTGCTATCACTTTCATCCTGGGTGGTGCCCAGGCCCCAGCCTCTCGGCGCATCTTCAAGCGGTTTGCTCGCGAGGTGAACGCCGTACTCCCCAAGCTCAAGGCCACACGCCCTCTCAGGTGGTCCACGCGCGCCATCACATTCAGCTCATCGGATCAGCTCAAGTGTGCGGCTACAACTGGCGTCCTCCCAATGCTTTGTTCCCCAATCATCAGCAATGTGCAAGTCACCAGGACCCTCATCAATGGCAGCGCAGGGCTCAACATTCTGTCTGTCAAGACATTCAACAGTCTCCAAGTGCCATATGATCAACTTTAGCCAACCGAGCCTTTCTCAGGGGTCACTGACGGTTCCACCACTCCGATAGGGCAGGTTCGCGTCCCTGTCACCTTCGGGCAGCGCAAGAACTATCAGACCGAGCTCATCGACTTCGACGTTGCCCACATTTGCCTACCGTACAATGCCATCCTCGGGTATCCAGCCTTGGCCAAGTTCATGGTAGTGACTCGCCATGGCTAGAATGTCCTCAAGATGCCGGGAAGCGGCGGAATCATCACAGTCCCCTGCGAAGAGAAGGATGCGGTGTGCTCTCTCGAGCGTGCCTTCCAAGCTGCATCAGTTGAAGACCCAGACAGCAAGAGTGAGAACCCTCCCGAGGCAGTTCCTAAGAAGAAGAAGACATCACCCAGCTCAAGGCCTCAGGAGGTAGGCGTCTCCGGGGGCGCCGCATCAGGATCTGCGCCCATCCAAGGGGCGCCTCCCTCCGTCGCATAGGAAGGCGCGCCCGGCGCCCTCCTCGGGCAAGGCTCGAGGGCTCTCTCCTGGAGGGCCTCGGACTTTGCCAAGATCATGAGGGAGGCGCTCGGGCACCACTTGGAGGCGTGCTTTGCGGCACGTTTCCCTCAGGAAGGCATGGGGCAAGGAGGGCCCAACCCTCAGGAGTTCATCACCAAGGTCACTCAAGAGCTGCAGGAATCGAGAGTCATGCGCGGCAATCACTGCCTGCCCAGCACAGCTCCCCATCCAGGCGAGGATGGTGGGCTGCGCGTCTGCATTGACTACCTAGGGCTCAACCGAGTCGCATCTCAGGAGTGTTTCTGGCCTTCGCGCATGGGACGCTGCGAGGGTCCACCGCACAGCTACGCTTGCATGCCTTTCGGCCTGCCAAACGCAGCTGCTGCTCACCAGCATCTTATGCGGAGCATTCTGGAAGCTCAGGAGGCCAGGCACCACGCAGTCCTGGTAGAGATGGAGATGGTCCTCAAGGGGCCGCCCGGACCCCCCAGAGCTCCCGAGGCAGGGCTCTAGTGGCTCGTGAAGATCGGCTTCTTCACCATGCATCGTCAGCTACTTCAACACCCGCTCTACAATGGCATCAAGTGACATCTTTCGAGTTACATTTCAGCTGGGAGCGCCCTCAGGGCTGCATTATTCCTAGGTCACGTGGGTCTGTCCCTGCGGCATGTATCCCTTTTGCTTATGTCTTTAGTTTACCTTGTTGGGAGCGCCCCTCAGGCTGCATTACCCCCAAGACGCTCAGGCCTGACCCAGTGGCATGTATCTTTCCTGCATCTATCTAAGTTGGTTTGCCTTCATGCTTAACCCGCTTGCAATAATCGCCTGCTCGATTGACACCTACCTTTGGAGCCGCTCGAACTGGCACGGCGCTTGCACATCGGTCCGTCCCTACAACATCAACAAATCAAATCTGAGTGGTCGAGCTCTGACCCGCGGCAGCCCCGCAAGCGTCACCTCACCAGGCCCTTAGTGCCCTCACCACTCTCTCGGAGCAACCAATGGCCGGCCGACAATTGTAATGTCAACCCTTTCTTCTCTCGTGTTGGCTTAAAGGGACTACCTGAGGAATAATGTGGGGGGCGTCGTGAGCTCGCTCACTCTCTCTTGCCCGTATAATCCGCTCGCGCGTTAAAAGGGGGGCTCCTGAGCATCACGACTCAGGAGCTCTTACTAGCTCTCCAGCCCTCACCCCCTAGCCTTGTCCACGGTAGCGCGGCCTGGCATACCAGCGGCGGCTGAGCTCGCTCGAGGGCCGGGACCTGAGGACGTAGAGCACGAAGGAGAGTGCAGAGAAGGGAGGAGAAGCTCGCGAAGGCTTAGCCCAGATGCATCCCAGCTGCCGACGCGCAAGTCCGGCACCATGCAAGGAACGACATCATGCTTTCGAGATAAGTCCCGCTCCTAGAATAGCTAATCGATGCGGCGCCAAACCTCCACCCATTGCGGCTCTGTAACGGTGATGCTACCTTCCTTTCTTGCCTTTCGCCGGCTGCTTGAGCACTAAAGGGGACCTCCTAAGCATCACGCCTCAGGGGCTCTTACTGGACCTTGGGCCGCTCACCTCCTGGCCTTGACCACGGCATCGCGACCTGGCATACCAGCGACGGCTGAAGCCTGCCTGGGGACCGGGACCTGTCAGCGTAGAGCACCAAGTCGTCGCGTGGTTAGAAAGGGGGAACCGAGCCGAGACAGGACATGCATTTTGCACCACTTCATAATAAGGATAATATCGACAAAAGACATTGCAGACGCTTTACATGCCACCATGGGGTATTTCCTTGATTCCTCACAGGGAACAAAAGATGCTAACCCTAAGGAGCCCTAACTACACACGCCTCCACGGTCGACGCCATCATCAACAGTGGGCCACGAGGGGCCGGCGCCAACCCCATCCAGATCAGCCGCGCCGGCGGCCTGATGCAGCTGCCTTGCTCCAAGCACAATGCGAGCTCGAGGGCACGTAGCTGTCGTTGCTCGTCTCCAGAGTTGCGAAGAGCTCGGGAGAGTTGCTGGAGTCCCAAGCATCACAACTACTGCCGGAGGAGCCGCTGGGGAAGCGGGTGGCAGGCCTAAACCTTGCCACATCGACGTCCTGGCCGCCTCCTCTGGGGCAGCACTCCAGCCGGCGTCCTTCTGAATCGAAGACCTTGAAGAGCATCAAGGAGGTGCCATTGTATTCGAAATGAATCACGAGGGCACCTCCTGTTCGGCAGACTCGGACGATCTCGCCCCAGCCCCGGGTCATGTAAACCTTGCCCGGAGCGATGATTCAACCTCCGCTTCGGTCGTTGGGGTACCGCAGTCGGCGTGCTGCAGCCAAAGCTCGAGAGGCCCCTTCGGCGGCATCTCGAAGGCGAAGAAAGAAGGAAAGCGGATCCAAGAGCTTGGAGGCATGGCGGTGTGAAGAACGAGCTCGCGAGAGGAGTCCGTGGCATGGACTCCAGGAGCAACGATGCGCACCGCCGTGACTCGTCGTCACCGCCGACAGCGCGGGCGGTGCCGCTTGACATCTTCTTCTCTAGGGCCCTCAGCCCGGGCATACAGAGGGAGCGGAAACCCGAGAGGTGGCCGCTCGTACCAGGGCCTCGACGTCTCCGGCCGAGCAACCTCATCGCAACAGCCGGGGACCGGCCGTTTCTTCGGCGGGAGCGGGTCGAGCCCCTCTTGGGGGGCCTTTCCTTTCTCCTCGGCTGAGAACTGGCGGATCGGTGCCGTTGGCGACAAGATGGAGACGGAGTGAGGAAGAAGGAGCTAGCGGAGCGAGAAGGGATGGACTGCGGGGGCTCACGCCTCTTCGTACTTATAGTCCAGAGGAGGCCAACCGTCGGCCTCCACGATTGCAGGTAATCATGCCTCTTTTTGCATGTAGCAGGGACTCGTCAAATCGGGCTGTTGACAAGGCATCGTGGGGAAGCGGAGACGCCCACATCCAATCAACCGCCACGCGACAACCAAGGCCGCAGTCTGTTGGGGCCCACGTTGCTCCGCACTTGCCCTTCTGCTTCGCTGCTAAGCCAAGTCCGAGCGTGCCTTGGACCTGGGGGCTACTATCGGCATTCTGGGAACAGGGGTCCCCAGACTTGCCTGCCTGCGTCCTATGGCGTGGCTCAAGGGGAGGCCCAGTATGGCCCGTCTTCATCAACCCAAGCTCAAGACCCTCGCGGGGCGGACGACGCAAGGCTTCCTCAGGGGAGGCCTCACTAGGCAGGCTCACGAGGAGGCGGAGAGATCAAGTCAGGGGTACCTCGCGATGTGCTCATGACGCAAGCCATGACGATCAAGACCAGACGGGCGCCAGTGTTACGCCCTCGATGCGGCTATATCTCCCACGTGTCGAAGCACGACTTAGAGGCATAACCGCATTGAAAGCAATGTCGCAAGAGTGGTAATCTTCACACAACCCATGTAATGCATAAGGAAAAAAGATACATAGTTGGCTTACAATTGCCACTTCACACAATTACATGAACAAAGCATTACATCATCCAAATACACTCAAGGTCCGACTACGGAACCAAAATAAAAGAAGAACCCCAAATGCGACAAGGTCCCCGATCGACCCCAACTGGGCTCCACTACTGATCAACTAGAACGAAGCAAGACAAAGGACAAGATCTTCAACTAGCTCCTCCTTGAGCTTGGTTGCGTCATCTGCACGGACTCAACGGCACCTGCAAACTGGTTTTGGAAGTATCTGTGAGCCACAGGGACTCAGCAATCTCACACCCTCGTGATCAAGACTATTTAAGCTTATGGCTAAGGTAAAGGTATGAGGTGGAGCTGCAGCAAGCGACTAGCATATATGGTGGCTAACATACGCAAATGAGAGCGAGAAGAGAAGGCAAAGCACGATCGATGAAACTATGATGAAGAAGTGATCCTAAACAACCTACGTCAGACATAACTCCAACACCGTGTTCACTTCCCGAACTCCGCCGGAAAGAGACCATCACGGTTACACACGCGGTTGATTCATTTTAATTAAGTTAAGGTTCAAGTTATCTACAACCGGACATTAACAAATTCCCATCTGCCCATAACCGCTGGCACGGCTTTCAAAAGTTCAAATCCCTGCAGGGGTGTCCCAACTTAGCCCATCACAAGCTCTCACGGTCAACGAAGGAATAGACCTCCTCCCGAGACGTTCCGATCAGACTCGGTATCCCGGTACAACAAGACATTTCGACAGGGTAAAACTAAACCAGCAACACCGCCCGAATGTGCCGACAAATCCCGATAGGAGCTGCACATATCTCTTTCTCAGGGCACACTCAGATGAGCGCTCCATACAACTAAAACCAAACCTCGAGTATCCCCGAGGGGGAGCTGAAACATGAACTCAAATTATCAAGAATGACATAATACCAGCTCCAATGATACGGTTGAAAGAATTGCACTCCGGATAGCAAGATGAAGAAAACTTGAGCTCCTCGGAAAAGAATCTTGATGAACACTTCAAGAAGGAATATAAATCCTTGATGAACCCTCATGTAGAACCTTCATGAGAACTCCGGTAAACAAAAGGTAACGAAAAGAAAGAGAAGTTGAGAACACAAGGTAAAACCTTGTAATGATTTAGATGAATCTCCATGGTGAAATAATTGAGAGAACTTGGAACTCCGGGAAAAGAAAGATGAACAAAAGAAATCAAGAATTTGATGAGCCTCTGGAATAGGGAATTGAGTTCAGTCGATGCAACAAGAATAAGAATTACATTATGCCTATCCTTCACCAATTAAATTGATGACAAAAAATGGATTTGGCATACTACTCATTCTCGTATCAAGGATTAAAAGAGATATAACATAAACTTAATGGACCACCGGTAGGATTGAAACAACGAATGAATTGATATGATGAAGAAGGAAGAGAACACTTGAGCGAACCACCGAAAGAATTGAAAATGATCGAAGTAGGGGTGCATCACCGGTAAGAATTAGCAAATGAACGAAGGTGCTTGAGACAAACTAGATACATGAGAACGAAGAGATCAAGAACTGATTAGAGGATATTTGATTGATGCGCCGGCAAGATAGGTCAATGATAACTGGCAGCTGAGAATGAATAAACCTGAATTGATGGACTCCGGATAACAAACTGAGAAGACTCTTGAATTACTCCGGATAGGTGAAAAGAATTCTCACGATCAAAACAATTACGAGAGGATGGCAACAAGCTAGAATCACGAATCTTGAAGAGAATGGAGCAAGATTAAAGAGAAACTCTTCTTCGGTCTTCAAAATGACGAGAAACATCACCAAGAATTATTTAGAAACTCCGGAAGAATCAAAACGGAGAGGTTGAGCCAACGATGAAAAGAATTGTGAAAGATCTAGGAGAAATACATATGACTGATGATGAATCATTCTTACGTCAAACTTTGACAAGAACTTTGAGGATAGCTCCGGGAAAATAAGAGTCAGGTAAGATCCTGGGAACAGACCTGTGGGTTAGGGCCCACTCAAAAGAAACAGCGTTGAAATGATTTAAAAGAGAGGTTGCATCGGTTGAATTAAATGACTTGAATGAGATAACATCCTCGAAAGATCTTGAAAGAATCTTGAATGACAAGACGAACCTTTTGAGAAAATTTGAGCACTCCGGGACAATTGAATAGCGAGAGGTGAAAGATTGAGAATTGCACCAGCATGAGAAAGCATTGAAAACGAGGAAAGGGATATGATCAACACCAAAAGCTTGACTTGAAACCACCGGAGAAGATAAAAGAAACGAAGAATGATGAACTAGA
>NC_041391.1:527865350-527948971 GCF_002162155.2 Triticum dicoccoides | reverse complement strand
CAACACCAAAAGCTTGACTAGAAACCACCAGAGAAGATAAAAGAAACGAAGTATGATGAACTAGAAACTCCGTTAGTAACTTCATGAGAATCACCGGATAAGAACATGAAGGAAATAGAATGGAGGGACCTCCATAATAAATGGATATTTGATAAAGAAATCCGAGTCCTCGAAGAAAAAGGGTGGGTGGGTGGGAAAAACAAAGGCAACTTGGAGACGGATGAAACAAACACCGTTGAGAAGAACTGATCATTGATCTTGCGGAAGTTCAAATGATCGTGTCCACTTGAAGAGAAGCACACCGGTTAAAAAGGATTGACATGACAATCTCGATTATCAAGAAGGATTAGTATTCACATAGAAATATGAGAAGACCATTTAGGAAAGGTATGGAATCAACTCTTGACTTCGAAGCAACTCGAATACCACAACTCAAAACAAAACGAAGGATTGGCTTGCAGAATAAGCCAGAACAAACATATGATAGAGATTTTGTCCGAAGTTTTCGTGGTGGGGCCTACACGGGCTCGATCGTACAGCACCATCATGTACAAGGCAGTGCACATGACATATGAAGCGTCCCCGAGTCGGCATAGCCAAGGACTCTTTAAGACACAACGAGACCACTGTAAAACCGGCCGTGAATAGGCGGACCACTAGACGTCGAACCCCAATTTCATATCATACATCTGTCGGAAAGATATCCTAAGAGCTACTTGAATTCCCACTTATGGAACTCCCGAACCTTTCTGGTTATGCAATCAGGTGTTGGGGATACAGGGGAAGCATAATATCTCACCCAAACTAACAAATCCTACATCCAGCTGTATCCATCCTTCAACACATAACCAAGAAACCTTCGGAAATCATCTACCTCAACCTTCGAAAAGCGTCCGTTATACAAGTTATGGCGATACTCCCGAACTCCCGCCCCAGTACTGGGTGGCGTCGAGGTTATCTCACCAACGAACTGTATAAAAGAGATTTTCGATGTCGGCGTACTAGACTCAGGTATTCCCAGAACTGCAACGATAAAATTATGACGACAACACCTCAGAGCTCAACTCCCCGGGACACTTCCACTAAACCCCTGACAGGAGGCACCAAGACAATGTTCTCATCATAAAACCATCGGAACGATTCCAAGATACCCGCGTGATCCTAAAAATTTTTTTAGTGAAATTTGAGAAGAGAAGAGTCGAAACTCTATGTCAGGATGCCTTACTAGAGCGATGAGGAGACTGGGAAGTAAAAAGAATTCCTAAACTCTCCGATATATAATTCCTAAAGACTCAAAACATTTTTCTAGACACGACTCGGCCGCTAAAAACGATCAAGCAATGGGGCTCCTAAGGTCGGGGAAGGCTCTGATTACCAACTTGTTACGCCCTCGATGCGGCTATATCTCCCACGTGTCGAAGCACGACTTAGAGGCATAACCGCATTGAAAGCAATGTCGCAAGAGAGGTAATCTTCACACAACCCATGTAATGCATAAGGAAAAAAGATACATAGTTGGCTTACAATCGCCACTTCACACAATTACATGAACAAAGCATTACATCATCCAAATACACTCAAGGTCCGACTACGGAACCAAAATAAAAGAAGAACCCCAAATGCGACAAGGTCCCCGATCGACCCCAACTAGGCTCCACTACTGATCAACTAGAATGAAGCAAGACAAAGGACAAGATCTTCAACTAGCTCCTCCTTGAGCTTGGTTGCGTCATCTGCACGGACTCAACGACACCTGCAAACTGGTTTTGGAAGTATCTGTGAGCCACAGGGACTCAGCAATCTCACACCCTCGCGATCAAGACTATTTAAGCTTATGGCTAAGGTAAAGGTATGAGGTGGAGCTGCAGCAAGCGAGTAGCATATATGGTGGCTAACATACGCAAATGAGAGCGAGAAGAGAAGGCAAAGCACGATCAATGAAACTATGATGAAGAAGTGATCCTAAACAACCTACGTCAGACATAACTCCAACACCGTGTTCACTTCCCGAACTCCGCCGGAAAGAGACCATCACGGTTACACACGCGGTTGATTCATTTTAATTAAGTTAAGGTTCAAGTTATCTACAACCGGACATTAACAAATTCCCATCTGCCCATAACCGCTGGCACGGCTTTCGAAAGTTCAAATCCCTGCAGGGGTGTCCCAACTTAGCCCATCACAAGCTCTCACGGTCAACGAAGGAATAGACCTCCTCCCGAGACGTTCCGATCAGACTCGGTATCCCGGTACAACAAGACATTTCGACAGGGTAAAACTAAACCAGCAACACCGCCCGAATGTGCCGACAAATCCCGATAGGAGCTGCACATATCTCTTTCTCAGGGCACACTCAGATGAGCGCTCCATACAACTAAAACCAAACCTCGAGTTTCCCCGAGGGGGCGCTGCACAGGATTCTAGTTTGGACCAACACTCAGAGGAGCACTGGCCCGGGGGGTAAAATAATGATGACCCTCAGGAGCGCGACTCCCAAGGGAAAAGAAAAGGCTAGGTGGCAAATGGTAAAACCAATGTTGGGCATTGCTGGAAGAGCTTTACTTAAGGCGAACTGTCAAGGGGTTCCCATAATAGCCCAACCGCGTAAGGAACGCAAAATCCGGGAACATAACACCGATATGACGGAAACTAGGGCGGCAAGAGTGGAACAAAACACCAGGCATAAGGCCGAGCCTTCCACCCTTTACCAAGTATATAGATGCATTAATTAAATAAGATACATTGTGATATCCCAACAAGTAAACATGTTTCAACAAGGAACAACATCTCCGTGTTCCAACAAGGAACAAACTTCAATCTTCACCTGCAACTAACAACGCTATGAGAGGGGCTGAGCAAAGCGGTAACATAGCCAATCAACGGTTTGCTAGGACAAGGTGGGTTAGAGGCTTGGTTCAACAATATAGGAGGCATGATAAGCAAGTGGTAGGTATCGCAGCATAGGCATAGCAAAAGAGCGAGCAACTAAGCAAGCAAAGATAGAAGTGATTTCGAGGGTATGATCATCTTGCCTGAAATCCCGCAAGGAAGAAGAACGGGTCCATGAAGAAGACAAACGGACGCAATCGAACGAATCCTCACAACACGACGTTACCGGAAACAACCCGAAGAAGCAACACCGGAAAGAAGCAAACAACATAGTAAACAACCACCACAATAAACATGACATGATGCACAACCAAGTATGATGCATGTCCGGTTTAATGAAGCATGGCATGGCAAAATGCACAAACAATCCTACAAATTAAGTGGAGCTCAACATGCAACTCCGTTGCATATTGACGAAACACCACATGACTTATTTAGTTCTCTCTCGTTAGGTACTCAACAATATTAAATGTTGTTTAAGCATGGCAAGTGGTGAAGCATAACAAAACTATATCATCTAAACAATTTAAATGGGGCCGGACATAACAAATAACAAATCCAGTAAATCCCCATATGCCTTAGTAATTTAATGCAACAACAATTTAAACATTTTAATTGTTGTTATCATGATGCAGATGACATGAACAAGTTTATGCAATTTTTATTAAAACTTGACAAGAGCATTATTATGAAGCATTTGACATCATGGTGGAAAGGAAAAGGGTGCCACGACGACGAATCCGAAAATGATGCCACGACAACATATCGGTTATCCGGTAGCCCACGGGGATACCGGTGCAAAAGGAAGTGACGGGAGCGTGTCATGCAAGGATGGTGGGGTGCTCCCGATTACGGGGTTCCCACATGTCGGTGGAAAGGCAAAAGAGGGGCAACGTGCACCGAACAACTCCGACACGGAGTAAACACGAGCATTTCATACAACACGCAACATTCGTTCACGGGCGTCGTCTCGGGGTTATACCTTCGAAGCGTGTGTTGTCGGAACGGACCAAGTCCGATGCGGTGTAGGGGAAGTAGACATTCTCGTCACATTCGTAGTGGTAGTAGTTGTACTCATGCCGTAGTGGAAGTAGTGGTTCGCGTCGAAGGTAGTGGTACTTGGCAAAATGCATGTCGACGGCAGTTGTTCTCCTATCGTGGTGGAACTTGGCGCTTGCGGTATTGATAGCTCGAAGGGGTACTTGGCGTGTCCGAGGTCTCCGGCCGTAGTGGTACTTTATGAAACGGGTAGTCGAACTTAATGAAAAACGGGTCTCCTCGGGGACTTGATGCATCCGAATTCTTCGGGTATGTAGTAGTACTTGGCGTTCGGAGTCCGGGTCTTGCGGGTGGTGTACTTGGTGCTTGCGGTTCCGATACGGGGGTGCATGCATCCACGGTAACACTGCATGGCGCAAAGAGGCGACGACTTGGGCGGCTGTGGACAAGGACTCGGGCAGCTTGTGTATGAGCTCGATGGGGCTTGGCTGCTGCTCGTCTCCTTCAACAGGTGACAGAACGAAGGCGCAGCGGCACTGAATAGCGAAGCAACAGCTACAGCGAGGCAGCGGTGCCATGGTGAGGTCGCAGGCGAGAACGACGACAAACTTGGCACGCTGGAGGTGGAGGGGAACACGACGAGGCGGACGACAGCGGCAAGCTCGCTGGCACGGCTGCTGGCGGAGCTCGCCGGGCGACGGAGGCGCGGCGCTGGCAAAGGGACGCCACGGTAGAGGAACGGGTCTCCGGCGACGAGGCGCAGCAGCGGCAACGGCCATGGAGGACGGCGGTGTTGAGGCGGGAATGGTCGCTAGGCTCCGCAAGCTCCTGGCGGAAGAGGAGAAGCTGCAGGGGCGGAGTTTGGCGGCGTCTCCTTGACGCGTGCGGGGCTGGAAGAAGCGGAGCGGGGACGGCAGGGCGTGGTGCCTCGCTCCTCTCTTTGGCGAAGCAGGGAAGGAGGAGATCGAGGGAGAGGGCGCTGCGAGCGAGGGAGAGGGAGGCGCAGGTGGGAACGACCGAACAGGGAGGGGATCGGCCAGGAGATGGAGATCGGGCCTCTCCTGGCGGCGCTGGTGGGAAGACGAGGGAAAGGAGTGGGGAGCGAGAGGCTGGATCTAGGTTTAGGAGAAGTGGCCTTGGAAGCCGGCCTGGGTGCGGGATGGGCCGGCGCTGGCTGAGCTAATGGGCCGGCCGGGTGGCCGAGGCCCAGGTAGCTGATGCCGCTGCTTTTTTATTTCTTCAGACAGAAATACAAAAAGGAAAAAGTAGGGGGAAAAGGAGAGGAGCTAGAGAAATATAAAAATATATTCATGATCCTGAAAATGTGCTCTATTTAACAAAATTGGTTTGGAGATTTTAAAGGAAGAAAAAATAATTCAAGTTTGAATTAAACTCAAACTTGAAGCATTTTAAACCCTAACCAAAACAATTTCAAAAGAGATGAAATTTGACAGAGAGGTTGAGGGCATGGTCGAGAATTTATAGGAAAAGACTGAACAGAAATAGAGAAGGGGAAAGTGGCACTTTCAAAAGAAAGGAACTAGAAGGAAAAGAGAAGGAGATGATGCATGGGACAAAGGCATTGGGATATTTTGCAAGTGTGTTTGCGGTAATTCCAAACGAGTGGAATATTTTTATTTAGCTCCCTAATATTGGGAGGATATGTTATAAAGAGAATCACCATGTGAATTCCCTCGATTTAAATGGACCGAAGATCCATGCAATTTATTTAGGTGAGTTACAAAAGATTTATGAGATGATGGCATGATGACATGATGCAATGCACATGATGCACCAAACCAAACAAAACACACGATGAAACCCGGAAACCACGGAAGGCATCTGAAGCTCCGGTCTTGGGGCGTCACAACACTCCACCACTATGAGAGGATCTCGTCCCGAGATCTTGAATGGCACCATAGGGAAAACGGAAGAGAAAGAGAAGAGGTAACACTAAGTTGCTTCTTTGACAAACGAGTGAAACCAAATAACCTTGAGAGGTTGAACAAATTCAAGAAAAGAATACAACGATGGTGAACAAAGTTGAAAACACTCCGTTAACAAGGAGGGACAAAGAACATTGCGAAAAACCTTGAGGTTGAAGGGCAAGATATATATTGAAAGCACTCCGGTTAAGAAGTTATGCAAGACTTGATACGGTGAAAAGAACTTGAGCAGAGGACACGACACTCCGGTTAAATGGATAGGCATGGAAAGAAACATGATCTTTGACAAAACGAGATGATGGGTTGAAAAGATGAACATCACAATGCCTCCGGAACAAAAGTAAGAATGGAATGGAGTGAACGAAGGGAAACAAGGTCTCGAGGTAGCATGCTTACAACAAAAGCTAGAATGGAGTTGTTGGAAAACCAACAACGAAAAGAATAAGCTTGATATGGTCTTATGGAATACATCTCAAATTATGAGGTGACAACCTGCCACTCACGGGAAAAGAATTGTATTGATATAGACAAGGAGACGAGAAAATATTTCACCGGGAGGGTAAAAGAAGAACTTGGGTCATTTATAAGCACCATAAATATCAACAATCCTTAGAGAAAGCTTTAGGTGAAACATGACACTAGATAACTCCAACGAAGAGGTTGGTGGATTTGAAATACCTCATTCTTAACAACATGTGAATCATGAAACATGAACTCAAATTATCAAGAATGACATAATACCAGCTCCAATGATACGGTTGAAAGAATTGCACTCCGGATAGCAAGATGAAGAAAACTTGAGCTCCTCGGAAAAGAATCTTGATGAACACTTCAAGAAGGAATATAAATCCTTGATGAACCCTCATGTAGAACCTTCATGAGAACTCAGGTAAACAAAAGGTAACAAAAAGAAAGAGAAGTTGAGAACACAAGGTAAAACCTTGTAATGATTTAGATGAATCTCCATGGTGAAATAATTGAGAGAACTTGGAACTCCGGGAAAAGAAAGATGAACAAAAGAAATCAAGAATTTGATGAGCCTCCGGAATAGGGAATTGAGTTCAGTCGATGCAACAAGAATAAGAATTACATTATGCCTATCCTTCACCAATTAAATTGATGACAAAAAATGGATTTGGCATACTACTCATTCTCGTATCAAGGATTAAAAGAGATATAACATAAACTTAATGGACCACCGGTAGGATTGAAACAACGAATGAATTGATATGATGAAGAAGGAAGAGAACACTTGAGCGAACCACTGAAAGAATTGAAAATGATCGAAGTAGGGGTGCATCACCGGTAAGAATTAGCAAATGAACGAAGGTGCTTGAGACAAACTAGATACATGAGAACGAAGAGATCAAGAACTGATTAGAGGATATTTGATTGATGCGCCGGCAAGATAGGAGAATGATAACTGGCAGCTGAGAATGAATAAACCTGAATTGATGGACTCCGGATAACAAACTGAGAAGACTCTTGAATTACTCCGGATAGGTGAAAAGAATTCTCACGATCAAAACAATTACGAGAGGATGGCAACAAGCTAGAATCACGAATCTTGAAGAGAATGGAGCAAGATTAAAGAGAAACTCTTCTTCGGTCTTCAAAATGACGAGAAACATCACCAAGAATTATTTAGACACTCCGGAAGAATCAAAACGAAGAGGTTGAGCCAACGATGAAAAGAATTGTGAAAGATCTAGGAGAAATACATATGACTGATGATGAATCATTCTTACGTCAAACTTTGACAAGAACTTTGAGGATAGCTCCGGGAAAATAAGAGTCAGGTAAGATCCTGGGAACAGACCTGTGGGTTAGGGCCCACTCAAAAGAAACAGCGTTGAAATGATTTAAAAGAGAGGTTGCATCGGTTGAATTAAATGACTTGAATGAGATAACATCCTCGAAAGATCTTGAAAGAATCTTGAATGACAAGACGAACCTTTTGAGAAAATTTGAGCACTCCGGGACAATTGAATAGCGAGAGGTGAAAGATTGAGAATTGCACCAGCATGAGAAAGCATTGAAAACGAGGAAAGGGATATGATCAACACCAAAAGCTTGACTTGAAACCACCGGAGAAGATAAAAGAAACGAAGAATGATGAACTAGAGACTCCGTTAGTAACTTCATGAGAATCACCGGATAAGAACATGAAGGAAATAGAATGGAGGGACCTCCATAATAAATGGATATTTGATAAAGAAATCCGAGTCCTCGAAGAAAAAGGGTGGGTGGGTGGGAAAAACAAAGGCAACTTGGAGACGGATGAAACAAACACCGTTGAGAAGAACTGATCATTGATCTTGCGGAAGTTCAAATGATCGTGTCCACTTGAAGAGAAGCACACCGGTTAAAAAGGATTGACATGACAATCTCGATTATCAAGAAGGATTAGTATTCACATAGAAATATGAGAAGACCATTTAGGAAAGGTATGGAATCAACTCTTGACTTCGAAGCAACTCGAATACCACAACTCAAAACAAAACGAAGGATTGGCTTGCAGAATAAGCCAGAACAAACATATGATAGAGATTTCGTCCGAAGTTTTCGTGGTGGGGCCTACACGGGCTCGATCGTACAGCACCATCATGTACAAGGCAGTGCACATGACATACGAAGCGTCCCCGAGTCGGCATAGCCAAGGACTCTTTAAGACACAACGAGACCACTGTAAAACCGACCGTGAATAGGCGGACCACTAGACGTCGAACCCCAATTTCATATCATACATCTGTCGGAAAGATATCCTAAGAGCTACTTGAATTCCCACTTATGGAACTCCCGAACCTTTCTGGTTATGCAATCAGGTGTTGGGGATACAGGGGAAGCATAATATCTCACCCAAACTAACAAATCCTACATCCAGCTGTATCCATCCTTCAACACATAACCAAGAAACCTTCGGAAATCATCTACCTCAACCTTCGAAAAGCATCCGTTATACAAGTTATGGTGATACTCCCGAACTCCCGCCCCAGTACTTGGTGGCGTCGAGGTTATCTCACCAACGAACTGTATAAAAGAGATTTTCGATGTCGGCGTACTAGACTCAGGTATTCCCAGAACTGCAACAATAAAATTATGACGACAACACCTCAGAGCTCAACTCCCCGGGACACTTCCACTAAACCCCTGACAGGAGGCACCAAGACAATGTTCTCATCATAAAACCATCGGAACGATTCCAAGATACCCGCGTGATCCTAAATTTTTTTTTAGTGAAATTTGAGAAGAGAAGAGTCGAAACTCTATGTCAGGATGCCTTACCAGAGCGATGAGGAGACTGGGAAGTAAAAAGAATTCCTAAACTCTCCGATATATAATTCCTAAAGACTCAAAACATTTTTCTAGACACGACTCGGCCGCTAAAAATGATCAAGCAATGGGGCTCCTAAGGTCGGGGAAGGCTCTGATTACCAACTTGTTACGCCCTCGATGTGGCTATATCTCCCACGTGTCGAAGCACGACTTAGAGGCATAACCGCATTGAAAGCAATGTCGCAAGAGAGGTAATCTTCACACAACCCATGTAATGCATAAGGAAAAAAGATACATAGTTGGCTTACAATCGCCACTTCACACAATTACATGAACAAAGCATTACATCATCCATATACACTCAAGGTCCGACTACGGAACCAAAATAAAAGAAGAACCCCAAATGCGACAAGGTCCCCGATCGACCCCAACTGGGCTCCACTACTGATCAACTAGAACGAAGCAAGACAAAGGACAAGATCTTCAACTAGCTCCTCCTTGAGCTTGGTTGCGTCATCTGCACGGACTCAACGGCACTTGCAAACTGGTTTTGGAAGTATCTGTGAGCCACAGGGACTCAGCAATCTCACACCCTCGCGATCAAGACTATTTAAGCTTATGGCTAAGGTAAAGGTATGAGGTGGAGCTGCAGCAAGCGACTAGCATATATGGTGGCTAACATACACAAATGAGAGCGAGAAGAGAAGGCAAAGCATGATCGATGAAACTATGATGAAGAAGTGATCCTAAACAACCTACGTCAGACATAACTCCAACACCGTGTTCACTTCCCGAACTCCGCCGGAAAGAGACCATCACGGTTACGCACGCGGTTGATTCATTTTAATTAAGTTAAGGTTCAAGTTATCTACATCCGGACATTAACAAATTCCCATCTGCCCATAACCGCTGGCACGGCTTTCGAAAGTTCAAATCCCTGTAGGGGTGTCCCAACTTAGCCCATCACAAGCTCTCACGGTCAACGAAGGAATAGACCTCCTCCCGAGACGTTCCGATCAGACTCGGTATCCCGGTACAACAAGACATTTCGACAGGGTAAAACTAAACCAGCAACACCGCCCGAATGTGCCGACAAATCCCGATAGGAGCTGCACATATCTCTTTCTCAGGGCACACTCAGATGAGCGCTCCATACAACTAAAACCAAACCTCGAGTTTCCCCGAGGGGGCGCTGCACAGGACTCTAGTTTGGACCAACACTCAGAGGAGCACTGGCCCGAGGGGTAAAATAATGATGACCCTCAGGAGCGCGACTCCCAAGGGAAAAGAAAAGGCTAGGTGGCAAATGGTAAAACCAATGTTGGGCATTGCTGGAAGAGCTTTACTTAAGGCGAACTGTCAAGGGGTTCCCATAATAGCCCAACCGCGTAAGGAACGCAAAATCCGGGAACATAACACCGATATGACGGAAACTAGGGCGGCAAGAGTGGAACAAAACACCAGGCATAAGGCCGAGCCTTCCACCCTTTACCAAGTATATAGATGCATTAATTAAATAAGATATATTGTGATATCCCAACAAGTAAACATGTTCCAACAAGGAACAACATCTCCGTGTTCCAACAAGGAACAAACTTCAATCTTCACCTGCAGCTAACAACGCTATGAGAGGGGCTGAGCAAAGCGGTAACATAGCCAATCAACGGTTTGCTAGGACAAGGTGGGTTAGAGGCTTGGTTCAACAATATAGGAGGCATGATAAGCAAGTGGTAGGTATCGCAGCATAGGCATAGCAAAAGAGCGAGCAACTAAGCAAGCAAAGATAGAAGTGATTTCGAGGGTATGATCATCTTGCCTGAAATCCCGCAAGGAAGAAGAACGGGTCCATGAAGAAGACAAACGGACGCAATCGAACGAATCCTCACAACACGACGTTACCGGAAACAACCCGAAGAAGCAACACCGGAAAGAAGCAAACAACATAGTAAACAACCACCACAATAAACATGACATGATGCACAACCAAGTATGATGCATGTCCGGTTTAATGAAGCATGGCATGGCAAAATGCACAAACAATCCTACAAATTAAGTGGAGCTCAACATGCAACTCCGTTGCATATTGACGAAACACCACATGACTTATTTAGTTCTCTCTCGTTAGGTACTCAACAATATTAAATGTTGTTTAAGCATGGCAAGTGGTGAAGCATAACAAAACTATATCATCTAAACAATTTAAATGGGGCCGGACATAACAAATAACAAATCCGGTAAATCCCCATATGCCTTAGTAATTTAATGCAAGAACAATTTAAACATTTTAATTGTTGTTATCATGATGCAGATGACATGAACAAGTTTATGCAATTTTTATTAAAACTTGACAACAGCATTATTATGAAGCATTTGACATCGTGGTGGAAAGGAAAAGGGTGCCACGACGACGAATCCGAAAATGATGCCACGACAACATATCGGTTATCCAGTAGCCCACGGGGATACCGGTGCAAAAGGAAGTGACGGGAGCGTGTCATTCAAGGATGGTGGGGTGCTCCCGATTACGGGGTTCCCACATGTCGGTGGAAAGGCAAAAGAGGGGCAACATGCACCGAACAACTCCGACACGGAGTAAACACGAGCATTTCATACAACACGCAACATTCGTTCACGGGCGTCGTCTCGGGGTTATACCTTCGAAGCGTATGTTGTCGGAACGGACCAAGTCCGATGCGGTGTAGGGGAAGTAGACATTCTCGTCACATTCGTAGTGGTAGTAGTTGTACTCATGCCGTAGTGGAAGTAGTGGTTCGCGTCGAAGGTAGTGGTACTTGGCAAAATGCATGTCGACGGCAGTTGTTCTCCTATCGTGGTGGAACTTGGCGCTTGCGGTATTGATAGCTCGAAGGGGTACTTGGCGTGTCCGAGGTCTCCGGCCGTAGTGGTACTTGATGAAACGGGTAGTCGAACTTAATGAAAAACGGGTCTCCTCGGGTACTTGATGCATCCGAATTCTTCGGGTATGTAGTAGTACTTGGCGTTCGGAGTCCGGGTCTTGCGGGTGGTGTACTTGGTGCTTGCGGTTCCGATCCGGGGGTGCATGCGTCCACGGTAACACTGCATGGCGCAAAGAGGCGACGACTTGGGCTGCTGTGGACAAGGACTCGGGCAGCTTGTGTATGAGCTCGATGGGGCTTGGCTGCTGCTCGTCTCCTTCAACAGGTGACAGAACGAAGGCGCAGCGGCACTGAATAGCGAAGCAGCAGCTACAGCGAGGCAGCGGTGCCATGGTGAGGTCGCAGGCGAGAACGACGACAAACTTGGCACGCTGGAGGTGGAGGGGAACACGACGAGGCGGACGACAGTGGCAAGCTCGCTGGCACGGCTGCTGCGGAGCTCGCCGGGCGACGGAGGCGCGACGCTGGCAAAGGGACGCCACGGTAGAGGAACGGGTCTCCGGCGACGAGGCGCAGCAGCGGCAACGGCCGTGGAGGATGGCGGCGTTGAGGCGGGAATGGTCGCTAGGCTCCGCAAGCTCCTGGCGGAAGAGGAGAAGCTGCAGGGGCGGAGTTTGGCGGCGTCTCCTTGACGCGTGCGGGGCTGGAAGAAGCGGAGCGGGGACGGCAGGGCGTGGTGCCTCGCTCCTCTCTTTGGCGAAGCAGGGAAGGAGGAGATCGAGGGAGAGGGCGCTGCGAGCGAGGGAGAGGGAGGCGCAGGTGGGAACGACCGAACAGGGAGGGGATCGGCCAGGAGATGGAGATCGGGCCTCTCCTGGCGGCGCTGGTGGGAAGACGAGGGAAAGGAGTGGGGAGCGAGAGGCTGGGCCTAGGTTTAGGAGAAGTGGCCTTGGAAGCCGGCCTGGGTGCGGGATGGGCCGGCGCTGGCTGAGCTAATGGGCCAGCCGGGTGGCCGAGGCCCAGGTAGCTGATGCCGCTGCTTTTTTATTTCTTCAGACAGAAATACAAAAAGGAAAAAGCAGGGGGAAAAGGAGAGGAGCTAGAGAAATATAAAAATATATTCATGATCCTGAAAATGTGCTCTATTTAACAAAATTGGTTTGGAGATTTTAAAGGAAGAAAAAATAATTCAAGTTTGAATTAAACTCAAACTTGAAGCATTTTAAACCCTAACCAAAACAATTTCAAAAGAGATGAAATTTGACAGAGAGGTTGAGGGCATGGTCGAGAATTTATAGGAAAAGACTGAACATAAATAGAGAAGGGGAAAGTGGCACTTACAAAAGAAAGGAACTAGAAGGAAAAGAGAAGGAGATGATGCATGGGACAAAGGCATTGGGATATTTTGCAAGTGTGTTTGCGGTAATTCCAAACGAGTGGAATATTTTTATTTAGCTCCCTAATATTGGGAGGATATGTTATAAAGAGAATCACCATGTGAATTCCCTCGATTTAAATGGACCGAAGATCCATGCAATTTATTTAGGTGAGTTACAAAAGATTTATGAGATGATGGCATGATGACATGATGCAATGCACATGATGCACCAAACCAAACAAAACACACGATGAAACCCGGAAACCACGGAAGGCATCTGAAGCTCCGGTCTTGGGGCGTCACAGCCAGCCTGCTTAGTGTCCTCGTTTCCTCTTTGGTGCAAAGGGGGTAAGCGCAGGCGCGAAGTACCGAGGCATCTAGCAAAGGTTACCTTATTGGTGCAACAAGACAAAGACCGGCAAAGCGGCAAGACGGAGGTCACCGTGGAGCCCAAGACAGCGTCATCGCTAGTGCCTCTGGTAGTCGAAGACCAACTTTAGTTAGGATAACTTGTACTAGTTGTTCCCCTTCGAAACGGCCGTTGTTGGCTCCCTTCCCGCTCAATATTTTGGCAGAGTACTAGGGCCTCTATAAATAGAGATAGTCACCACAATAGGAGGGAGAGCTCATCTCATCTGGGGACAGACTGAATCCACCCAAGTAGGACACCGCACCAGCTCAAGAACACCTCTCGTGAGGCTGTTCTTCCTTTGTACTGTTCATCATCAGCCCCTGAGGCAATCCACCACACCCCAAACTAGAGTAGGGTATTACACCACAACGGTGGCCCGAACTAGTATAAACCCTATGCCCCTTGTGTTGTTCATCGTGTAGCTTAGATTCACAGTGAGGTGTTGGGATGTGGATCGGTAGGGGGAAGATCTTCGCGCTCACCCCAGAGTTTGAACCTTAAGGGTTTTGCCAGAACCGATATCCGACAGTGGCTGGGCAGGACGCGGTCTTAGCCTGGCGTTCCTCCCGAACCACCACCAGGGCTGCGCTGGCGGAGTAGGGAGTGGAGGCAAGGTAGAGCACCAGGGACTCAAGAGGGCGCGGTACCACCATCATGGGAGGGCTGGTCAGATATTTCTTGAGGTCTTGAAACTCTTGGTCTTCAAACGATCCCTTCTTCTTCATCAGCTTAAAGAATGGTAGGGTGCGCTCCCCCAGCTTGGAGATGAAGCATCCTAACGCAGTTACGCGACCGGCGAGCTTCTGCATTTCTCTGAGGGTTTGCGGCGGACTCATGTCTTTGATTGCCTTGACCTTCTCCGGGTTGGCCTCGATCCCCCTTTGGGACACGAGGAAGCCCAGCAGCTTGCTGGAAGGGACGCCGAACACACACTTCTCCTAGTTGAGTCGCAGGTCCACCTGGCGAAGCCTCCCGAAGGTCTCCTCCAGGTCCTAGATCAAGGTCCTTGCCTCCCGAGATTTCACCACAATGTCGTCGACGTATGCCTCGGCGTTTTTCCCGATCTGCCGGCTCAAGGCGATGTGCATCAGCCACTGGAAGGTCGTGCTACGTTGCGCAACCCGAAAGGCATGCAAGTGTAGCAGTACACTCCACATGGGGTCAGGATGGTTGTATTCTCCACATCTTCCACCGCCATCTTGATTTGGTGATAACCTGAAAACGCATCCAGGAAACACAGCAGGTCGCACTCGGCGGTAGAGTCGACGATCTGGTCGATGTCGGGAAGCGGGAATGGATCTTGGGGGCAGGCCTTGTTGAGGTTGGTGAAGTCGACACACATGCGCTCCTTTCCCCCCTTTTTTGGCATGACAACGGGATTTGCCAGCCATTCGGGGTAGCAAACCTCGCGAATGACACCTGCTGCCTCTAGCTTGCGGGTTTCTTGGATGATGAAGGCCTACTTCTCTGACTGCCACCTCGCTTTATGCTTCACGTGGCGTACATTGGGGCATGGATTCAGATGATGCTCAGTCACCTCCCTTGGGACCCCCGCTAGCTGCTTGGGTTCCCACGCGAACACCTCCTTGTTCGAGCGCAAGAACTTCACCAAGGCCTTCTCTTGGTCGGGGTCGAGGTTGGAACCTATGGTGAAGGTGGCTCCTGAGGACCCGTATTCCTCAACTGGCACCTTCTTGGTCCCCGCCTTATCCTGGGTGAACAACTGCTTCTTTTTGGTCGGTGCAGCTTCCTTGGCCTTCGAGGCGTCCGCGCCAGTGGGCTGCGCCACCGCGGGGGCCTTGAGGGCCAGCTTGAGTGCCAGCAAAGCCTCCTTGGTATCTCTAGCTACGGTGAGGACGCCGCTGCTCACGGGCATCTTCATGAGGTTGTAGGCCGGATGGGTTGCTGCCATGAACTGAGCCAAGCTAGGGTATCCGAGGATGGCGTTGTACGGGAGGCCGATGTGGGCGATGTCGAAGTCGACTAGCTCCGTGCGGTAGTTGTCGTGGGTGCCGAAAGTCACGGGAAGGCGGATCTGCCCCAGGGAACTGGAGGAACCGCCTCCGACGCCCGAGAAGGGCTTGCTGGATCGGAGCCGCTCCAGAGGTACATGGAGGAGGCTGAAGGCCTCGACCGAGAGCACGTTGAGGCCAACACCACCATCTATGAGGGTTTTGGTGACGGCCACCTGGTAGATGGTGGGCGTGCAGAGCATCGGGAGCGCACCCGAGCAGGCGGTGTTGATGGGGTGATCTTCTGAGTCGAAGTTCAGGTCGGCCTTGGGAGCCACCTAATGCGGGGGAGCTCTTTGCCGCGCGAGGGCGGTTCCGATCTGGCGAAAGAACGGCTTGGCGTGGCGGTCCGAGGGTGGCGCTGCGTGCCGCCCAGGAGAGCTACAATGACCGGGGGCATTGGCGCTGCATGGTGGGCGAGGAAGAGGTCGCGCAGTTCCTCCTAGGAGGCCATAGAAGACGCTGGCAGGTTGAGCAGCCAGGCGCGCGGGATGCCAGTGAGGGCCATGGGAAGCCAGTTGGCCATGACCTTGTCTTCGCCTCTGGCCTTGAGGACGGCCTCCTCGTATGCCAGCAGGAAAACCAGCGGGTCGCCGCGCCATTGTAGCGCAGCGGCATATCTGGCTTGAACTTGTGCGGCCAATGCACCTGCCGTAAGGCGGGGGCCAAGGCTCGCATCCCCCTGGCCCCAGCGCTGGCACTGTCCGCCGGAGCCGGAAGCACGATGTCCTCCATGAGGGTGAAGCGCGGTGTCGGTGGAGAGCGGTTCGACGAAAGGAGAAGCTCCGGTGCACCCATACCTGGCGCACCAAATGTCGAATATCAGGTTCCGGCAAAACCCTTAAGGTTCGAACAATGGGGTGCGCACGAAGATTTCTCCCTAACGAAACACGCCCTCAGCCTCTCCACAATCTTTAAGCTAGCGTGATGAACAACACAAGAGACACAAGATTTATACAGGTTTGGGCCACCGTTGTGGTGTAATACCTTACTCCTGTGTGTGGTGTGGTGGATTGCCTCTTCGGTTGATGATGAAAAGTACAAGGGAAGAATAGCCTCGCGAGGAGAGGTGTTAGTGTGCTTGGTGGCGTGTAGATAAACTAGGTTCGGGTCCCTTCTACTATGGTGGCTAGCCCTATTTATAGAGGCCCTGGTCCTCTTCCCAAATATTGAGCGGGAAGGGATCCAACAACGACCATTTTGAAAGGGGACAACTAGTACAAGCTATCCTAACTAAAGGTGGTCTTCGCTTGCCAAAGGCGCTGGTGATGACGCTGTCTTGGGCTCCACGATGACCTCCGTCGTGCCGTCCTGCTAGTCTTGGTCCCGTTGCACCGATATGGAAACCTTTGCCTGATGCCTCGGTACTCCGCGCCTACGCTTGCCCTCTTAGCACTAAAGGGGAAACGAGGACACTTCGCGGGCTATTACCCGCCTGGCCTTGGTCGTCATGGCTTGCATCACGGGAACCTTGCGAGGTACCCCTTGCCTTGATCTCTCTGCCTTCTTATGAGCCTGCCTGGTGAGGCCACTCCCGAGGAGGCCTTGTGTCGTCCGCCCCGCGAGGCTTGGCCCCTCGCGAGGGTCTTGAGTGTTGGCTGATGAAGACGGGCCATACTGGGCCACTGGTGGAGCCATGCCACAGGCCGTGGGCAGGCAATTCTGGGGACCCCCATTCCCAGAACACCGACAAAAATTACAATTAATTAATTAGTAATATAATTAATTAACTTAATTAACTATACTTAATTAGCTTAATTAACTAGGTTAGTCAAATTTGTCGGCGTTCTGGGAACGGGGGTCCCCAGAGTTGCCTGCCTGCGGCATGTGGTGTGGCTCAAGCGGAGGCCCAGTGCAACCCAGCTTCATCAGCTCAAGCTCAAGACCCTCGCGAGGGGCCAAGCCTCGCGGGGCGGACGACAGGTAGCTTCCTCAGGAGCAGCCTCATCAGGTAGGCTCGCGAGGAGGTGGAGAGATCAAGGCAGGGTACCTCACGAGGTGCCTGTGACGCAAGCCATGACGATCGAGACCAGGCAGGCGCCAGGCGTGCGCCGGCTTGTGCAGTGTCCTTGTTTCCCCTTTGGTGCAAAGGGGGCAAGCACAAGCCAAGGCATCAGGCAAAGGTTACCGTTTTGGTGCAACAAGACCAAGACCAGCGGAGCGGCAGGATGGAGGTCACCGTGGAGCCCAGGACGGTGTCACCATTAGAGTCTTTGGCAGTCGAAGACCAACTTTAGTCAGGATAAGTGTACTAGATGTTCCCCTTCAAAATGGCCAGTTGTTGGCGCCCTTCCCACTCATTATTTGGGAAGAGGCCCAGGGCCTCCCTCTATAAATAGAGCTAGCCACCACAGAGTAGAAGGAGGAGGTTTTTGGGTACACTAGAGAGAGAGAGGCGACTGAACTCACCCAAGCAGTTCATCGCACCAGCTCAAGAACACCTCTCGCGAGGCTGCTCTTCCTTTGTATTGTTCATTAGCCCCTGAGGCAATCCACCACACCACACACTGGAGTAGGGTATTACACCACAATGGTGGCCTGAACCAGTATAAACTTCGTGTCCCTTGTGTGTTCTTCTTTCTAGCCTAGATTCCTTGCGCGGCTTCGAGACGTGAGTTGGTAGGGGAAAGATCATCGTGCGCACCCCAGAGTTCGAACCTCAAGGGTCTACCGGAACCCGAAATCCGACATTTGGCGTGCCAGGTAGGGGTGTGCCGGAATCCTTCTTCCGCCGCCTCGCGTTCTGTCGCCTCGCCGTTTTGATGTCAAGCGACCCGACTGCCAATGCCGACCGCTGGGCAGCGTGGCCCGCCCATGCCGTGCCGCTGGCCCAGGGCGACCTCAACCTTGCGCCTCAGGCAGCTCGCGCTCGGCAGGGCGCTTTGGGGCACAGGCGACGCGGCCAAGCGTCGCCTGCCCTCACACTGCGGCAGGTGCGGTCAGCAGCAAGAGCCTCAAGCCACACCGCGGCCATAGCGCCGCACACCCGACGGGAGCAGGCGAACTCAAGGGCCGTGCTCACGGTGGCCCGAGAGCTGCTCTGGTGCAGGCTGCTGGAGGGCGGCCGTGACGTGTTGTTAGAGCGAGTGGCCGAGCTCCTGGATGGCACCGCCTCGGGAGCACCTCCTTTCTGCGTCCAGCTGCCACCCCAGATCCAGGGCGGGCTGTATGGCGGCCCCATACGTGCCCACGCAACTCCGAGCGGACTCCAGGGCCTCGACAACACCAACCCAGCCGTCGGCACCGGGCGACAAGTCGCGCCGGCCCCATCTCCCGCCGGCGAGGGAGTGCACGCTGCGGCCTTCGGCCTCGGTGGGCCACCACACTACCACCCCCAAGACAGCGCTCCAAGCCGGACTGCGTGGCGCACGGGGCACTACGGCGAGGCCCTCGGGGCGGTGGCCCCAGAAGCTTATGTGCTCCACATGGTGGATCAAGAGTGCGCACTAGAAGAAGACCATGGCTCGTTCCTGGGGCCAGGCTGGGGGGAGGAGGCGCCAGAAGCTGAGCTCTTTCAGGAACCCTAAGAGAGCCTCGACAACCGCACTGGTGGCAGCAACTTTAGGTACCGCTAATTCCTCAGGAGCAAGCTTATGCTAACCATGGGTCGCAGGAGGTACAGGTCGCCGCAGCAGATGGCTGCCCCAATGCTGCAGCCTCCTACCCCTCAGGAGGAGGGCATCGGGGGCTGCAGGAGAGGGGCCGAGAGCCGGGCTCACCCCCGCGGTGCTCGGAGCAAGGCGTTCTCAAGAGGTAGGCCCTTTGCCGGGGAGGTGCCTCAGGGCCTGCCCCTGGCAGAGGACCCGTGGTCGTCAGGGGAACCACTGGCGACCGCTCTACCCCATTGGCATCGTCCTTGGTTTCCGGTCGCCGTCGATGGCGGTAGAATGTGGTGCAAGGCGGGGCCCTCGTCTGGCGATATGAAGCAAGGCCGGTACCTTTGAAGAAGGCCCAGTGCCTGTGAAGCTCACCGCCCGTGACACTCTCGCGTAATAATGAGTGGGGCTGTACACGCCCCGGAGTCTCCGGAGAGCCGCCCTCGGGCCTCGGGGGCTCCCGTCCACGCCCGGTGGCATTACTTAGCTCCGCGCTGGTGAGAAGACGTCGAAGACTAGACTAGGTGCCGGACGCGGCTTTTTGCCTTTTGCCTTTTCCTCTGTTATCAAGGTTCTTCGATTCGAATTTAAGTTGGATTTGAGCTTGAGACTTGCGTGTGTTTGGGGAAGGGGTGTTTAGTCTCGTTCGAGCAATCTCTCGTGTTCTGGTTTCGGCTTTGCATCCAAAGTTAGCGTCAGCTGCCCCCCCTCGCGAGCCTCTCGCGAGCCGGGCTGGGCCAAGCACGTCTACAATCCGGACCGCTATCGCCGCACCCTCTCAGGAGGTTCTCGTTGCAGGATCAATGGGTTCACCCAGAAGTCACTTGAGGCGCTCCGGCTCCCACAGGCTCGCTCGGGGCCCGTCAGGGTCAAAAGGTAAACAAGTCAGCTGACCCATCGCCAGGCTAGTAGCCCAGCATAAGCTCACATGTGGCGTTATGTTTGCCAGGATACTGATTGCATACCTTTGCATGAGGGGCTCCCCCTCCCAAAATGCTCTTACAATCTTCAGGGCCGAGCCCGAACCTTTATCATACAGGGTAAACAGCAGCGACATACGATCAGTCGGACATATCACTCACCGCGTCTTCTGGGGCGCCTCCGGAGGCGTCGCTGGCGTCACTGACATCGTCACCGCCACCGCCATCACCTCCATCAACGCCAGGCTTGTCCAAAACGCCACCTTCATCGGCGGCCACGATCACGCCGTCATCATAAGATGCGAAGGCCCTGACGAGGGCGTCCACGTTGTCCTCCACCCATTGCGCCAAATCGCCCCGAATGGCTACGGGCACCGGTGCGATGGAAGCATCGAAATCAAAGTGGGGATCTCTGTTCTGTAGATAGCTGAAGACACGGGAGAAGGCATGCCCAAGCAAGGGTCGGCTCCTCTCCTCGACAAGCCAACGGGACCTATCAGAGTGGGTCTCCAGCTGTGTCATCACATCCATGAAGAACCGGAGGTTGCCAGCGTAGTTGATCACGCAAGGCCCAGCAACAGCCGCCTCGCAAATGTTGCCCAGGGCCGCATTGGCCCTTTCCCTGAGCGTTCAGAGCATGGGGGCATGCTCATGCTCCAGAGTTTGCCACTGACGGATCTCGTCCTCATTCCACCGCGCAACGACCTCGGCGCCGTCAACCCTTTGTTGGAGAAGAAGCAGCTTGGCGTGGGAAGAGGCCAGCTCCGCCTGTGTTGTGCCAAGGGCGGCTGCGGAGGAGTCCGCACTCCGCGTCACTTCAGCCAGCTTGGCCCTGAGGGTCGCGGTCCTACCCTCAGCTTCGGCCCTGATCAGCTCCAACCTCACTTCGTATTCGCGCTCAAGATCCGAGCGAGCTTCCTCCACACGGCGGTCGACCTCTTCTTGGACTCGGGCTTCCCGCACGGCGACGTCATCCTCCGCCTGAGTCACCAGACGCTCCCTCGTCTCCAACCGCTCAAGGTCAAGGTTGCGCTCGGCAGCCTCCAGCATCAGCGCCTCCTCGCGCTTCAGGAGCTCCGCCTGGTCGACGGAAGCCCCCTTCAGCGACACAACACTACTAGGAAAAGGGCTATAGATAGGATGGACACTAATGGCGCACTGTACATGTGGTGTGCCACTAGTAAATACTAATGGCGCACCATGTGTTGGTGCGCCATTAGTGTGCAAATACTAATGGCGCACCACATCCCATGGTGCGCCATTAGTAAAAAAAAAATTAAATTTTTTCAAAACTACTAATGGCGCACCATGGGAGTGGTGCGCCATTACTAGTTGACATAGTAATGGCGCACCACACCCACCGTGCGCCATTAGTAGTTTTAAAAAAAAAATAAAAAAAAATTTGTTAGTAATGGCGCACCTGTGGACAGTGCGCCATTACTAGTTTTAACTACTAATGGCGCACTTTCCACTGGTGCGCCATTACTAAGTTTTTTCAAAAAAAATTAAAAAAAATTCAATTTTTTTATATTTTTTTCAAAACTAGTAATGGCGCATCGTGGGTGTGGTGCGCCATTACTAGTTTAACTACTAATGGCGCACCACCCCACGGTGCGCCATTACTAGTTTGCCCAGCTTCCACCGAATGCACCCCCCCGTGTGGACCGGCTTTTCAGTTTTAAAAAAATAAAAGAAAATGATAAAAATGTCAAAAAAATAAAAGAAAATAAGTTTCCCATGTGATATGTGGTCTAGTTGTTGGGAAAATTTACAAATATCAATTTCGACTTTATTTGCAAAATCTCTCTGGAAATTTGTAAAATGGGCATAACTTTTGCATACGAACTCGGATTAAAAAGTTTTTTATATGAAAAATCATCTACTCGAAAAGTTACATCCGAATTTAACTGGGGGAACCCCGTTAAACATTTTCAAAATCCCCAAAAACCTAACAGAAAAAAAGTTACAGGGCTTTCAAGATCTAGAGGCAAAAAAATTCAAAAAATTGGTTTTGAATTTTTTTTGAATTGTTTTTCAAAAAATGATACGTAATATGACCGGGAAGTTTGAAATATTGACCCAAGATTAAGCCATAGTGACCTGAGATTAAGAAAAAAACAAAAAAAAACTAAAAAAATTTGAAAAAAAAATTGGAAAAAAATTTGAAAAAAATTTGGAAAAAAATTTGAAAAAAAAATTCTGATTTTTTTTGAAAAAAAATGTTACTAATGGCACACTTCTATGTGGTGCGCCATTAGTATACCAGATACTAATGGCACACCGTGGGCTATACTAATGGCGCACTAGTGGTGCGCCATTAGTAAAAAATACTAGTGGCGTGCTAGTAATGGCGCACCGGTAGTGCGCCATTAGTAGGCAAAACCGGTGCGCCATTAGTAGGCCTTTTCCTAGTAGTGCAAGGGCCGCCTAGCGCAGTTCCACTTGCCGCTCCAGAGAGTTGCTCCAGGCTTGGAGCTCCCACGCGCGCTCCTCCGCTTTCTTGCGCCGTTGGTCTGCTTCCCGGGCCTCCTCGACGGCTTGGAGCAGGCCTCCCGCGAGGCCACCAGCGATCCTTCAGCCTTCGCGTTATCAAGGTCACGCTGGTGACGCGCAAGGGCGACGACTACCTTCAGCTTGCACCTCTCTTCAGCAAGGCGCAGGCCTTCGGCCTCAAGGCGCGCATCCTTTCCAGCAAGCTCCGCGTCGAGCTGGCTCACCGCATCCGCCGCCCCCAGGAGGAACTCTTGACGAAGGGCACGACGCTCCCGAGCGCGCCTGAGCACGTCTTCCGCATCACCCTGTGCCACCGGTGTATGCGGAGGGCCCTGAGGCGGCATGCCCCCTCCCGGCATGGGGCTGGGGGCTGGCGAGGCTTGGCCCCTCATGAGGGTCTTGAGATTGAGCTGATGAAGCTGGGCTGCATTGGCCCCCCACTTGAGCCACGCCGCAGGCCACAGGCAGGCAAGTCTGGGGACCCCCATTCCCAGAATGCCGACAGTAGCCCCCAGGCCCAAGGCACGCCCGGACTTGGCTTAGCAGATAAGCGAAGGGGCAAGTGTGAAGCGCCACGGGCCCCAACAGCCTGCAGCCTTGGGCGCCACATGGCGGTTGATTGGACGTGGGCGTCTCCGCTTCCCCACGATGCCTCGGCAACCGCATGACTTGACAAAAAGGGGTGCCCGGGCCAGACTGACCTGCTTTGTTCTTACCTCCCTTACTCTAGATCCCCTTTCTCGCCCTTCTCCTACTTGCTTCCGAAATCCTCCAGATCTGCCTCAATCCTTCCCGCACGACGAGCTATGGCGCCCCGCAAGGCTCCGACTGAGGCCTGGTACTCCCCAGCTCTGCATTCCCCGAACGTGTCGGAGAGGAATCTTACCCTCCTTTGCCTGAGGACGGTGACGCAGGGCAACGTGGGAGCGACTGTGTTCAAGGCTGGCTCCGGCCAGCCCGAAGGCAAGGGGAGCACCTTCTACCCGCTCTTCATGAGCGCCATCGTCGCCGGTCTGGTGCCTCCTTTTTCCGAGTTCTTCCTTGCTGTTCTTCACCTGTACAACTTGCAAGCTCAACACCTCCACCCCAACTCTGTTGTTCTTCTGGCGATCTTCGCCTACTATTGCGAGGCTCACGTTGGGATAAAGCCCTCGGTGGCCTTGTTGTGCCATTACTTTTATCTCCAGGTTTCTCGTGGCCCCATCTCTGCATGCGTGAGTTTTGTCGCGTACTCTGGCTCCAACGCCATCTCGAAGCCCGGGAAGAGGATTGAAGGCTTCCGGAGCAGGTGGGTCATGGTGGACGCCAGGCGCATCCACCCTTGACTTGTGCTGCCCACGGGGCAGCCCAAGGCCATTGATGCGTGGTCTCGTGCGGAGCTCGTCGATCCCCACGCGAGGGCGGTGCTGGAGAGGATGGACGCGGACCTGAGGCCAGGCAACCTGGGGGCGGCGAAGCTGACCGGGGCCACACTCCTAAGGGAGTTTCTGGATCACCGGGTGGCTCCACTCCGGGAGCACTTGCTCCCGTTGTGGAGGAACGGGGAAGCAGATGCTGCCATTCGCCTGAGCTCTGCAGCCCTCACCGATGAAGATCTGGTCGCGGCCCTCCACTCCTTGGTCGGGGGATACGTCGCGAGGCCGGACGGTGCTCCTGTCCCCCTGTTTCTTCGTGACGACTGGGAGAAGGCGGTGGACACCATGCCCACCTTCAACGGTGAGGGGCTGGTGCTTGCAGTGGCTCTCGGGGATCTAACGGCGTTGCCGATGGTGAATGTGTCCTCCAGCGACTCTAGTGGGAGTGAGGAGGGAGAAGAGGAGGAGGAGGAGGAGGAGGAGGAGGAGGAAGAAGAGGAGTTCGACTCCGAGGCGACTGGCAAGGAGTCAGACGAGTCCTTCCCCCGGCGCAGGTCTCGCACCCTCCGCTCCATGTCGGACGACGACGAGGCCAGCAACGGGCGAGGAGGAGTGGCTTCTCCCCCGGTCTCGAGGAAAGACAGATCGGGGCTGGTGGCCCTAGGATCCTCTCTGGCTCCGGGGCGGTCTGAGGCCAGCTCCGGCCTTCCCGACGTGTCCTCTCCTTCCATGCCTCCCAAGGCTGACCCCAGCTGCAGGCTCTCGGGCTTCAAGTTTGGCCGGAGGCTGCTTTAACCCGCGAGCGATGACCCCTAAGTACTCGATCCGTGCTCTGCTTTGTTTTTGTCGCCGAGACTTGACGCCTGCACTCCTTGACCAGGCCGGCACCTGAGGCGAAGAGGTTGACGGGGGCTTCTGCGACCCCGCTTGAGGCGAGTTCACCTGCCGAGGCAGCACCTTCTTCTATGGGGAACGGAGGCACCGAGGCCCACGCTTCCCCTGCCCGGTCGTCCTCGCGAGCCCAGCAGGGGCACTCTGGCGAGGAGTCAGCCCCCATGGCCCCGCTGACCTTGGAGTGGCCTAGGCTTGGTGCTGCTGCTGCTGAGATGCCCAAGGCCCGGGAGGCTCCTTCCTCCCAAGCCGTGACGAACTGAGCCAGATTCAGGAGGATCTCCAGAGCGCAGACCGCCGCCTGGTGGTCGGGCGCCTAGAGTTAGCCTCCGGCTGGGCCCGCTCCGCTGCCTCTGTCCAAGCAATGCTGAGGCAGGTTGCGTCCGCCTCCGACGAGGAGAAGCAAGCCGCCCGCCAGGCTAAGGCTGCTCGCGATGCTGCCCAAGGCGAAGCTGTAGATGCCCAGGGCCGGTGCAAGGCATTGGAGTCCGAGCTGCAAGACCTACGCAAGGAGCTCGCGAAGGAGGTCTGCATCCGCCAGGAGAAGGAGGAGGGGATGAAGGCTCGGGAGGCTGCCGTCAAAGACCGGGACGCCGAGCTTGTTGACCGTCGTGGCCGGTTGGAGACGCTGGAGTAGGCGCTGAAGGTGGATAGGGCCGAGCTAGACCGCAAGGTGAAGGTCCTGGCCGAGGACCGGGTGGCCTTCGCCGAGCTGGAGGAGAAGGCTCGCGCCGCGTTGAAGACGCTCTATGAGAGCGGCTTAGAGGACCCATTGGCTGGCAAAGAGGATGGCCCTGCCGAGCTGCTTCCCTTCCTGGTCCGTGCGCTTGAAGATGCTGCGGACGGCCTTGGTCCCACGGCCGAGGCCGAGGCAGGTGCCCTGTCATCTGCAGTGCTGACGCGCGTCCTTAGCCACATCTACCTTCGCGACCCCAACGTCGACCTCGACAGCCTGATGGAACCCGTGAGCGGCGACTTTGCCGCCGCCGCTGTTGAGGCTGTGAAGGGCCGAGCCGAGGTTTTGCTAGGGAAGTTCCGTGCCTTCAGCATCTAGCCTAGACGCGACGCCACTGGTTCCGCGGCTTCAGGAGGCGGAGCCGCCCAGCGTGGCTCCATCTTAGGCGGCAGCGCCACTGGAAAGTGATCCCCTTGCGTCCTTTGTCCTGTTTTAATTCCTGCAACATGCACCATGCCTCGTGGAGGCATTTAAACTTGCGTTTGGTGTTGTGAAAACTCTTTATGGCTTGTAATATTTGCTTTTGAATTCCTTAGGATTTGCATTTTCCCTCCTATTTGCTTGTGTTCTACGTCAGTAGGGCCCGACCCCGCGCATACCTCAGCCGCCGTTAGCCCCGACCGGAAACCAGGATAGGACTAAGGAGTGAGGGGCTACATGGCAAGTTAGGCTCCTGAGTCGCGATACTCAGGAGTCCCCCTTGACATGCGAACAACAAGTAGGGAAGGGAGGCGTAGTAGTGGATTTGTCGTTCTACGTCGGCAGGGCCCGACCCCGCGCATACCTCAGCCGCCTTTAGCCCCGACCGGAAACCAGGACGGGACTAAGGAGTGAGGGGCTACATGAACAGTTAGGCTCCTGAGTCATGATGCTCAGGAGTCCCCCTTGACGGGCAAACGAGTCTTCGTACCTTGGCTCCGCTCGGGGGGAGGCGCGCGACGACCAGGTCCGAGGGACCTGGCTGGGTGGCGTGCGTCTGGGTGTAGCCCGGGTGTAGCCCCCGTGTCTAGCCCCCTCGCGTGGCACTCCCGAGGGGAGGCATTGCGATGGTACCAGACACTGAGCTTTGGGCTCCCTGAGGTTGATACGGCCGTGGGCCGCCCTCAGTTGTTTATCACCAGCGCGGAGCATATTGCTTCTGTATGTGTACAGGCATAGCCGCTCCTCGGCAGTGTCGTCAGCCAGCACGGAGCATGGTGTTTCCACTGGTACGTGGGAGGGGGCTCCCCTTCGGGAGGAGCCCCCGGGGCATGTACAGCCCCGCCCTGGCACGTGGCTGTCACGGTAGGGCTAGGAGAGGTGTATCTGGGCACCCGTGAGCCAGCGCGGGACTCACGAGGCCCTACCTCGAGGCGGGTTGCGCTTGGCTCTGGGCCATTATTAATGGTGTGTTCCTGCAGGGTGGTTAGAATGCAAATGCTCTACGTCCTCAGGTCCCGGCCCTCGAGCGAGCTCAGCCGCCACTGGTATGACAGGTCACGATGCCGTGGGTCAAGGCCAGGGGGTGAGGGCTGGAGAGCCAGTAAGAGCCCGTGAGTCGCGATGCTCAGGTGCCCCCCTTTTAACGCGCAAGCGCTTTGCATGCAAGCGGAGAGGTCCGCGATAAGTAGCAGATGATAATCATGAGGACCAGGTTAGGCTCGGAGGAGCGAATTCATATAGGTAGATGCGGAGAAGTAAACGCCACTGGGTCTGGCCCGAGCAGCCTGGGGATAATGCAGCCCGAGGGGCGCCCCCAACAAAGCAGATGAAAAACACAAGCAAAACGGATACATGCCGCAGGGACGGACCCACGTGACCTGGGAATGATGCGGCCATGCGGGCGCTCCCAGCTGAAGATAAAACTTGAAAAGATGTCACCTGATACCATTGCAGAGCGAGTGTTGGAGTAGTTGTCGATGCGCGGTGAAGCGGCCAACCCTCACGAGCCCTCGGGGCCCTGAGCCTCAAGAGGCTCTGAGGGTCTGAGCGGCTCCTCAAGGCCCGTCTCCATCTCCTCCAGGAACGCGTGGTGCCTGGCCACCTGAGCTTCCAGGATGCTCCTCATCAGGCGCTGGTGGGCAGCACCCGCGTTCGGTAGGCCAAAGGGCATGCAAACGTAGCTGTGAGGTGGACCCTCACACTGCCCCACGCGTGAAGGACGGAGGCGCTCCTGAGACGCGGCTTGGTTGAGCCCCGGTATGTCGATGTAGACACGCAGCCCACCATCCTCGCCGGGATGTGGGGCTACAGCGGGTAGGCGGCGACTGCCACGCATGACTCTTGACTCTTGTAGCTCCTGAATGTTCCTCACGATGAACCCCTGGGGGTTTTGCCTTCCTTGCCTTATACCTTCCTGAGGGAAACGTGCCTTGAAGCACGCCTCCAATTGGTGCCCGAGCGCCTCCCTCGTGATCTTGTCAAGGTCGGTGGCCCTCCAGGAGAGAGCCCCCGAGCCCTGCCTGAGGAGGGCGCTGGGCGCGCCTTCCTATGCGACAGAGGGTGGCGCCCCTTGGACGGGCGCAGATCCTGACGCAACGCCTCCGAAGGGGCCTGCCTCATGAGTTTTTGGGCCAGGTGAAGCCTTCTTCTTCTTAGGAACTGCCTTGGGGAGCCTCCCGCTCCTATGATCTGGGTCTTCGATTGTCGCGACCTGGAAGGCACGCTCAAGAGAACAACTGCATCCCTTTCCTCGCAAGGCACTGTGATGATTCCACCCCTTCCTGGCATCTTGAGGACATTGTAGACATGGTGAGTCACTGCCATGAACTTGGCCAGGGCTGGGTACCCGAGGATGGCATTGTATGGCAAGCGGATGTGAGCGACGTCGAAGTCAATGAGCTCGGTGCGGTAATTGTTGCGCTGCCCAAAGGGACGGGAAGACGAACTTGCCCTATTGGAATAGTGGAACCATCAGTGACTCCTGAGAAAGGCTTGGTTGGCTGAAGCTGATCGTATGGCACTTGGAGATTGTTGAACGTCTCGACGAACAGGACGTTGAGCCCAGCCCCGCTGTCGATGAGGGTCCTGGTGACTTGCACATTGCTGATGATAGGGGAACAAAGCATCAGGAGGACCCCGGCCATCGCCGCACACTTGAGATGGTCCGCTGAACTGAATGTGATAGTGCATGCGGACCACCTGTGTCACACCCTAGCTAGTTCATGCATTAGAGTGTTGCATCATGTCTATTCGATTCAACAGAAAGTTGAAATGGGGATGACAGAACCTCTTGCCCCCTTTGAAACCAACTAGGGTTTACCAAAAATAATTTCAATGAACCTGAAATGCCCTTCTAAAAAGTCCACCCTTTTTGTTTTGGGTCAGAACCTCTGACAAAATGGGTTCACATTTTTCTAGGACTACTAAGGTCATTGGATTAAATCATTACCTATTTTATTTTGGACATTTAAATGCTATAAAATATTTTAAATGCCCAAATAATTCTGGAAATAAGTGTGGGCTGTTGGAAATAATCTGAACAGAGCCTATGATTATTTGCAGGATTTTTGAAAGTGTCTAGGTATATTTAGAAAAGCCCAACACTTACAGAAAAATAGAAAAAGCAAACAGAAATAAAAAGAGAGAGAGGGACTTACCTGGCAGCCCACCAGCCGGCCCACCTAGCCGGCCCAGCCCAGCAACCGCTCCAGCGAGCTGCTTGGCTTGGCCAGGTAGGCGAGCAGGTGCTCGATGCCGGCTCCAGCGCGCGCCACACAGCTGCTCGCCGCCCTGCTTCCTCCCCTCGCCGCCCTGATGGCCTGGACGACCTCCACGTCGCGCCCTGACCCCTCAGGACACGCCCATTCTCCCCCTAGCTCTCTCCCTCACTCTCCATCGCCGTGGCCGATGCTGCCGCGCCCGCACCACCGTGAAGCTCGCGCTCTCCGTCGTCCCTGTGCCGCGCCACCGTGTACAGGAGCTCCGCCGCCCTCCTCTCCTTCGAGCTAGCCGAGCCCCTAGCGCTCGCTTGCCCCAAGGCCTCTGCACCGACCTCGCCCGACTCCGCCACCGCCGGAGATCCCCTTCGTCGTCGCTGCCGCACCAGTTCGTCCCCGACTGCGCCGTCTGCTCCTACGAGACCGCCGTGAGCCCAGCTACCTTCTCCCCCTTTCCTTTCTCGCTCTCGTGCACCACAACGAGCACAACAAGCTCACACACACGCGCCGCGACGGAGCTCATCGCCGGCGATGTTTCCGGCCACCCCGAGCTCCACCACTGCCACCAAACGACGGGCTCGCTCCCCGCGGCCCGTAGATGCCCTCCGCCGCCCTTTTGGTCGCCGGAGCACGAAAACGCACTTCCACCGCCGTGTCTGGCTTCGCCGGCGGCTAAACGCCGACGGGTTTGACCCCGTTGACTTTGACTGGGTGGGCCCAGGTTGACTCCCCCCTGAGTCTATGACAAGTGGGGCCCGCTCTGCTAATTAATTTAGATTAGCACTAACTAAATTTAGTTAGTTTAAATAACTACTGACACGCGGGACCCACTGGTCAGTTTGACATGGACCAGCTCCGTTGACCACAGACGTCATCCTGACGTAATGCTGACGCAGTAAATTATTTACTGGAATTATTTCTACACAGGCAATTCCAGAAAATACCACAAACTTCAAAAAATCATAGAAATTAATCTGTAGCTCCAAATGCAAAGTGCTATATATGAAAAATGATCAGAAAAATCCAATCTATCCATCTGTACTGGTTTCATGCATGTTTTAGCAAGCTAACCTTCTGTTTAGTACAGAACAAGATAAAACACTTAAAAGGGCCACTTATGAGTTTCAAACTTGAATCTTTGGTTCAAAATAGTTCAAACCCATCTGGTCTTAGTTGCATTAGCCCAATACACTCATTTTTCCATGTCTCATGCATGCATCATATTGTTGCATATTGTTTGGTGATGATTGTGTATTGGTGCTCTCTGCGGCAGGTTCTGCCCCCGAGGAGTACCGTGATTACCCCAACGAAGAACAATACCAGTGCACGGACCCATCAGGCAAGCAACCAACCATTTGATCATATCGATACAATCCCATGTTCTCGCTTCTGCTCTCTTTAACTGCATTAAGACAACGCGATTCAAACTGCTGTGTGCTACGGTAGTTGAACCCATTTCCTCTGCATGACCTGTCATTGCCACAGTAACTAGATGAAACCCACTAGCATGTGTAGGAGTTGATTGAGCCATATGTATGTGTTGTTCCTACCTTGCTATGCCTGCTATGCTTAGAGTCGTGTCAGGTCTGGTTCATCTGGGTGATGGGCTAGAGTGAAATGATCATGTCAGTATGAGAGTGATGTGTTGAACACGATTTGGTAAAGGTATCGATGAGAGGCCATGTAGGAGTACATGGTTGGTTGTTTCATTGAAGCCATCCTTAAGCACTGAGATCTGTATGTGTGATTTAAGAATCAACTACTACCATGCACTGGGCCTGAAACTAATGGACCCTCTCGGCTTCTTATTCACCCTAGTTCTCTATCCAGGAGTTGCAAGTAGTTTCTGGTGTTTGTAGTTTACTGGAGGCCGTGGACAGCGCTGACCCGCGGGGTGGGCTATGATGCGGTAGGTACGTGGCACGGTGTACCAGATGCCCGTTAGGTATCTCGGGAACCCTGCACACATCGTTCGGGGCCGTATGTGGAAACCTCGGCCGGACTCCCTAAGGATGGAACCTGGATAGGCGATAAACCTGGACTAGAGACTTAGGTGTTTAGGTAGGTCGTGGCCGACACCCACGTTGGGCTTCCGCTTGAAGGTTGCCGAGTACATGTCGTGTAAACGGCGGTAAGTGGTGAGAGCGTGTATGAAGAAGTACACCCCTGCAGGGTTAACATCATCTATTCGAATAGCCGTGTCCATGGTAAAGGAATACTTGGTTGCCTATACAGTTCATAGACAAGTAAATGGAAACTACTAAAAGCCTCAAGATATGTGTGAGTGCCGAGGATGGCTCTTCCGTAGGAAGACGGAGGTGGATCCTTGGTAGTGTATTGAAGTGGTGAATAGTGGACTCGAGTGCGCAAAACCATTTCAAGTTGGAGTCTCGTAGGATAGCTTAGCCAAGAGTCAAAGCTGGCTTGCTGCAATAACCCCACCAACCCTTCTTGATAATGTGCATGTATGTAGGATCTGATGTAAGTCTTGCTGAGTACCTTTGTACTCATGTTGCTTTAATTTACGTTTTACAGAAGACGCTACAACCCCTTCTGACGGGTTCTTCGTAGACGTTGATGTCAATGAGTAGGCAAAAGCCCAGGTGGTGATCCTGAGCTCATGAAGGACCATGTAGTATAGTCAGGCTTACCCAAGCCTATTTTATTTTACTAGTTGTCTGTACTCAGACAAATTACTTCCGCTGTTGGCTTGTATGCTTGTATGACTTGAATGTGGGTCGTGTGACCTGTACTTGTGTGTATGATATGTATGGCTCTCTGAGCCTTTAAATAAAGTACTTGTGTTGTAGAGTCATGTTGTGATGCCTTGTTGTATTTGCACATATCAAGCATATTGTGTGTATGATTGAAATGCTTCGTATTTGTGGGATCTGACTATCTAGTTGTTTATCCTGAGTAGCCTCTCTTACCGGGAAATGTCTCCTAGTGCTTCCACTGAGCCTTGGTAGCTTGCTACTGCTCCGGAATACTTAGGCTGGCCAGCATGTGTCCTTCTTTGTTCCTGTGTCTGTCCCTTTGGGAAAATGTCACGCGATGAATACCGGAGTCCTGCTAGCCCGCTACAGCCCGGTTTACCGGAGTCCTGCTAGCCCAGTGCTACAGCCCGGATTCACTCGTTGATGACCTACACATTCAATGCTGGGTCATGGATGCCTGTCCCTATAAGTTTGTGCAACTTTGGGTTTACGACTAGCCATGTCAGCCTAGGCTCCTTATCATATGGATGCTAGCGACACTATCATATACGTGTGCCAAAAGGCGCAAACGGTCCCGGGCAAAGGTAAGGCGACACCTGTGGGAATACCGTGCGTGAGGCCGCAAAGTGATATTAGGTGTTACATGCTAGATTGATGTGGCATTGAGTCGGGGTCCTGACAGCGTTGGCATCAGAGCCAGACTGCCTATAGGTTCTCCGAGCCAAACTGGTCGATGTTGAGTCTAGAAATGCTTTAGTTATATGTTGAGGAATTGATTGTGGGATGGAACGTAAGGCTCTTTTTACTCCTTTACCTCATGGCATTCTGATCTGAGTCAGTCCATTCTTCCACCGGGGGTTAAGGATTAGGATCTCTTCTCTCTATCAGGTTCACGTGTTACTAATCAGTAGTACCTTATAGGTTTCATGATTACAAGCCTAGTTCAGTTCTACTACCCCATTATGTCGCTAAGTTGGACCCAGAACCTTGATATGATATTGTTGAGTGTCTATGCAATTCTTTGCAAAATGTCTCAAAATCCTTCTGAGCATTTACGGCTGTTATGATGTCCAAATTCTGCTAGAAATTCTAATGCCTTTTTTATTATATCATGTTTCAGATGGCTTCCCGCTCTCAGAATCAAGTGGTTCGTCTAACTCGATGCCTCGATGTACCTGGCCATACTGCTATGTTGGTCCGGGTAATGACTGAGGCTGGATACTGTTGGTATCCCGAGTACACCATCGAGGAGCAGTATAGGGACTTCAATCAAAGCCAATACCTCTGCACCGTCCGGATATTTCCTAGCTATCCTGGATCCAGCGAACCCCTCCATTGTTCATATGGACTTGGGGTTACCATCGAGATGGCTGTGCAAGACGCTGCATATTCGATGATGACTATCATACGGGCCAAAACCTCCTTGCTCTGGAACACTGACTTCTGCTATATGTCGATGTCACTTCCTGGGCCAGAAGGTTACTTCACAGCTATCTACGCCGACTCTTCTCACGAGGATTCGCTACTCCGCACCACCACACAGTTGCTTGAGGACAAGGACCGTGAAAACCGTGCCTTGCGACTGGAGCTATTCAACTCCCATTCTGATCACTGGGCCACCTTGACCCGTTTTGCACCTGCTGTGCAGGCAGGGTATACGGATATGCGGGATCTCTACCCCGTGCGGTCTACTCTACCAGACCGTATGGATTGGCGTGATGTAGGGGGCATCACTCCTCCCCGCAGACCTCTTCTGCCACCGTTTGATGGTCCCAGGCCACACCCGAGTCCTTATGGACTGCAGGCTCCACGGGATCAGCTATTTCTAGATGATCACATTCAGCTTCCAGGACATGGGGGTAACTTCTATGAGGATTACTACGGAAATGTCTGAGCTGATAGTAGCACCACTAGTATTGTAAAAGTTATATCGTCCATCGTCCTGCCTGATTTGTGGGATATGACTTAGTGTGTACCACTTTCCGGAGGTGTAGAAAAATAATGTATAGGAGCTTGGGATGCCTCCGATGAGATGTAATCTTCCTTTCACCGTAGTAGTACTTCGTTTGGTCTTGTACTAAACCTTGTATGGTGTGTATGACGATGGAATAAAAGAAGCAGTTTCTGTATTTACCATGTCATACAGATGATCATCTTGCATTCCGACTTATCCATTACATTCTACATCTCTATGTCAGAATCTTATCATTCTGGACTAAACCATTGTCTTGTTTTTCCTAGGATGGTCAACACCCGCAACAACCCTGCTCCCCCGGAGCAGGCCGAAGGTAGTGGAGTCAGGGATGCAAACCTGCCTCACCCTCCTTCTCTGGCCGAGGTTATGCTGGAGGCTGAGAGAAACAAGCGGGAGACCAACCGTTTGTTGGAGCGCATCGAACAGAACACAACACAACATCAGAGGAATAACTTGGTGTCGCTCAGCGACTTCATCAAGTTACATCCACCCACCTTCCACCACTCCGTCGAGCCTCTCGATGCCGATGACTGGCTTCGTAGCATTACTCACAAGCTACATTCTGCACTCGTAGCTGAGGCTGATAAGGTCACCTTTGCTGCATATCATCTTGAAGGCCCCGCCAGTCTCTGGTGGGAGAATTATGAAGCCATGCGCCTAGCTGGCCATGTCACTACTTGGGCAGAATTTAGTGAGGATTTCCGCGAACATCACATTCCGAAGGGTCTTATGGACCGTAAGCGTGAGGAGTTCTACAGTTTCACCCAAGGTCGACTCTCTGTGGACGCATACAGCAGGGAGTTCGGTAACCTAGCACGCTATGCCACTGAAGAAGTCTCCACCGATGCCAAGACGGAGGTAAGGTTTCGCAAGGGACTTAGCCCTGAGCTTCATCGAGATCTCCGTCTGCATGAGTGCACTTCCTTTCAGAAGCTTGTGAACAAAGCCATCAGTGCTGATACGGGTCAGACTAATTTCGAAGCAACACACAAGCATGGCCGTGACATGGGTTCCTCATCCGGTGCTGGACCACAGAAGCGCCGGGTGTGGGTGCCTAACACTACCCTGCCACCCAGGTTCACACTGAGGCCATCCTATCAGGCGCCTCGTCCAGCTCAGCAATATGCACCAGCTAAGACCTATGGTGGGCCAACCAACAATGCTCCTCCACGCACCAGCTCCGTGATGTGCTTCAAGTGTGGGGAATCGGGTCACTACATGCGCGAGTGTCCCCAGACCAACCCCAACTAGTCTGGGAAGGCTGTTGGCCGTGACAAGCCAACAGGGAAGGTGTACTATGCCAAGCCGGCCACCACTACACGTGGCCATGTGAATTGTGTCTCAGCTAAAGAGGCTCAAGAGGATCCCAACATCGTTCTCGGTACGCTCCTTGTTAATTGTCACCCGACATCTGTTCTTTTTGATATTGGAGCATCTCATTCATTTATATCTGAGAGCTATGCTCGTCTGCATAACACCACATTCTGTGATATGCCCACCTCCATGGTGATTCAAACCTCGGGATCCAAATGGAAAACTTCTAAAGTAAGCCATGGGAATGAAATTCAGGTCGATAGACTTGTTTTCCTTGCATCTTTGATATCTCTCAAATCTTTGGATATTAATATCATCTTGGGTATGGACTGGATGTCAGCCCATCATGCCAAGATTGATTGCTTCTCTAGGACTGTTCAACTTACACATCCTTCGGGAAAGATAGTCAATGTCTTGACCTGAGTAGCCAAGCGACAACTATATTCTCTTAATGCCAGTCCTTTGCCAGACCTCAAAGACGTTCTGGTAGTCCGTGACTTTCCGGATGTCTTCCCAGAAGAATTGCCAGGTGTTCCACCTGACAGAGATGTCGAGTTCGTGATAGATCTCATTCCAGGAATTGTCCCAATTTCTAGAAGACCCTATAAGATGGCACCACTAGAACTAGACAAGCTTAAGAAACAACTCGATGAGTCCTTGAAAAAGGGTTTCATCCGTCCTAGTTCATCTCCACGGGATTGCCCCATCCTTTTCATCAAGAAGAAGGATGGTACGGATCGGATGGTTGTAGATTATCGACCCGTCAACTTGGTCACAATAAAGAACAAGTACCCACTCCCCAAGATCAACGATCTGTATGATCAGCTCGTTGGATCCTCAGTCTTCTCTAAGATGGATTTGAGGTTGGGCTACCATCAAATCAAAATCAGGAACGGGGACATTCCCAAAATGGCCTTTGTTACTCGTTACGGCCAATACGAGTACACCGTCATGTCCTTCGGGTTAACCAACGCCCCGGCCACCTTCTCCCGGTTAATGAACTCAATCTTCATGGAGTATTTGGATAAATTCGTCGTGGTTTACCTCGATGATAAACTCATCTATTCCAAGAACGAGGAAGAACATGCTGAGCATATAAGGCTAGTGTTGATGAAACTTCAAGAGCATCGCCTTTATGCCAAGTTCTCTAAATGCGAATTTTGGTTGCCAGAAGTGACCTATCTAGGACATGTAATTTCTGGTAAGGGTATTGCTGTCAATCCCGAGCGAGTTCAAGCCGTCCTTAATTGGACTCCACCTGAATCGGTCAAGCAAGTTCGGAGTTTCCCTGGCTTAGTGAGCTATTGTCGCCGCTTTGTCGAGAACTTCTCCAAATTTGCTAAACCTCTAACTGAACTCCTCAAGAAAAATAAAAAGTTCGAGTGGACTCCACAATGTGAGCACAGTTTTCAGGAACTGAAAAGATGCCTAACTTCTGCTCCCATACTGGTACCACCAGACTTCTCCAAGGACTTTGTTATCTATTGCGACGCCTCGCGACAATGACTAGGTTGTATTCTCATGCAAGATCGACACGTAATTGCTTATGCTTCACGGCAATTACACCCACATGAGGAAAATTACCCTACTCATGATCTAGAGCTTGCAGCTGTAGTCCATGCACTCAAAACCTGGCGACATTACCTCCTCGGTAATCGTTGTGAAATCTTCACTGATCACCAAAGTCTGAAGTACATATTCACCCAACCGGATTTGAATCTCAGGCAAAGACGTTGGGTCGAGTTGATCACAGATTTCGACTTAGGGATAACTTACACCCCGGGAAAAGCCAACGTCATGGCTGATGCGCTAAGTCGTAAATCTTACTGCAACAATCTGATGTTGAAACAAAGTCAATCACTTCTCCATGAGGAATTTCGGAAACTTAACCTTCCCATCGTTCCTTAAGGATTCCTTTCCACCTTGGTGGCGAAACCTACCCTTACGGATCAGATCATCAAAGCTCAGAAGGTAGATCTGGGGATTTCCCGTATCAAAAGAAACATCAAGAAAGGAGTTGTGAATTGTTTCTCCATAGATGATCAAGGAGTCGTATACTTCGGGAACCGTTTAGTGGTTCCCAAAGTGCGAAACCTAAGGCGATTGATCCTTAAGGAAGCTCATGAATCTCCTCTCACCATGCATCCCGGTAGCACTAAGATGTATCAGGACCTATGCCAGAGGTTCTGGTGGACTAGGATGAAGAGAGAAATTGCTCAGTATATTGCTAACTGCGATGTCTGTCATCGTGTAAAAGCAGAGCATCAATGGCCTGCTGGCACCGTTCAACCTCTAGCTATTCCTGAATGGAAATGGGATAAAATTGGTATGGACTTCATTCCCGGTTTTCCCAGGACCAAGAGAGGGAATAACGCTATCTTCGTCATTATCGTCCGTCTTTCCAAAGTGGCCCATTTCTTGCCTGTTCGCGAGAGTATAACCGCTAGTCAGTTAGCAGACTTGTACATCTCCCGAATAGTGTCCCTCCATGGTGTTCCACTGGAAATTAACTCGGATCAAGGAAGTCTCTTCACCTCTCGATTTTGGGAAAACTTCCAAAATGCTATGGGAACCCACCTTTCCTATAGCACCGCCTTACACCCTCAATCAAGTGGTCAAGTAGAACGCGTCAACCAGATTCTAGAAGACATGCTTCGAGCTTCTGTTATCTCATTCGAAATGGATTGGGAGAAATGCCTGCCATTTGCTGAATTTGCTTATAACAACAGCTATCAATCTAGCTTGGGTAAAGCCCCTTTTGAAGTTCTCTATGGGCGAAGGTGTCGAACGCCTCTTAACTGGTCAGAAACCGGGGAAAGACAATTCTTTGGCCCGGATATGATCCAGGAAGTAGAAGAGCAAGTTTGCATCGTTCGTAAAAAGTTGAAAACAGCCCAATCTCGTCAAAAGAGTCAATATGACCTAAAACATAAGGCTATGACTTTTGAGATTGACGAGAAGGCCTACCTTCGGGTTACCCCTCTGAAGGGAACCCATCGTTTCGGTATCAAAGGCAAATTAGCTCCTCGCTACATTTGACCCTTTCGCATTCTTGCCGAACATGGAGAAGTTGCCTACCAATTGGAACTACCTCCACAACTCTCCATAGTTCATGATGTCTTCCACGTTTCTCAACTCAGGCGTTGCTTCTCGGATCCTATCCGTGGAGTGGACCACGAAACGCTTGATCTTCAAGATAACCTCACGTATCGGGAGTACCCCATTCGTATCCTCGATCAAGCTGAGCATACCACTCGACGTCATAATATCAAGTTTCTCAAGGTTTAATGGTCGCACCATTCTGAGAAAGAAGCAACTTGGGAAAGGGAGGATCGTCTTCGACTTGAGTATCCCGCCTTCTTCCTGGAGGATCCTAAATCTCGGGACGAGATTCTTTTGAGTGGGGGTGAGTTGTCACACCCTAGCTAGTTCATGCATTAGAGTGTTGCATCATGTTTATTCCATTCAACAGAAACTTGAAATGGGGATGACAGAACCCCCAGCCCCCTCTGAAACCAACTAGGGTTTACCAAAAATAATTTCAATGAACCTGAAATGCCCTTCTAAAAAGTCCACCCTTTTTGTTTTGGGTCAGAACCTCTGACAAAATGGGTTCACATTTTTCTAGGACTACTAAGGTCATTGGATTAAATCATTACCTATTTGCTTTTGGGCATTTAAATGCTATAAAATATTTTAAATGCCCAAATAATTCTGGAAATAAGTGTGGGCTGTTGGAAATAATCTGAACAGATCCTATATGATTATTTGCAGGATTTTTGAAAGTGTCTAGGTATTTTTAGAAAAGCCCAACACTTATAGAAAAATAGAAAAAGCAAATAGAAATAAAAACAGAGAGAGGGACTTACCTGGCAGCCCACCAGCCGGCCCACCTTGCCGGCCCAGCCCAGCAACCGCTCCAGCGAGCTACTTGGCTTGGCCAGGCAGGCAGGCAGGTGCTCGGCACCGGCTCCAGCGCGCGCCACGCAGCTGCTCGCCGCCCTCCTTCCTCCCCTCGCTGCCCTGCTGGCCTGGATGACCTCCACGTCGCGCCCCGACCCCTCTGGACACACCCATTATCCCCCTGCCTCTCTCCCTCGCTCTCCACCGCCTTGGCCGACGCTGCCGCGCCCGCACCACCGTGAAGCTCGCATGCTCCGTCGTCCCTGCGCCGCGCCACCGTGTCCAGGAGCTCCACCGCCCTCCTCTCCTTCGAGCTAGCCGAGCCCTGAGCGCTCGCTTGCCCCGAGGCCTCTGCACCGACCTTGCCCGACTCCGCCACCGCCGGAGATCCCCTTCGCCATCGCCGCCGCACCAGTTCGTCCTCGACCGCGCCGTCTGCTCCTACGAGACCACCGTGAGCCCAGCTACTTTCTCCCCCTTTCCTTTCTCGCTCTCGTGCACCACAGTGAGCACACTGAGCTCACCCACACGCGCCGCCGCGGAGCTCGTCGCTGGTGATGTTTCCGGCCACCCCGAGCTCCACCACTGCCACCAAACGACGCGGCTTGCTCCCCGCGTCCCGTAGATGCCCTTCGCCGCCCTTTTGGTCGTCGGAGCACGAAAACGCACTTCCACCGCCGCGTCTGGCCTCGCCGGCGGCTAAACTCTGGCGGGTTTGACCCCGTTGACTTTGACTGGGTGGGCCCAGGTTGACTCCCCCCTGAGTCTATGACAAGTGGGGCTCGCTCTGCTAATTAATTTAGATTAGCACTAACTAAATTTAGTTAGTTTAAATAACTACTGACATGCGGGACCCACTGGTCAGTTTGACCTGGACCAGCTCCGTTGACCACTGACGTCATCCTGACGTAACACTGACGCAGTAAATTATTTACTGGAATTATTTCTACATAGGAAATTCCAGAAAATACCACAGACTTGAAAAAATCATAGAAATTAATATGTAGCTCCAAATGCAAAGTGTTATATATGAAAAATGATCAGAAAAATCCAATCTATCAATCTGTACTAGTTTCATGCATGTTTAAGCAAGCTAACCTACTGTTTAGTACAGAACAAGATAAAGCACTTAAAAGGGCCACTTATGAGTTTGAAACTTGAATCTTTGGTTCAAAATAGTTCAAACCCATCTGGTCTTAGTTGCATTAGCCCAATACACTCATTTTCCCATGTATCGTGCATGCATCATATTGTTGCATATTGTTTGGTGATGATTGTGTATCGGTGCTCTCTGCGGCAGGTTCTGCCCCCGAGGAGTACCGTGATTACCCCAACGAAGAACAATACCAGTGCACGGACCCATCAGGCAAGCAACCAACCATTTGATCATATCGATACAATCCCATGTTCTCGCTTCTGCTCTCTTTAACTGCATTAAGACAACGCGATTCAAACTGCTGTGTGCTATGGTAGTTGAACCCATTTCCTCTGCATGACCTGTCATTGCCACAGTAACTAGATGAAACCCACTAGCATGTGTAGGAGTTGATTGAGCCATATGTATGTGTTGTTCCTACCTTGCAATGCCTGCTATGCTTAGAGTCGTGCCAGGTCTGGTTCATCTGGGTGATGGGCTAGAGTGAAATGATCATGTCAGTATGAGAGTGATGTGTTGAACACGATTTGGTAAAGGTATCGATGAGAGGCCATGTAGGATTACATGGTGGGTTGTTTCATTGAAGCCGTTCTTAAGCACTGAGATCTGTATGTGTGATTTAAGAATCAGCTACTACCATGCATTGGGCCCGAAACCAACGGACCCTCTCGGCTTCTTATTCACCCTAGTTCTCTGTCCAGGAGTTGCAAGTAGTTTATGGTGTTTGTAGTTTACTGGAGGCCGTGGACAGCGCTGACCCGCGGGGTGGGCTATGATGCGGTAGGTACGTGGCACGGTGTACCAGATGCCCGTTAGGTATCTCGGGAACCCTGCACACATCGTTCGGGGCCGTATGTGGAAACCTCGGTCGGACTCCCTAAGGATGGAACCTGGATAGGCGATAAACCTGGACTAGAGACTTAGGTGTTTAGGTAGGTCGTGGCCGACACCCATGTTGGGCTTCCGCTTGAAGGTTGCCGAGTACTTGTCGTGTAAACAGCGGTAAGTGGTGAAAGCGTGTATGAAGAAGTACACCCCTGCAGGGTTAACATCATCTATTCGAATAGCCGCGTCCGCGGTAAAGGACTACTTGGTTGCCTATACAGTTCATAGACAAGTAAATGGAAACTACTAAAAGCCTCAAGATAAGCGTGAGTGCCGAGCATGGCTCTTCCATAGGAAGACGAAGGTGGATCCTCGGTAGTGTATTGAAGTGGTGAGTAGTGGACTCGAGTGCGCAAAACCATTTCAAGTTGGAGTCTCATACGATAGATTAGCCAAGAGTCAAAGCTGGCTTGCTGCAATAACCCCACCAACCCTCCTTGATAATGTGCATATATGTAGGATCCGATGTAAGTCTTGCTAAGTACCTTTGTACTCATGTTGCTTTAATTTACGTTTTACAGAAGACGCTGCAACCCCTTCTGATGGGTTCTTCGTAGACATTGATATCAATGAGTAGGCTGAAGCCTAGGTGGTGAGCCTGAGCTCATGAAGGACCATGTAGTATAGTCAGGCTTACCCAAGCCTCTTTTTATTTTACTAGTTGTCTGTACTCAGACAAGTTACTTCCACTGTTGGCTTGTATGCTTGTATGACTTGAATGTGGGTCGTGTGACCCGTACTTGTGAATATGATATGTATGGCTCACTGAGCCTTTAAATAAAGTACTTGTGTTGTAGAGTCATGTTGTGATGCCTTGTTGTATTTGCACATATCAAGCATATTGTGTGTATGATTGAAATGCTTGGTATGTGTGGGATCTGACTATCTAGTTGTTTATCCTTAGTAGCCTCTCTTACCGGAAAATGTCTCCTAGTGCTTCCACTGGGCCTTGGTAGCTTGCTACTGCTCCGGAACACTTAGGCTAGCCGGCATGTGTCCTTCTTCGTTCCTGTGTCTGTCCCTTCGGGGAAAGGTCACGCGATGAATATCGGAGACCTGTTAGCCCGCTACAGCCCGGTTTACCAGAGTCCTGCTAGCCGAGTGCTACAGCCCGGATTCACTCGTTGATGACCGACACGTTCGATGCTGGGTCATGGATGCCTGTCCCCGTAAGTCTATGCCACTTTGGGTTTACGACTAGCCATGTCAGCCGGGGCTCCTTATCATATGGATGCTAGCAACACTATCATATATGTGTGCCAAAAGGCGCAAACGGTCCCGGGCAAAGGTAAGGCGACACCCGTGGGAATACCGTGCGTGAGGCCGCAAAGTGATATGAGGTGTTACATGCTAGATCAATGTGGCATTGAGTCGGGGTCCTGACAACCTGAGTGGGCGCGTGGCCTCAAGCTTGGGGAGGACTGCATTCACCTCGCGAGCAAAGTGCTTGAAGATGCGCTGAGAGGCTGGGGCCTGAGCGCCGCCCAGGATGCAAGCGATTGCGCGCGGCTCCTGGAAGCCCCCAGCCCCCTCGTCCTGGTGATGGTCTTCATTCCTCCTTGGCGATGGTGGAAGAGGAGGGAGGCATGCGTTGCCTTGAGGGCGGTCCTCACGAGGCTGATCCCTCCAACCTCCCTCGCGAGGCTGGTCCTGCCAGCGGTCCTCGCGAGGCCGGTCACGCCACCCTTGGCATGGGCCACGGTCTTCCCATCGTCCTGCACCTCCTCCTCCTCGGCCATAGCTCCGGTCGTTACGCTCGGGGCGTCGGCCGATACGCCCATCTCGCACAGCCCTGAGCTCTTGGCATTCGTTGATGTTGTGTGTGTGGAGGTCATGGTACACACAATACCGGCTACCCTTGGATGACTCATGCTGATCCCTGCCTCACTTGGTGTCTCGCTCTGCTGCGAGCACAACAACTCCCTTACGCTTCACGTCCTTGACATTGGGCTTCTTCTCTTCTAGGTCGGTAGCCGGGAGCTCGAGGAGGGAGACGCGCCCTTCCTCAGCCCTGGCGCACTTGGTAGCCAGGTTGAACAGCTCCAGCGATGTGCATAAGTCTTCATGGATTACTAGCTCCTCTTTCATCTTGATGTCACACACGCCGTTGGAGAAGGCTGAAATGATGGCCTCCTCAGTCACCTTGGGAATCTTGAGGCGGGCGTTGTTGAAGCGCTGGATGTACTTCTGCAGGGTCTCTCCCAGCTGTTGCTTGATGCGGCGCAGGTCGCTCATAGCCGGGGGCCGGTCGCGGGTGCCTTGGAAGTTGGCGATGAAGCGGGTGCGCATCTCGTCCCAGGAGGAGATCGTGCCTGGGGCCAGGTTCAAGAACCACGTGCGGGCATCGTCCTTGAGTGCCATGGGAAACCAATTCGCCATGACCTTCTCGTCCCCGTTGGCGGCCTCGATGCCCAACTCATAGAGCTGGAGGAACTCCACGGGGTCCGCAGTGCCGTCGTAGTGTGGAGGCAGGTATGGCTTGAACTTGCCGGGCCACGCGACGCTACGCAGCTCGGAGGTGAAAGCGCGACAGCCTGCAGTGGCCACCAGAGCTCTCTGCTGAGGTGGGGCTTGCTCCTGGGGATTCCCGCGCGCCGCTGCCTGGAGCAACGCTGGGTCTTGACGTGGCGGTGCAGGGATGCGGTCATGGCGCACCGGTGCTGGGAGCACGCGAGCACCTTCTTGGGGGCGAGGGATCTCTTGGCAGCTCCTTTCTTGTTGGGCAGGCGCCGGACGCGGCGGGTCTCGACATGGGGTCGCGTGCCTTGGAGCCAGGGTGCCTTCTTGGGGAGGAGGTGGTGGAGGCACTTCCTGCTCCTCGCCTCCTGCGTAGGATGGAGGGCAAGGAAGCGAGAGGGATGGCATGGGAGAGGCTCCTGCGGTGTTGACGAGCTCGGTGATGTGGGCGAGCCAGTCCTCGTAGAGGTCGTCGACGGGGTGGTAGTGCAGGAGCTCACGCGCCAGGAACAGCGCGGCGTGCACGTCCGTGGGGGTGCAACGGGTGTGGGACGACGAACCGGCTCGAGTCAGCGTCAGGGTGGCGGTGCGGCCATCGCGCTGCACCGAAGGATGGAGGGATGAGGCCTGCTGCTCGTTCCCCGCCAGGCCGGTGGCGGCGCTGGCGGCAGGCGTCGGAGAACGACAGGGGCGTCCGCCGACGGGCGCCGTCTGGGTGACGCGGGTGGAGAGAGCAGCCCGACGCTCGGCGCGGGCTCGGCGAGCGTCAGCCATGGTCACGGCGGAAGATCAGACACGACTAGCGGAAGAAAGATTCCGGCGCACCCCTACCTGGCGCGCCAAATGTCGGATTTCGGGTTCCGGCAGACCCTTGAGGTTCGAACACTGGGGTGCGCACGAAGATCTCCCCCCTACCAGCTCACGTCTCTAAGTCTCACAAAGATCTAAGCAAGAAAGATGAACACATAAGGGACACGAGATTTATACTGGTTCAGGCCACCGTTGTGGTGTAATACCCTACTCCAGTGTGTGGTGTGGTGGATTGCGTCAGGGGCTGATGATGAAAAGTACAAAGGGAGAACAGCCTCGCGAGGGGCTGTTCTTGAGCTGGTGCAATGAACTGCTTGGGTGAGTTCAATCGCTTCTCTCTCTCTCTCTGGTTGATCTCTAGATGATCCAGATGCCTCTAGATCGTGGGTGGCTAGCCCTATTTATAGAGCGAGTCCCTGGGCCTCTCCCCAAATAATGAGCAGGAAGGGCGCCAACAATTGGCCATTTTGAAGGGGAACATCTGGTACACTTATCCTGACTAAAGTTGGTCTTTGGCTGCCAAAGGCTTTGACGGTGACGCCGCCCTGGGCTCCACGATGACCTCCATCCTTCTGTTCTGCTGGTCTTGGTCTTTCTGCACCGAAACAGTATCCTTTGTCTGATGCCTTGGCCCGTGTTTGCCCCCTTTGCACCGAAAGGGAAACAAGGACACTGCGCAGGCCGGCGCCCGCCTGGCGCCCGCCTGGTCCATGATCGTCATGGCTTGCGTCACGGGCTCCTCAGGAGGTGCCCTGCCTTGATCTCTCCGCCTCCTCGCGAGCCTGCCTGAGGAGGTTGCTCCTGAGGAAGCTCCCTGTCGTCCGCCCCATGAGGCTTGGCCCCTCGCGAGGGTCTTGAGCTTGAGATGATGAAGCTGGGCTGCATTGGGCCCCCACTTGAGCCACGCTGCAGGCCGTAGGCAGGCAAGTCTGGGGACCCCCGTTCCCAGAACACTGACAGCTGGGGCCTCGGAAGCCCCAACCTCAGGAGTCGTAGGCCGCAACTCCACGCTTGCCACTGCTCCAGGATGGGCTTCGGGGGATGCCGCCTTCGGGGCTCTGTGCGGCGTCAGCATCTCGACATCGGCCCCCTCAGCTCCCGGCGGTTCTCATCTCCCCGCTCCATCGCCTGAGGCAGGACCACCGTGGGCGACCGGAAGAGCAACCACAACAATTGGGTTCTCGCGGGGTCCCGTGAGGCCAACCGGACGCAGCCCCCACTCGTCAAAGTTGGGCATCTGCCTCACAAAATCGGCCCTGCCCGAGCAAAGATACAAGAGGGCAACCTCGTGTTGAAGGCTGCCTGGGGAAGGATCCCCAGTCAGGACCCTGATCACTGTCCTCAGCGCTTCAGGCGCCAGATCCTCCTCCTTTGTGCCCCGCAAAGGCCCACATCCGACGGGAGTTGCGCTGGAGAGGAGCAATGCGACGTTGGAGGAACTCCTTCACTACCTTGGGTGCCATCATGTTGAGCGGACTCAAACTCCAGAAGCGGCGCCAGACAAAGGCGAGCCGGGGGCTCACGAGCGCCTCATGATCCCAGCCTGAGTTGGGAACAGCGGGCGAGGTCGGGTGCGAGAGTAGGGGGCTGGGCACTCCGACATCCACATACAGCCACCGCTCTGTGAACCTGGCCTCATGAGGAGGAAGGCCAAAATCGATCCCCAAAGTAGCCGTCTTTGGCACGGCGAGGAAGCTCACACACCCCGAGCATTGAGTGGGGTCGCTCAGGCGCAAAGAGAAGAAGTGGTGCAGGAGGGCAACGGAAGGAGGAATGCCCACCATTGCCTCGCAAACAAAGGCGAAAACAGCCAGGAGGGTAATGGACTCAGGCCCCAAGTGCATCATGTGGATCTGATAATGGGAGAGCACCGCATTGAAGAAAGCGGAAAAGGGGGGAACCAGACCCGCCCACAGGGCATCGGCGAAGAACCGGACCTCCGTGACGACCCTATCAAAGGAGGCATGGGACGCAGGCCAGACCGGGGTCCTGCCGCACTCGTTGAAGATGGAGGCAAGAGGAGAACAGACCTTTTACAAGGCTTCGGGGTTGAGTATGATTGACTGATCAACGGCGGGGGCCGCCGCCGGAGACGAGCAGGGCGAAGGCGCGGGCTTCTTCCCCCTTTCCTTCTTCGTTGGCGCCATGGCGATGGGAAGGGGGGAGAGTTCGAGTTGGATTGGAGGTGGGGGTTGGAGCTCGAGGAAGGAGGAAGGGCAGGAAGTGCGGGAACGGCGAAAGGGGAATGGTTGTGTGCAACCACAGGTCCGCCTAGCCGGGCGCGTAATGAGGCATCGTGGGGAAGCGGAGACGCCCACGTCCACTCAATCGCCACGCGGCGCCCGAGGCCACTAGCTATTGGGTCCTGCGGCGCTTCGCACTTGCCCCTTAGCTTCTCTACTAAGCCAAGTCTGGGCGCGCCTTGGGCCCGGGGGCTACTGTCGGCGTTCTGGGAATGGGGGTCCCCAGACTTGCCTGCCTGCGGCCTGCGGCGTGGCTCAAGCGGAGGCCCAGTGCAGCCCAGCTTCATCAGCTCAAGCTCAAGACCCTCGCGAGGGGCCAACCCTCGTGGGGCGGACGACAGGAAGCTTCCTCAGGAGCAGCCTCATCAGGCGGGCTCACGAGGAGGCAGAGAGATCAAGGCAGGGTACCTCGCGAGGTGCCCGTGACGCAAGCCATGCCGATCGAGACTAGGCGGGCGCCAGGCGAGCACCGGCCTGCTTAGTGTCCTTGTTTCCCTTTCGGTGCAAAGGGGGCAAGCACAGGCCAAGGCATCAGGCAAAGGTTACCGTTTCGGTGCAACAAGACCAAGACCAGCGGAGCGGCAGGATGGAGGTTCCTGTGGAGCCCAGGACAGCGTCACCATCAGAGTCTTTGGCAGTCGAAGACCAACTTTAGTCAGGATAAGTGTTCTAGATGTTCCCCTTCAAAATGGCCAGTTGTTGGCGCCCTTCCCGCTCATTATTTGGGAAGAGGCCCAGGGCCTCCCTCTATAAATAGAGCTAGCCACCACAGAGTAGAAGGAGGAGGTTTTTGGGTAGACTAGAGAGAGAGAGGTGACTGAAATCACCCAAGCAGTTCATTGCACCAGCTCAAGAACACCTCTCGCGAGGCTGCTCTTCCTTTGTATTGTTCATCAGCCCCTGAGGCAATCCACCACACCACACACTAGAGTAGGGTATTACACCACAATGGTGGCCTGAACCAGTATAAATCTCGTGTCCCTTGTCTGTTCTTCTTTCTAGCCTAGATTCCTTGCGAGGCTTTGAGACGTGAGTTGGTAGGGGAAAGATCTTTGTGCGCACCCCAGAGTTCGAACCTCAAGGGTCTGCCGGAATCCGAAATCCGACAAAATTAAGCATTGACAAACGACCCCACACGTCAGTTTGACCCAGTCAACACCCTGGTGACTACTGACGTCATGCAGACGTCATGCTGTTGCATTAACGCTATTTTAGAATTAATAATAATATTATAAAATCAATTAAAACTTTATAAATCATAGAAAAAAATCCATAACTCGGATGAATATATTTTATACATGAAAGAGTCTCAGAACGACGAGACAAATCCAAATGTGCGGTCCGTTCGTCCGTCGCACGTCCCTAGCATAGCGAACATCGAACCTTTCCCCTCCGGTTCATTTGTCCGAAAATGCCTAACCCCGAGAAAACTTTCCCGGATGTTATCCCCCTTCATCGGTATCATGTAACACTGTTTTAGAACACCCCTAGCACTGCTTATTGTCTTGTCATGCATAGTATTGCACTTGTTTGCGTGTATTTACTGTTTCCCCCCCCCCCCTCTTCTCACTGGTAGACCCCGAGACCGCTTCTGATGCCGCTGTGATCGACTACGTCATAGACGACCCTTCTTCCCTTTCAGCGGAGGTTCCAGGCAAGCTCCCCTTTTGATCATCCAGATATTGCCCATTTCATTCTCTCATGCTTGCATTAGATTTTTCTACTATAATTGGTTGCTCCTATTCTGATGCATAGCCTGCTTTTGTACCTGCTATTGTTACCTACTTGCTTATCCTAAATTGCTTAGTATAAGTTGGTTAGTGATCCATCAGTGACCCCCACCTTGTCCATGTCGCCCCTACTTCATCATTGACGACTCGATCAACGTGATCGACAACCAGAGCCCGACACCTCATATCACATCACGCCCCTTTTGTTGCTCGACTCTATAGAGCTACTATCGAGTGCCGAGGGTGATACCTCGTAACGCACTCCTGATGATAATTCTATAGTGTAGCTATCTGGTCGTGGTCATTGAGGGAGATTCTTCTTTCACCACTCCCGATATGACTCTATCGTGCAACCCCTCAAGTGTGGACCGCGAGGGTGATTCCTCCTACGTTCACCTTGATGATTACATCGAGTGGAATCCACCTAGGGTGATTCCTCGGGTTTTCTCCCTTGATGTTTTGGACACACAGTTACCCGGACTTGACTTGAGATCATTGATGAAGTCGAGTCGGCCCTGAGGGGTACCCACGAGTTGATGTGAAAGTCAAGCGGGCCCGTAGAGCACCCGCAAGTATTCTACGAGGCACGACCAGGCATTCTGGATCCTTGCCGTAAGTCAATGAGACCGGGCGACGGGGTCACATTATCGTGAGTCTCTGCTTGTCTCCACAAGCCCCCAATGCACTAAAGGTTTGGGTATTTGTTCTGAGTTGGCCTCTGGCCTTTACGTACTAACCACCACGAGAGAATAGTTATGGGCCTCGGCGTCGTAGTATCAGCCGAAGCTTTGTCAGACGTCTAGTTCGGCAGTGTGGCACGGCTGGGCCGACACCATCCTTTAGTGGTGGAGCCTGGTCTGCCCTGCTCGCAACGACCCGGAGTGCAATGGGTGATGGGCCCAAGACCCCGGAGTATTTAGGATGTAGACCGGCAGGGACCTCTCTGCTGAGCCTAGGTAGGGCTGCGACGTATTGATCTTCCAAGGCCGGGCATTGACTCCGAAAAGTGTGTCCAGCCAGAGTAATCAAGCATGTTGGGTAACGTGGTGCGCCCCTGCAGGGAAGTTATATATTCGAATACCGTGTCCACCGTAATGGACGTTCAGACTTGTATCCTGATCTTATATAACTAGAAATGGATACTTGAGATATGTGATGGATATGTGGCTCCGAGTTTGCTTTCTCGCAGGGAGTTGAGAAAGGATCTTTGGGAGTTAATGTTAAAACATGCTTGTTTAATATTAAAATGCTATTCTTTACTCTTCTACATGCTTCAAGATGCTCGGAGCTGCTTGAAGATCCTAGTCTTCGATAGGATAGGCCTTCCCCCTCTATTCTGGCATTCTGCAGTTCAGTCCACAGATACAAACCTTCCATTTGATACCAATGCATACTTAGCATAGACCTAATACTTCGTGTACTTTGGATGAGTACTCACGGTTGCTTTGCTACCCCTTTGCCCCCTTCTTTCTGCTTTCCAGTTGATGCAACCAGATGGTGGATCCCTTGAGCCAGATGCCACCGCCGACGGACTACTACGTGGAGACTGACAACAACGACGAGTAGTTAGGAGTTCCCAGGCAGGAGGCCTTGCCTCTTCGGTCGTTGTTGCTTTTGTGTTTGCCTTCTTAAGGCATCCTTGTTTAACTTATGTCTGTACTTAGATATTGTTGCTTCCGCTGACGCTTGTGTTTCAAGCTATGTATTCGAGCCCTCGAGGCCCCTTGCTTGTCATATAAAGCTTGTATTATTTTTATTTGTGTCTAGAGTTGTGTTGTGATATCTTCCCGTGAGTCCTTGATCTTGATCGTACACATCTGCGTGTATGATTAGTGTACGGTCGCATCGGGGGCGTCACAAGTTGGTATCAGAGCGGACTGCCTGTAGGAACCCCCATTTCCAACTCCTTGGCCGAAGTTGAGTCTAGTCACTAAAAACGGTTTTACTAACATGGCTCTGTGGCTTACGGGCCCACGTCATCATTGGGTGGTATTAGGATCTTTTATTCCTCATCTATACTCTCGGACTCTGATCTCTCTTATATTCGGGTTAAATGATTTTGCTAACTCTAACCTTAGGATCTCGTGATCACATCCATTAGGAGATTTGTATTACGCCTTTCTTGAATTGAGGGCCAGGATCTGCTTCACATGTTTCTCGGGCCGCTGGATCCTTTTATCGAGGGCACCCTACTGATATGTCTCCAACGTATCTATAATTTTTGATTGTTCCATGCTATTATATTATATGTTTTGGATGTTTAATAGGCATTTATATGTTATTTTATATTATTTTTGGGACTAACCTATTAACCGAGGGTCCAGTGCCAGTTTCTGTTTTTTTTTGCCTATTTTAGTGTTTTGCAGAAAAGGAATAGCAAATGGAGTCCAAACAGAATGAAACCTTCGTGATGATCTTTCTTGGACTGAAAGCAAAACAGAAGACTTGGAGATGAAGTCGGAGAAGCAACAAGGAGGCCACGAGGCAGGAGGGCGCGCCCAAGGGGGTAGGGCGCGCCCCCACCCTTGTGGGCCCCTCGTAGCTCCCCTAACCTAGTTCCTTCGCCTATATATATATATACTATTATACCCTTAAAACATCCAGGAGAGCCACGAAACCACTTTTCCACGACCGCAATCTTCTGTACTCGTGAGATCCCATCTTGGGGCCTTTTCCGGTGTCCTGCCGGAGGGGAATTCGATCACGGAGGGCTTCTACATCAACACCATTACCTCTCCGATGAAGCATGAGTAGTTTACTACAGACCTTTGGGTCCATAGTTATTAGCTAGATGGCTTCTTCTCTCTCTTTGATTCTCAATACCATGTTCTCCTCGATGTTCTTGGAGATCTATCTGATGTAATACTCTTTTGCGGTGTGTTTGCCGAGATCCAATGAATTGTGGATTTATGATCAAGTTTATCTATGAATATTATTTGGTTCTTCTCTGAATTCTTATATGCATGATTTGATATCTTTGCAAGTCTCTTCGAATTATCGGTTTAGTTTGGCCTACTAGATTGAGCTTTCTTGCAATGGGAGAAGTGCTTAGCTTTAGGTTCAATCTTGCGGTGTCCTTTCCCAGTGACAATAGGGGCAGCAAGGCACATATTGTATTGTTGCCATCAAGGATAAAAAGATGGGGTTTTCATCATATCAGTTGAGTTAATTCCTCTACATCATGTCATCTTGCTTAATGCGTTACTCCGTTCTTTATGAACTTAATACTTTAGATGCATGCTGGATAGCGGTCGATGTGTGGAGTAATAGTAGTAGATGCAGGCAGGAGTCGGTATACTTGACACGGACGTGATGCCTATGTTCATGATCATTGCCTTAGATATCGTCATAACTATGCGCTTTTCTATCAATTGCTCGGCAGTAATTTGTTCACCCACCGTAATATTTTCTATCTCGAGAGAAGCCACTAGTGAAACCTATGGCCCCCGGGTCTCATTTCCATATTATTGAATCTCGTTTACATCTTGCTAGTTTTCGATTTACTATTTTGCAATCTTTACTTTCCAATCTATAAACCAAAAATACCAAAAATATTTACTTTACCATTTATCTATCTCTATCAGATCTCACTTTTGCAAGTGACCTGAAGGGATTGACAACCCCTTTATCGCGTTGGGTGCAAGTTCTGGATTGTTTGTGCAGGTATTCGGTGAATTGTGTGTTGTCTCCTACTGGATTGATACCTTGGTTCTCAAAGCATAGGGAAATACTTACGCTACTTTGCTGCATCACCCTTTCCTCTTCAAGGGAAAACCAAAGCAAGCTCAAGAGGTAGCACCTGCGTTGTCCCCTGCAGATTCCTCGCTCTAGTGGTTTTCTCCGACGTTGATGTAGCCTTTGCTATGTCTCATTGTTGTATCCCTCCATCGCGTGCTACCGTGGCGCCTAGTAGGTCTAGGATGGTTCACTTGTCCGCATTCCTACTAACAACGTGTAATTGGCTCTATATATGTATCTGTATGTCTTTAATGACTACTGCTTTGTACATACTGCACCTTTGCTCATTGTTCAAGTTACATCATGAATGACTCCATACACCTACTCCACCCTCCTGTTAAACTGCTTCTTGATGTTTTTAGCAGGATGGATGACGATCCTCCACCTCCACCCGATATTGCCGCAGTGATGCAACAGTTTGAGCTGAATCGTCAGTTTATGATTGGGGTAATGACTTAGTTCCCGAACCAGAATGCTCATCAACAGTCTGCCCCAATAACACTGCAAGAATTTGTGCGCCTCAACCCATCCATTTTCCGCAACTCCACCAATCCTACGGATGCTTATGATTGGCTTCGTGACATCCTGTTTGAGATGGAGTCAGCTAATGTTGCCCCTTGCTACTGTAGGATGCTGCTAACGCGACACTACGATCAGAGACCCTTCGAGAAACTGTGTGCGATGCAATAATCGCAAACGGTGGTGTAAGAGAAGCGTCTAAAATGTGCAAAACGTTTGTGATGATGGATGCATCAAACATGGCTCAGATTTTAGTTGCGTGTGCAATGAAGGGCATACGATTTATCCAGCAGAACTGTTTGCGATGAGGAAGAACAACATAAACGGGCAGCCATATCAATGTGTGTGCGATATACGGCATACAGTTCCCTCCGATGAACTATGTGCTATTAGGGAATGCAATAGAAACGGTTGGCCAGATCAAGGTGTGTGTGATATACGGCATACAATTCACTCGGACAAACTATTTTTGATTAGGCAAGAGAACGGAAATGGTTCATCTTAACAAGATGAGTGTGATATGCGGCATTTGCGATCAGCCAAAAGAACACAAACGATTCGTGTAAACCAGATGTGTGTGATACGCAGCAAACAGCCCACTCGGATGAACTGTTTGGGATGAGAAATTATAACACGGACGGTTACTATAGTAAGTTCGTGTGCGATTCTGTTCGTACAAAAAACTTTGAAAAATGCAAACTAGTTGCTTGCGTATAAACAATTATCAAAAAGTAACGAGATAAACCTTCTTCAAGCCAATCAACATGTGTTCAAAAAACAAGAAATGTCAAAATTACAAAACAAAGACCTCTATAGACCTTGCTACTGTAGATCCCTCTTTGTAGCCTTTATTGTGCAACACTATGGAAACAGTTCAACTGAACAATATGTGTGTGATACGCGGCAAACAGGTCTGTGATCAGAAATGTGTGCGAAGACCAATAATAACACAAGCGATTGCTGCTAATAAGCCGTGTGATTTGCTCTGTCTACAGAAGAATAACATAAATGACTATATAGATCATTCACACACACCTCAATAAACAATTGCATGCATTCTAAAGGAGGAGAAACGATCGTCTAGTCATCTACTTCTTGTGATGCTCCCGCCACTGCTCTATGGCTCGATCCCTCGGCTGGGGCATGAACAAGACACTTCCTCATGTCAATGATCCGCCTGTACATCTTGCAGCTTGTGTATGCACAATTGGCCTCGTACTTGACGTGTTCTTCATCGAGTCTCTCATGCCAAACACTGTATCAGGTGTCCTTGTCCTTCTTGCTCTCATCCTTCATCTTCATGTAGTAGGGGTCGATGATGGCCGAGGCGAGGTCAACCAAGGAGTTCAATTTGTTCTTGGCTCTGCCCCAGACCTTGTAGTAGTACTGGATGTTGACAAGATTCGGGCATTTCAAGCCCTAAACCTTAAGTGCTTTTAGATCATTGGTGGTGTCCACGGCAGCGAACCTGTAGTCGGAGCTGTTGATAAACCTAGATAAACGCTCGCAAAGCCTTATGGACAGGTGGTATAATGGTAGACGAGGACGTCATGTCGCATGCACAACTGGGCGACGACAACCTTATGATCGCGCCCGACACGACCGATGGTGTACTCGAGGTCGAAGCTGACCACTTGGTCCTCGGCAAGGAACTGCTCCATAGTTTGGATGGAGCTCTCCATCGACACCGAATCGTTCGTGTACACCACCAAGAGGTTCTTCCCCCTCACGTGGGTGTCCACTATGTGATGCGTGGTGAACTACCCGCCATTGTCATCGTCAGCCGCTGGGAGCGCCATTGGAGCCATGGGGATCGCCATTGGAACTGCTGGATGTCCTCTTTGTATGTGTCGTCGTGTAGGTGCTTATTGTGTCGTGTGACGTGAGAGATGAAGGTAAATGGTCGCAGGAATAATTAGGGGCCGGGCGGCCTGGATTCTCGGCGCGTCCGAATGGCAGGTTTTGCATCAGGTAACTGCATTGTGGAGCCGCGCCCGGTGCAACTGCATGCACACGAATGTGCGTGATCGTGCGCCGGCCCAAAACACTGGCAGTGTGCGTGGAGGGACGAGGGCAGAGCACCCAGAGGGATGCGAGAGAGCAGAATACGCGCGGTGGGACGCAAGAAGAGCGCGCCGCGGCCGCCTCAACTGCAAGCAACCACACGCATAGAGCAGTTGAACACGGAGGAAATGGTCGCCTACAAGTCGGCCGACACTAGCGTCGCTGCGTAGAGAGCGGTTGTGTGCTACTACCTCCGTCTTGGTCTATAGCCCCCTTTATATTATGTGTCATACTTTGCCCTGAAACTTAACCAACAAAATGTTAATACATGTTATAAAAATTATATAATTGGAAGCTATGTTCAAATACGAGTCCAACAATATAATCTTTGGCGACATGAATTTGTATTTTGTTAGTTAAATCCTACTTATAAACCAGGACGGGTGTATAGTAGGTAATTCAATCGCAAATGTTTTTTTATTAACCATATGTGTACGTGGCCTTTCGTCCTCCTCTCTCACGTCTTGTCACCCCGCTGCCGTAGGCGGCTTACAATGCAAGCTTGCACAGCACGCGGGAGCGTTCTTTTGGCCAAACGGTGGCACCAATGAATTGTCGGTGAGCCCGTTCCCGTGCAACCTCGCAGGTTACTGTGCAAGCTTCCCGCCCGACTAGGTGAAATCCCCCAAATCCCAATGCTTACCGGCCTGCTATAAAAACCCCCACGGCCAGCGAGTCTTGTGTCGAATTTCCCCTCCCTCCCTGTAGCTTATCTTGTCTGCTTCTCCCACAATCACCAATGGCACCGGTCCGTCATGGTCGCTCAGCCACTCCGCCATCATCAGAAGACAACTCCAGCTGGGAGGCTACACCGTGGTGGCGGCGCAGTCCCCGACATAGTGTAGTGCGTGTGGCGTCCCTGTTGGGTTTGCGCGGAACACCCACCACATGCTCTGCCGCCGGTGCCCATCGGCAGCTGTTGCCGGCCACATTGCCGCCACACCAATGTCGAAAGCCAGGGCCATCGCCCGCTCCGCCATCGCGGCCTAAAGGCGAGAGGTGACCGTCGTGGACGCCACCCCACTGCCGGTCATCGTGGCCTTCACCCGCTCCGCCACCGCGGCCCGAAGGCGGGAGGTGGTGGTCCTGGCCGCCACCCCATCATCGGCCCCCCTGGCCGCCAGCCCACCGTCGACCACCGGTGTAATCACCCGCTCTGCCACCGCCACCCGAAGGCGGGAGGCGGAGGTGGATGCCGGCACATGCGTCAGCGACCTTGCGCGCTACACCGAGTTCATGCAGGAGGAGGAGGAGGAGCGCCTTGTCGAGAACGCAAAGAGTCTTACCACCACCATGGCCGCGGCACACGCCGCCTCAAAGGCGAGGAATCAAGATATCTACGGGGAGAACCACTGCTTCGAGAGGGATCGGCTGGAGCGGCAGTGGGCGTTTGAGCTGGCGGGTGTCGCCCGAACGTGCAGCAGCGGCAGACACCGTATTGCATTTGTCCAGCTCGTTGGTAGGCTCCTCCTCCTCTGCCTCTTACTAAGTGCGCTTGGCAGAGGAGAGGCTGCCGAAAGTAGTACAAAGCCCCTCCGTAGTAGTAGTATTTCGGGGCTATTTTGTTTAGTTCATCTGACTATAGATGTGGTGGAACTGTACAACGTACTTAAAATTAGCTAGTATATAAAGTAGAACTAGCTATTTCGGTATGTGGTTGTCAACAATTGGGGAAACGTTTGATTGGTTTAGCTATCGAGTTGAACTGTTTGTATAAATTAAGCACGACTGCTTAATCTATGAATGAAATCTATGCTTAATTACTGAATTTTAGTTGCAAAAATTAGATAGTGCTAGTGATTTTTAGCTGCATATTTTGACAAATCACAGTGTTACAAGGTTGACAAATGGCAATGTTACTAGATCAACAAATGTCAATCTTTCAAGTTTGACAAATGGCAACATACCCAATATGACAGATGCAAATCTTACCAAATTGTTTGTAAGTGGTTGCACACGGGTCATTCAAAACAACCGTTTGCGTTGAAGAGATGCACAAATCCTGCTCTCGATTTGCATACGGGTTTTCTATCTAAAATGTTTGCAATCAAGAGCTGCACAAATCCTGCTCGACACATTTTCCCTTGGCTTCCTGGGAAAGCTGTCGGTTTCATATGGGTGTTCTAACTAAAACGTTTGCGATCAAGATACAATATTAAACCCAAGAAAAAAACTATTTCCGGCAGCGGCGGTGCCGCGTCGTCCTTGTTGTTGTCGTCCTCCAAGATGCCATTGTTGAAGTCTTCAAGGCAGCTCAGAATGTTCTTCACTTGTAAATCAAACATCATGTCGTCGCGTGATCGACGGGCGGTGCGCGGGAGGACAGCAGCTGGCGGCGCTGAGAGGTAGCAGTCGACGGCGGCGTCCCATGCCACTGAAGGGGGTGCACGCACGGGCACGGGCACGGCGGGTGCAGCCAAACACACGGGGACTGGTGCCGCACTGGGTGGAGGCGTGGGCACGGGCACGGGAGCTGGCGCTGGTGCTGACATGTACACGAGCTCACGCGGGTTTGCGGAGACCTCGGTGACGCCCGCGGCTTCCAGCTCTACGATAGTGCTCGGCGACCAGCCGGTCAATGCTACGGGGATGGTCGCTGGCACGGGTGCGGGGATGGGAGCTGGGATGGGAGCGGGGGCAGCAAGCCAGCTCATTCTGGGCCATGTCCATGAGGCCCCATTCCTCCTTATTTTTATCTCCTCCGGCTGGGAGTCGACTTCACCAAACTTGAAGACTATTGGAAGATGATCCTTCCGCGCCATGTCCTTGGTGGAGGTCTGCGGGAGGGAGGAATGGAGGCGAATAGTAAGGCCGCCCATATTAAGCAGTGGCTCGGGCACCATTAATGGAGAGGAAGGCGGGCAACCATGGAAGTCAAAGGGCTTGATTCCCAGTGAGCCTGCGCAGCGTACAGCTTGCACGCTTCCCGGTGAGCCTACACATTGGAGGACAGCTTGCATGCCTCTCGGCCAGCCTGCGCACCAGACTGCGCTCGCACACCTCCTGTTCAGTCAAGCAGCTGTTCGCACGACACCTCCTATAGCCATTAAAACCAAGATAAGTGGCGTCATGTGAATGGTTGACATAACACCCACGATTTGAATTATACGAACATTTGCGAGGTTAGAGTGGCAGCTATTTGTTTGAAAATGCCTTTGTTGGCTGTTATTCGAGTGCTTCTTGTGTCAAAATGGACACAAAAAATACCACAGCATGTCGAGTGCCATTCCATGATAGCATGCCAAGTTTCATGAATTTCAGACGAGTATTGGATTTGCTAGAATTTAAAAACAAAGTATCTCAATGTTTTGCCGGCAATCAACAGTGCCCTAGTGTTTGAAATTCATTCCCATTTCTTGCATGGGACCTAAGCATGCACCCAAGGACAAAGATTTGATTTTTCAACCAATTTATATGCACTGTAGCATGTGCATGTAGTTCAAATTTGAATTATGCATACAAAATGCCTAGAGAACCTCGTTAATGTACAAAAATGTCCAAACAAACCCCGAAAAATGCAAAATTTAACACAACACTCCTGTTGTTCTATGTTGACACTAGAAAAAATTTGAAAGCAATAAGAGGCAGCGGATATCATTTCGTCCCCGAAGGTGGGACGTTCCCTACCGAAACGATCAGGCTTGTTGTGAGAAGCTCTGGTTTGTGAGAAGCTTATACACAAAAATGCCCCAAATGGGACAAAAAATTACCACGGCATGTTGATGCTGCTCCATGATAGCATGCCGAGTTTCATGAATTTCGGACGAGTTTTGAATTTACTAGAATTTAAAAACCAGGAATCTCAATGTTTGCGGCCGAGTGACGGTGGCAGGGTGTTTGACATTCATTCCCATTTCTTGCATGGGACCTAAGCATGCAACCATGGACACATATTTGAATTTTCAACCAACTTATATGCATTAGAGCATGTGCATGTAGTTCAAATTTGAATTATGCACATAAATGCATCGAAAACTCAATTAATGCATAAAAATGTCCAAATGAACCCCGAAATATCCCAAAAATTGATACAACACTCCTGTTGTTCTATGTTGATACTAGAAATTTTTTGAAAGCAATAAGAGGCATCTGATATCATTTCGTCCCCAAAGGTGGGACATTCCCTACTGAAACCATCAGACTTGTTGTGAGAAGCTCTGGTTTGTGAGAAGCTTATACCCAAACCTGCCCCAAATGGGACAATAAAATTACCATGGCATGTTGATGCCGCTCCATGATAGCATGCCAAGTTTCATGAATTTCAGATGAGTTTTGGATTTACTAGAAATTTAAAAACCAGGAATCTCAATGTTTGTGGCCAAGTGACGGTGGCAGGGTGTTTGACATTCATTCCCATTTCTTGCGTGGGACCTAAGCATGCAACCAAGGACATAGATTTGAATTTTCAACCAATTTATATGCATTAGAGCATGTGCATGTAGTTAAAATTCGAATTATGCACATAAATGCATCAAAAACTCAATTAATGCATAAAAATGTCCAAACGAACCCTGAAAAACCCAAAAATTGACACAACTTAACACTCTTGTTGTTCTATGTTGACACTAATTTTTTTTAAAGCAATAAGAGGCAGTTGATGTCATTTCATCCCCAAAGGTGTGACATTCCCTGCCGAAACCATCAGGCTTGTTGTGAGAAGCTCTGGTTTGTGAGAAGCTTATACCCAAACCTGCCCCAAATGGGACAAAAAAAATACCATGGCATGTTGATGCCGCTCCATGATATCATGCCAAGTTTCATGAATTTCAGACGAGTTTTGGATTTACTAGAATTTAAAAACCAGGAATCTCAATGTTTGCAGTCGAGTGACGGTGGCAGGGTGTTTGACATTCATTCCCATTTCTTGCATGGGACCTAAGCATGCAACCAATGACATAGATTTGAATTTTCAACCAATTTATATGCATTAGAGCATGTGCATGTAGTTCAAATTTGAATTGTGCTCATAAATGCATTGAAAATGCAATTAGTGCATAAAAATGTCCAAACATACCCCGAAAAAACCCAAAAATTGACACAACACTCATATTGTTCTGTGTTGACACTAGAAATTTTTTGAAAGCAATAAGAGGCAGCGGATATCGTTTCGTCCCCAAAGGTGGGACGTTCCCTACCGAAACCATTGGGCTTGTTGTGAGAACCTTTGGTTTGTGAGAAGCATATCCCCAAACCTGCCCCAAATGGGACAAAAAATTTTACCACGACATGTTGATACCGCTCCATGATAGCATGCCAAGTTTCATGAATTTCAGACGAGCTTTGGACTTACTAGAATTTAAAAACTAGGAATCTCAATGTTTGCGGCCGAGTGACAGTGGCAGGGTGTTTGACATTCATTCCCATTTCTTGCGTGGGACCTAAGCATGCAACCAAGGACACATATTTGAATTTTCAACCAATTTATATGCATTAGAGCATGTGCATGTAGTTCAAATTTTAATTGTGCTCATAAATGCATTGAATATGTAATTAATGCATAAAAATATCAAAACGAACCCTGAAAAATCCCAAAAATTGATACAACACTCATGTTGTTCTATGTTGACACGAGAAACATTTGAATGTAAGGAGAGGCAACATATATCGTTTCGTCCCCCAAGGTGGCACGTACCCTACTGAAACCATCAGGCTTGTTGTGAGAGAAGCTCTAGTTTGCGAGAAGCTTATAACCACACCTGCCCCAAATGGGACAATATTTTTACCATGGCATGTCACTGTCGTTCCATGATATCATGTCAAGTTTCATGAATTCCAGACGAGTTTTCGATTAACTAGAATGTTCAAAGCATGTATCTTAATGTTTGCGGCCGAGTGACAGTGGCAGGGTGTTTGACATTCATTCCCATTTCTTGCGTGGGACCTAAGCATGCAACCAAGGACACATATTTGAATTTTCAACCAATTTATATGCATTAGAGCATGTGCATGTAATTCAAATTTTAATTGTGCTCATAAATGCATTAAAATGTAATTAATGCATAAAAATGTCAAAACGAACCCTGAAAAATCCCAAAAATTGACACAACACTCGTGTTGTTCTATGTTGACACGAGAAACATTTGAATGTAAGGAGAGGCAACATATATCGTTTCGTCCTCCAAGGTGGCACGTACCCTACTGAAACCACCACGCTTGTTGTGAGAGAAGCTCTGGTTTGCGAGAAGCTTATAACCACACCTGCCCCAAATGGGACAATATTTTTGCCATGGCATGTCGCTGTCATTCCATGATATCATGTCAAGTTTCATGAATTCCAGACGAGTTTTCGATTAACTAGAATGTTCAAAGCATGTATCTTAATGTTAGCGGCTCAATGACAGTGTCAAGGTGTTTGACATTCATTCTCATTTCTTGTATGTGACCTAAGCTTGCAACCAAGGACAAACATTTGATTTTGCAACCCGTTTTTATGGACTAAAGCATGTGGTTTAATTTTGAATTGTGTACCTGAAATTCCTAGAAAACCAAGTTACTGTATAAAAATGTCCAAACGAACCCTGAAAAATTCCAATTTTTTTACGACACACATATAATTGCATGTTCACTGCAGATAAAAGGTCTAGCAATTCAAACACCGTCCATTGCCGCTGTGACTCCATTATGTAATTCAAATGAAAATTAAAAATCAAGTAGATCCCTCATAGTTTATTATCACCAACCGTGTGAGATATTGTACAAAATATCCTGGAGCATCGTCGGTGTATAGTACGCCTATGGCTTACGCGAGAAGGTGCGTCGGCTACAGTCCACAGCCGGCGTGTCAAGAACACTAGCTCGCTCTCCAAATATCATTTCATTGTTCAATCGTCGCCGGTGAAAGATGGGGACGTTGACCCTCATTGTGAGGGCAACTTCGGCGGCGCACTCCGGCGAGAGCGCGGCCACAGCCGCCATGCGCGTGCTAATAAGGTGCATGAGCACGACCACAATCTGCGACCGAGCGGCCATGGCAGCCCAAACGGCCGCTGTTGCTTCTCAGGTAGTGGCAGCAACATCTGCCTCGGGGATAGCAACTGGCAAGAGCGGCACAACAGCTATCCGTTCCACAGCGGTGGCCTTAGTCCTGATGGAGGCCGCCCACGACCATGTCGAGGCCGCCCACACCTAGCTCGTGGCGGTCACCGCACAAATCGAACGAAGCTTCTCCGACAATGATCGACAACCCACGGTCGAAGAGTTGGCAATCGCCGAGAGCATTCGAGCAGTCGTCCATTCCTCCGCCGCATACCTTGCGACGATGGAGCCCGTCCAAGTCCAGATCGTGGCCGCCCACATCCAGCTCATGGCGGCATTTTCCAAAGAGATGGTGGACGCGGTGGTGAGATGCTTGCTGAATATGGTGCGATGGATGCCATGGAGCTCCTTCCCTAGGAGACCGTCGGGCACGAGCTGGACATGGAGGAGGCGGTGGAGATCGACGAGCACCAGCTGTAGTAGTACTATTTGTTTTGTGTAATTAATAGCGTCGGTCTTTAATTTGTTAGAGTAATGTTTAGGCCAGCTAGCTCTGTTTAATTGCTGAACTTGCTCAATTAAGAAGTGTTGGTGTGCTGTAGTCTCCATCGTGTACCCAAATTATGCAATGACGTGGATGAGCACTGTAACCAGGGAAATTGGAACCAAAAATTTTGACGTTCAAACTCATCGCACGCGGGTTAAGCTATTTGAATCATTTGTGATGTTCACATATCGTACACATTTCTGAATAAGGGACCGTGTCTGATGACAGTTTGCGCGCCAGTTTTTCACTGAAGTGATTCCAAATTTCCGTCTTTCGTGGAAATATCTACCTCCCCGCCCCCTCCCCTTACCAAAAGCCACATTTCCCCTGTTTCTGCCTTCCTTTCCAAGTTGAAACCTTCACTCCTTGCTAGTAGCGCTGCCCCCCTCGTCAGTGACCCTCCTTCATGTTGCTCGGCCTCGTCTATCCTGGCAGGTAATCCACACTAGACCCCCATCCTCCTCCTCCTTCCACATCCCACATGCCCCGACTGCTGGCGCGACACCTTCCACCCAAATCAGCGACCCATCCACAAAATAAGCACCGCCCTAAGCCATGGTGCACACAGTATAGCCAGAAGCTCAAGGAGCATTTGGCAGCGGAGAAGCAAATCATGGCCGCACGCGCAGATGTGGTCGCGATGGCTACCATTCGTGCCGACCCCCAGATCTTGGAGGAGTACCTTGCCATTTGCTAGCTATGCCAGTTAAGCATGCTTGATTTACCCATTACATGTGCTGCTCCTACCTTTTCTTAACAAATTCGAGCGAATTGTGCTGTCTAATTTTACCATGCAATCTGTTGCTCCTATGTATCTGTTCTATATGTCGTGCAATGTGGTGCTCACTTATTAACTATTTGGTTAATTAGTTGTCGTCTTCAGGTAACTATTTGGTTCAATTCTGCAAATGTGATGTTCAATTCTCTAGGCTACAATTTTGTATTGTCTTCCATGTGAGAAATAAACCAAATTTATCTTTACAAAATACATGAGAAACAAATACAATTGATATATTTCCAAGTTGTCAAGCATGCTTGGTTTGGTTATACATTGTGCAATGTGGTGCTTAGTTAACGTTTGGTTCATTTGTGTTTTGGTGTTTAGTTAACTGTTTGGTTCAATTGTGCAATGCGATGTTCAATAGTTGTGGGTGCATTCTGTTATTGTATACCATGTGAGAAGTAAATTTAATTTGGCTGTACTAAATACATGAGAAAAAAATAAAATTGCTATATTTCCAAGTTGTTAAGCATGCTTGGTTTGGTTAACTGTGTGATCTTCTATTACGAGTATGTTATATTTTGCAATGCGGTGCTCACTTAATGTTTGGTTCATTTGTTGTGGTGTTTAGTTAACTGCTTGGTTCAATTCTGCAATGCGATGTCCAATTGTCGTGGGTGGAATTTTGTATTGTTGTGCATGTGAGGAATAAATCTAATTTGGCTGCACTTAATACATGAGAAACATATACAAGCGCTATATTTCCTAGTTCTTAATCATGCTTGGTTTGGATAAATGGGTTTTCCATGTGGCTTGAATTAATCTGATGAATCTGCAATGTGCTTATTTTTCATCAACATATTTTACTGATAGCATGTGAACCCTTACTTAACCTGATGACCAACAACCTTATATGTGTTGCAGGGAAACAATGGGAAGCACTGAGGTTTACAATCGAGGTTAACACGTGCATGGACCGTTGTCTAATAGCACATTATTGTGCAATTGCAGGAACCATTCTAATACTTAGGTATTTAACAATTTGGTCTTGCACATGTAGGTCCTGCTGCCAGAGGTTTTGACCCACTGTTCTACCCCTTTTGCATTGGGGAAATGAGTTGTCCATGAATATTGTTGGTGGGAAACGACACCTATGGGATCACTGGAATCCCATAGGTGTCGTTTCCCACCGACATCTTTGGCGCGCCAGGTAGGGGGCGCCATTGTGAGAATCGGGTCCAGTGGAAGGCCTAGCAGTTCATCATCGTCACAGCTCCTGCGGAGAAGGCAGCACCGCCCGTTGGCGTGAAGGATGCTGAGGCGGCGACGAGAGAGCTAAGTCATGCTGAATTTTAAGTTTTTCTCCTTTGATATGAGGTTATTATCCTCGACGGTTCGGCCGGTGTATGGAGAGCCTATACGCGGAGGGGCCCTCCTGCGATCGGCAATGCCCTTGTTCTATTTCGAGTCCGCTCAACAGTTGTCGGATTTTGGGTTCCGGCAGACCATTGAGGTTCGAACACTGGGGTGCATGCGGAGATTACGCTCTCTGCCTACCTGTTCCTCACCGAATCGCTAGGATCTAAACTACGAAAAGATCAACACAAGAGACACAGGGTTTATACTGGTTTAGGCCACCATTGTGGTGTAATACCCTACTCAAGTGTGTGGTGTGGTGGATTGCCTCTTGGGCTGATGATGAACAATACAAGGAAGAACAGCCTCGCGAGGGTCTATTCTTGGTTTGTGCTACTTGGTTCTGGCTCTTGGGTTCTCGATCAGGTCTAGCTGCCTCTACCCTGGGGGTGGCTAGTCCTATTTATAGGCAAAGGCCCTGGGCCTCTTCCCAAATATTGAGCGGGAAGGGCGCCAACAATTGGCCATTTTGAAGGGGAACAGCGGGTACACTTATCCTGACTAAAGTTGGTCCTTGCCTGTCAAAGGCTCTGGTGGTGACGCCGGCTTGGGCTCCACGGTGACCTCCATCCTGCTGTTGGACTGGCCTTGGTCTTGTTGCACCGAAATGGACGCCTTTGCTTGATACTCTCGCCTACGCTTGCTCCCTTTGCACCAAAGAGGAAAGGAGGACACTGTGCGGGCTGGCGCCCTTGGTCGTCATGGCTTGCGTCATGGGCACCTCACGAGGTACCCCGCCTTGAACTCTCCGCCTCCTCGTGAGCCAGCCTGATGAGGTCGTGCCTAAGGAAGCTCCTTGTCGTCCGCCCCGCGAGGCTTGGCCCCTCGCGAGGGTCTTGAGCTTGTGTTGATGAAGATGGGCTATGCTGGGCCCCCTTTGAGCCACGCCGCAGGCCGTAGGCAGGCAAGTCTGGGGACCCCCGTTCCCAGAACGCCGACAGTAGCCCCCGGGCCCATGGCGCGCCCGGACTTGGCCGAGCAGAGAGGCGAAAGGGCAAGTGCAAAGCGTTGTGGGCCCTAACAGCCTGCGGCGTTGGGTGTCACGTGGCGGTTGATTGGATGTGGGCGCCTCTGCAACCGCGCGAGTTGATAAAGGAGCGGCACCTGTTGGGGGCGACGTGGCGAGGTTGGAGGGCGCTCCTACGCCCCTGTTCCTCCGCGAGGACTGGGAGAAAGTGGTGGGGCCCATGACCGCCTTCAATGGGGACGGGCCCGTGCCCATGGAGGCTCCCGAGGACGCGGTGGACGTGTCCTCCAGTGACTCCAGCGAAGAGAAGGAAGGAGGGGAGCGGGAAGAGGGGGCTGACTCCGAGGCAGAGTCAAGGGCTCCCTCCCTCCGGCGCAGGTCCCGCGCCCTCCACCTCTCTCTAAGCGATGACGACGAGGATGATGATGAGTAGGGCGGCGGGAGCCTTCCCCCGATCCCGAAGAAGGACCAGACCGGGCTGATCCCCCGCGGGTCTGCCCCAGCATCGAAGCGATCCGCAGGCGCGTCTCCTGCTACCGGGCTCCTTGAGGCTGACCCTTGCAGCCGGCTCTCGGGCTTCAAGTATGGCCGGAGGCTGCTCGAGCCCGCAAGAGATGACCTGTAAGTGCTTGATTCCTGTCTTGTTTATTGTTTTGTTGCTGAGGCTTAACGCTCGTATCTCCCGACTAGGCTGGCGCCCTCTGCAAAGAAGCCGAACGGGGCTCCTGAGGTTCCAACCGTGGCAGTGCCTCTGCCCGCGAAAGAAAATGAGCGTGACGCACGGGCCTCTCCTACCCGGGCGCCCTCGCGAGGCTTGGCTGAGCCGGTTGGGGCGACCTCAGCCCCCATGGCCCAAGCGACTCCCGAGGTGCCCCTGCCTGATGCCGCCATCACAGCCGTTGGGGCGTAGCAGGCTCCGCCTCAGGATGTTGTGGTCACGCTGCCGTCTTCACCTCCTACTCCTCCGACTGCTGCTTCTCCGACCACTGTTCTGGATCGCGCTGTTGCCGAACTGGACCGTCTACGGCAGGATCTTCTGGGCGCCGACCCTCGTTTGGTGGTTGGGCGCTTGGAGCTAGCTTTTGGCTGGATTCTCTCCGATGCTTCAATTCGGGCGGTGCTGGTCCAGGCTTCGACGGCCTGCGACGAGGAGAAGCAAGCAGTCCTTGGGCCGAAGGCTGCCCGCGATGCCGCCTTGGGGGAGGTGGCTAATGTCCAAGGTCGCTGCAAGGCGCTGGAGAGCGAGCTGAAGGGCCTGCAGGACCGGCTCGCCGAGGAGACCTGCCTTCGTCAAGAGCAGGAGGAAGGATGAAGGCTCGCGAGGCGGCCGTCAAGGACCGGAACACCAAGCTCAAGAAGCGTCGTGACCGCCTAGGCGCGCTGGAGCAAGAGCTGGAGGCGAGGAAGGTGGAGCTGGACGGCAAGGCACGGGTTCTTGCCGAGGATCGCATGGCCTTTGCGGAGATGGAGGAGAAGGCTCGCGCTTCACTGAAGACGCTTTATGAGAGCGGCTTGGAGAGCCCGCTGGCCGGCGAGGAGGACGGCCCCGCCAAGCTGCTTCCCTTCCTGGTTCGTGCTCTTGAAGATGTCACCCTTGGCCTCGGCCCTACAGCTGAGGCCGAGGCACGCGTCTTGTCTTCTGTGGCGCTGACGCGGGTCTTCACCCACATCTATCTTCGCGACCCCAACATCGACCTCGACAGCCTGCTGGAGCCAGCGAGCGGCAAGCACGCCGCTGCCGCTGCTGAGGCCATGAAGGGTCGTGCGGAGGCTCTGCTGGGGAAGTTCCGGGCCTTCAGCACCAGGCCGAAATGGAGTGCTGCCAGCCCTGCAGCTCCACAAGGCGAATCCGCTCCGCGCAGCTCCACCGCCGACAAGTGACTCCGTCGTGGCTCTTGTCCTGCTTTTAATTCCTGCAAATGTATCATGCCTCGGGGAAGCGTTAAAACTTGCATTTGGTGATGCGATAACAGTATGGACTGTAATATTTGCTTTTGAATTCCTTGAAATTTGCACTATTTCCTTCCTGCTTGCTTATGTTCTACGCCGGCAGAGCCCGGCCCCGCGCATACCTCAGCCGCCGTTAGCCCCGACCGGAAACCAGGACGGGACCAAGGAGTGAGGGGCTACGTGATAAGTTAGGCTCCTGAGTTGCGATGCTGAGGAGTCCCCCTTGGCGCTCGAACAACAAGTAGGGAGGTGAGATGTGGGGGTGACTCCTTAGGGAGGTTAGATGCGGGTGGATCTACCGTTCTACGTCTGCAGAGCCAGGCCCCGCGCATACCTCAACCGCCGTTAGCCTTTCGGAACTAAGGAGTGAGGGGCTACATGACCAGTTAGGCTCCTGAGTCGCGATGCTCAGGAGTCCCCCTTGACGCTCAAACAACCTTCATACCTTGGCTCCGCTCGGGGAGGGACATGCGACGAACCAGGCCCGGGGGGGCCTGGCTGGGTGGCGTGCGTCTGGGCGTGACCCAGGCGTAGCCCCCGTGCCCAGCCCCCTTGCGCGGCACTCCCGAGGGAAGGTGTTGCGATGAAGCTAGACACTGAGCTCTAGGCTCCCTAAGGTTGATGCGGCCCGGGGGCCACCCTCAGTTGTTTATCACCAGCGCGAAGCATAGCGCTTCCATATGTGTACGGGCATAGAGGCTCCTCGGCAGTGTCGTCAGCCAGCGTGGAGCATGGTGCTTCCACTGGTGCGTGGGAGGGGGCTCCCCTCCAGGAGGAGCCCCCGGGGCATATACAGCCCCGCCCTGACACGTGGCCGGCACGGTAGGGCTTGACGAGGTGTATCTGGGCACCCGTGAGCCAGTGCGGGACTCACGGGGCCCTACCTCAAGGCGGGTTGCGCCTGGCTCTGGGCCTTATCTTGGAGTGTGTTCCTGCAAATTTGGCTAGATGCAGGTGCTCTACGTCCTCGTGTCCCGGCTCTCGGGCTGGTCTCAGCCGTCGCTGGTATGCCAGGTTGCGATGCCGTGGACAAGACCAGAGGGTGAGGGCCGGAGAGCCGGTAGGAGCCCTGAGTCGCGATGCTCAGGCACCCCCCCTTTAACGCGCAAGCTTGGTTAGATGTCGAAACTCTACGTCCTCGGGTCCCGGCTCTCGGGCTGTTCTCAGCCGTCGCTGGTGTGCCAGGTCGCGATGTCGTGGACAAGACCAGAGGGTGAGGGCCGGAGAGCCGGTAGGAGCCCTGAGTCGCGATGCTCAGGCACCCCCCCTTTAACGCGAAAGCTTTCGACATCCAAGAAGAAAAGGTACCGTGAACAGGCACCAAATAACAAACATGATGGGCTGAAAGCATGGCCCTAAGATAAATGCAAAAGGGGTACATGCCATTGGGTCTGACCCGAGCGGCTTGGGGATAATGCAGCCCGAGGGGCGCCCCCAGCAGAGTAAGCTAAGAACATGAAATAAAAGGGATACATGCCGCAGGGACGGGCCCATGCGGCCTGGGAATAAGGCGACCCTGAGGGCGCTCCTAGCTGGAAATGAAACTTGAAAGAAGTCACCTGGTGATGCTGAAGACAAAGGGGTGATGATGTAGCAGACTCGGTGGGCTGCGGGAGCCGATCCTCACGAGCCCCCAGGCCCTGGGGCCTTGGGAGGCTCCGGAGGCGCTGGTGGCTCCTCGAGGACCATCTCCATTTCCACCAGGGCTGCGGAACGTCTGACCTCTTGAGCCTCCAGGATGGCCCTCATGAGGCACTGGTATGCGGCAGCCGCGTTCGGCAAGCCATAAGGCATGCGGACATAGCTGTGGGGCGGACCCTCGCAGCGTCCCACTTGCGAAGGCCAGAGGCGCTCCTGAGACGCGGCTTGGTTGAGCCCTGGTATGTCGATGCAGATGCGCAGCCCACCATCCTCGCCTGGATGGGGGGCCACAGCGGATAGGCGGCGGCTGCCTCTCATGACTCTTGACTCCTGTAGCTCCTGAATGGCTTTGCTGACGAACTCCTGAGGGTTTGGCCCTCCTTGCCATGCTCCTTCTTGAGGGAAACGTGCCTCGAAACACGCCTCCACATGGTGCCCAAGTGCCTCCCTCGTGACCTTGGCGACGTCGGCGGCCCTCCAGGGGAGAGCCCCCGAGCCCTGCCTGAGGGGGGCGCTGGGCGCGCCTCCCTATGCGATAGAAGGAGGTTCCCCCTGAGCAGGCGCGGGCCCTGAGGGGCCTGCCTACTGAGGGGCCGGGCCGGATGATGTCTTCTTCTTCTTGGGGGTGGCCTCGGGAAGCCTCCTGCTTCCGCGGTCCGGGTCTTCTAGTGACGCGGCCTGAAAGGCTCGCTCCAGGGAGCACACTGCGTCTCTCTCTTCGCAGGGCACCGTGATGACTCCGCCACTTCCTGGCATCTTGAGGACGTTGTAGCTGTGATGGGTTACGTCCATGAACTTGGCCAGCACTGGGTACCCGAGGATGGAGTTGTACGGCAGGCAAATGTGGGCGACGTCGAAGTCAATGAGCTCAGGGCGGTAGTTGTCACGTGCCCCGAAGGTGACAGGGAGGCGAACCTGCCCGATCGGGACCGTGGAGCCGTCGATGACTCCAGAGAAAGGCTTGGTTGGCTAAAGCTGATTGTAGGGCACTTGGAGATTGTTGAACGTTTCCACAGACAGGACGTTGAGTCCTGCCCCGCCATCGATGAGGGTCTTGGTGACTAGCATGTTGCTGATGATTGGGGAACAAAGCATCGGGAGGACTCCGGCTGTAGCCGCGCACTTGAGCTGATCCGCAGAGCTGAACGTGATGGCGCATGCCGACAACCTGAGAGGGTGTGCGGCCTTGGGCTTGGGAAGGGCTGCATTTACTTCGCGGGCGAACTGCTTGAAGATGCGCTGAGAGGCTGGGTCTTGAGCTCCGCCCAGGATGCAGGCGATCGCGCGTGGCTCCTGGAAGCCCCCAGCCCCCTCGTCCTGATGACGGTCCTCGTTTCTTCTTGGCTGTGGCGGCAGCGGAGGGAGGCCTGCGTTCCCTTGTGGGCGATCCTCGCGTGGTTGATCCCTCCAGCCTCCCTCGCGAGGTGGGTCCTGCCAGCGAGCCGAGCAAGGTTGGTCCCGCCACCCTTGGCGTGGGCCGCGGTCTTCCCAGCGTCCTGCGTTCCTTCCTCCTCCCCGGCCGTAACCTCGGTCGTTGCGGTCGGGACATCGGCCAACCCTTCCTTCACGCACGGCCCGGAGCTCTTGGCATTCATTGGTGTTATGGGTGTGGAGGTCGTGGTACACGCAGTATCGACTGCCCTTGGAGGGTTCGGGCTGATCTCTGCCCCGCTTGGTGTCTGGCTTTGCCGCGAGCACGGCAGCCCCCTTGTGCTTCACGTCCTTGGCCTTGGGCTTCTTCTCTTCTAGGTCTGCGACAGGCAGCTCGAGGAGGGAGAGGCACCCCTCCTCAGCCCTGGCGCACTTGGTCGCCAAGTTGAACAGCTCCAAGGAGGTTCACAGGTCTTCATGCATCGCCAGCTCCTCCTTCATCTTGACGTCGCGCACGCTGTCGGAGAAGGCTGAGGTGATGGCCTCCTTGGTCACCTTGGGGATCTTGAGGCGCGCGTTGTTGAAGCGCTGGATGTACTTCTACAGGGTTTCCCCTGGCTGCTGCTTGATACGCCGCATGTCGCTCACGGCGGGTGGCCGGTCGCGAGTACCCTAGAAGTTGGCGATGAAGCGGGTGCGCATCTCGTCCCAGGAGGAGATCGTGCCTGGTGCCAGATTTAGGAGCCAGGTGCGGGCCCCGTCCTTGAGCGCCATGGGAAACCAGTTCACCATGACCTTCTCGTCTCTGTTGGCGGCCTTGATGCCCAGCTCGTAGAGCTAGAGGAACTCTGCAGGGTCAGCCGTGCCGTCGTAGCGGGGAGGCAGGTCCGGCTTGAACTTGCCGGGCCACGCGACGCTGTGGCCATGGGAGGCCTTGGGTGACGAAGAGCTTGGTCCTGCGGGTCCCCATGCGCTGCAACTGGGAGCAGCGCGGGGTCTTGACGTGCTGGAGCAGGAGCGTGGTCGGGACGAGCCGGAGCAGGGAGCGCTGGAGCAGCCTCTCGGGGGCATGGGACCTCTTGGCAGCTCTGCTCCTGCCGCGCTGGCGCCTGACGGAGCGGGTTCCGCTCAGGGGCCGCGCGCCTTTGAGCCAGGGCGCCTTCTCAAAGGGGAGGCAGCTGAGGCGCCCCAGGAGCTTCATTGCCCGCGCAGGGCGGGGCGCGGTGCAGCGAGAAGGATGGCGCGGGGGATCCCCCAGCGGCACGGACGAGCTCGGCGACTCGGTCGAGCCACTCCTCGTAGACGTCGTCGATTGGGCGGTAGCGTAGGAGCTCGTTTGCCGCGATGAGCGCAGCTCGAGCCTCCATGGCCGCGCGGGGCGCGCGAGACGAAGAACCAGCAGGGGTGAGCGAGGGTGTAGCAGTGCGGCCGTCTCGCCTCATGGATGGGTGCTGGGACGATGATTGTTGCTCGTTCCCCGTCGGGCCGGTGGCGGCATTGACGGCAGGTGACGGGGAACGATGGGGGCACTCGCCGACGGGGGCCGTCTGGGCGACACGGGAAGCGAGGGCGGCCCGGCGCTCGGCGCGGGCCCGACGAGCGTCTGACATGGACGCGATGGTCGGAGAAGAACAGGGCGACGGGAGACAAATTCCGGTGCACCCCTACCTGGCGCGCCAAATGTCAGATTTCGGGTTCCGGCAGACCCTTGAGGTTCGAACACTGGGGTGTGCGTGAAGATTACGCTCTCTGCCTACCTGTTCCTCACCGAATCGCTAGGATCTAAACTACGAAAAGATCAACACAAGAGACACAAGGTTTATACTGGTTCAGGCCACCATTGTGGTGTAATACCCTACTCCAGTGTGTGGTGTGGTGGATTGCCTCTTGGGCTGATGATGAACAATACAAGGAAGAACAGCCTCGCGAGGGTCTGTTCTTGGTTGGTGCTACTTGGTTCTGGCTCTTGGGTTCTCGATCAGGTCTAGCTGCTTCTACCCCGGGGGTGGCTAGTCCTATTTATAGGCAATGGCCCTGGGCCTCTTCCCAAATATTGAGCAGGAAGGGCGCCAACAATTGGCCATTTTGAAGGGAAACAACGGGTACACTTATCCTGACTAAAGTTGGTCCTTGACTGTCAAAGGCTCTGGTGGTGACGCCGGCTTGGGCTCCACGGTGACCTCCATCCTGCCGTTGGACTGGTCTTGGTCTTGTTGCACAAAAATGGACGCCTTTGCTTGATACTCTCGCCTGCGCTTGCTCCATTTGCACCAAAGAGGAAAGGAGGACACTGCGCGGGCTGGCGCCCATCTGGCGCCCTTGGTCGTCATGGCTTGCGTCATGGGCACCTTACGAGGTACTCCGCCTTGAACTCTCCGCCTCCTCGTGAGCCAGCCTGATGAGGCCGTGCCTAAGGAAGCTCCTTGTCATCCGCCCCGCGAGGCTTGGCCCCTCGCGAGGGTCTTGAGCTTGTGTTGATGAAGATGGGCTATGCTGGGCCCCCTTTGAACCATGCCGCAGGCCGCGGGCAGGTAAGTCTGGGGACCCCCGTTCCCAAAACACCGACAACAGTCCAAGAGGCCACGTCGAGAGCGGCAGGGTAGCCTTTTGTCATTGGCAACGCTCTCGGTTCTGACTCGAGTCAATCTCGACAGATTGAGCGGCCGCGCCAAGGTCGGTAAGGTGCTTGCCCGGCAACAAGCACATCCGGCACGATAATGAGGATCTGTCCTCAAAGCACTGCCCTGGGTTTACGTGCCGGCAAGCCTACCCGGTTGACTTGGGGTGGACATACACAGGAAGATCGAACAGGAAAATAACATGCATAGTTTCAGGGACATTGCAGAGTTATATTACACAAATTGCCGCCGCGGTTCTAAGTAAAGATAGCATTGTCTTGGTCATGAACCTGTAGCGGCAACGGAAAACGGGATGCCTAGTCCCAGCGCTGGCCCTCCAACCTTTTGATTTTGGCGATGCGGCTGAGGATGGGCTGGATACGCTCATTGAGCGCCGCGATGTCGGCATCCTCCGGCAAGCTCTTCAGCATAGCTCCGAAGTCGAGGTCTGGGTGCTAGTGCGCAATCTTGGTGAGCACCCTGGTCATGGTCCCCTGGCAGAGTATCCGGGATTCCTCGGCCAGGGAGGCCGCCCGGTTGGAGTGAAGCCGCTTCAGGGCACCGACGACCTTCTCAAAGTATATGGTCAGGTTGGGGTTGGGGCTCAGGTTCGCCTCTGGGGCGTAGCTCATCTCCGGCATCCCCATAAGGGCCAGCTGATTAGCGGCCGAGTTTGCGACAATGGCAAGGCGTTCGAGCCAGCGCTTCTCGCCCGCCACGTGGTTCGTGAGGTTGGCGGTCTCATTTATCCGCCGCTGCTTCTCCGTTGCTAGCTCTTTGGTCAGGATCCCCTCCCGGGTTCTGGCCTTCGACAGCGTCTTCTCGAGAGCTCCCAGCAGCTTGAGGTCGCTGATGGAGTTTTTCGCTGCGGAGAGTTCTCTGGCCTTGCTGATGACCTTGCCCCGTGCCACCGTCAGAGCGCCGTTGAGCGTATGCTTCTCCGGGGCCACCTTCAGAGCTTGCCCCTCCAGCTCCTTCACCCGCCGGCGTGTACCTGAGCCTGGGCGTTGAGTGATTCCTGATGCCTCCGCTCCAGCTCTTGGGTCCGCTGCAGGACGAGCTTGCCCACCTCTTCGTCCTTGCCACGGAGCATGGCGGCAAGCTTCTCCACGCGCGCGGCAAGGTCCTCTTCCTTGGTTTTCAGCGCGGCCTCGTGCTGGGTCCAGGCGGTTTCGTCTTAGTCGGCCAACTTCTTGACCGTCTCCTGGGCCTTCTCGACATCGGCCTGCTTCAGGGCGAGCTCCACCTCACGGCTGGCAAGCTCGCCCTGGGCAGCCTTCAGTTCCTCCTAGGCCCGGCGGAACCAGTCTTCCGCCTCGGTGATGCGCCCTTTGAAGTCCTCCTCCGCCTTCTCCACCACCGCTGCCCTGGACTTGGCCTTGTCCAGGCGGGCACGGTGGAGCACCTGGAGCTTTCGGAAGCTGGCACCCATGGACTGGAGCAGCTGCTCCTCCTGGGAGCTGGCGCCACCAACGCCCGGCTCATCGACGACCTCGAGCCCGGCAGCGGGAAGCGCCTCCTCGTCGAACACCTCTCCCTCAAAGGGAGCCCTGGTGCTCGATGCAGCAAGGAGATGGACGAAGAGGTCGTCGCTTACCCTCAGGTACCTGCCGGAGCAAGAGGCAGTGGACGAGGAGGGCAGGTCATCAAACGCCACCTCCTCGGCAGTGGCCTTGCTGGCCTCCCCGACAGACCCCTTGTCGGGCTCCTCAGCGGGCCCCTTGGTGGCATCCTCGGCGGCGCCTCTGGCGCTCTCCTCGGCAGAAATCTTCTCCGCCTCCGCCGCAGCATCCGCGGCAACGTCCTTGATGGTGGTTTCGGCGTCCTCTGAGGAGGGGTCTGGACGCCAAGAAAAATACAGGGCAGAGCCAAGATCGAAAGCCAGTAAGGAAAAGTGGAAAGGAAGAATGCAAGCAGAAGTGGAGAGTGAGTGCCTTACCCGTGCCGGGCCGCGAGGCAGAAGTCCCTTCTCCGCCAAGGTCTGGTGCCGAGGCGAAGCCACCGGCGCCCGTGTTCTCCCCCTCCTCCTCCATGTGCACGGCCTCGGTGCTTGGTGCCCTTGCCCGAGACGCCCCTTGGGGCGGCGTAGTTGATGGAGGCGGCATGATTCGAGAAGCCCTCTGTGGCTCCCTTTGGTGTTGCTCCTCTCCTGCATCCACGACATGGTTAACACTGAAGCATCGCGCATGACGCACGTTGATGGAGGGTGGATGGTGGACTTACGTTGGGGGCTGGGCTGGGGGCTGCTGTCCGGGCTGCTCGACAAGACTAGTGGCGTATTGGAGGTGCCTGCCGGGGGCTGGCCGCTTGCCGAAACCCTGGCCCTCTTTATCCTCTGGGCCAGCATCTCCACATCCCTGCAAGATGACGACAAGTGAGCAACGCCATCAGGGGAAGTGTAAGGAACGAGGGAGGAAAGCAAAAGCTTACTATTCGTTCTCTTCCTCCTCCTCCTGTGCTGTCTTCCTTTTTCTCTCCGGGATGAGAGGCCCAAAGTCAAACGCAATCCCCGCGCCGATGTTTGCCGGTGAGGGGGGAGGGCGATGGTGTCCAGGCGTGCTTGGACGACGAGGAAGCAGATGCCTTCTTCTTCGACGCCACGGCTTTCGTCGTTTTCTTCATCGCCACCACCCTCGTCTGGCGCATGAGCGCTTCCTGGGCTTGCCCCAGCTGCACAGCCCGATCGAGGCGGACCGGCTCGCCGGAGGTGGCCCGCCGCAGGACCGGCCTCTTTCCGATGATCGGGGGATCGACAGTCACGGTCCTATCCTCCTCGCCTTCCTCCTCCGACGACCCATCAGCAGTGTCTTCAACGAGAGGAGCCCCGGTGTCGGTGCCGCTGGCCTCCCCAGCGGCTGCTGTGCACTGGGCGAGCTCCCCCTCCTTCGCCTCCATCGCGGCCTTGTCCACCACGCAGCCGGCGCTGCTAGCCTCCTTGACGAGCTTTGCCTCCTCCTCGGCAAGCCTCGCCTCCCCCACCCTGGCGGCGATATAGTCCAGCTCCGCCGGAGAGGTGTCCTGGATAAGCCGCGGCTTGGCAGTGATGTACACCTCATGCAAGGTGTCGAAGAACTCCTGCACCGTGAGCCCGTCCGGCTCAACCCAATTCGGGTCAAGGCCATGCGCGTTGAAGAGCGGCATCATGGCAATGATCTCGTTCCGGTGAGAGTTGTTGCTCAGCGGGACCACTCCCGCCGGCGGCTTGAAGACGGCATCCTTGTCGACCTTGCCGGCCTTCGCGGCGGCCCTGGCAAGCTTGCCGGATCGCTCGACCTCGCCCTCGTAGTCAACCTCGAGCTGGAAGATCCGTTGGCAGAGATGGGTGTGCCTCAGCATCGTCAGGTTGTTGTCGAGGCCGGGACGAAGCCTCATGACGTCAACGGCGTTCACGAAAAGCCAGGCCGGCCTCCCCTTGTCATGCAGAGGAGCAATCCGGCGGCGGATGAAGTCCGCCCCGATCATCTCGAGGGTGATCCCGACCTGGGTGAGCCGAAGAATCCTGGTGGTGGCGATCGTTAGCTTCACATCGTCGGCGTCGACGTCGCCCCAATCGCCCCCACGGACCGGCGACTTCTGGCGAACCTCGCAAAAAGCCAGCGGGTCCTCCTCCTCAATCCAATACCACCGGCCCTGCCATTCTTCCCACCTCTCCTTCGTGGCGTCATCTGGGTACGCCCCCTTGGCCCTCGGGATCCAAGCAACGCAGCCAGCAATGGCGCCCCCTTTTTGGATCCGAGGGGAGAAGTAATGGCGGAAGAGCACCATGCTGGGGTGCACCCCGACGAAGCCCTCGCTGAGATGTGCGAAGAGAGCCATGCACGCCACGGCATTCGGGGTGAAATCCAAGAGGCAGAAGCCATAGGTGTGCATGATGTCCTTGAAGAAATCAAAAAAGGGGGGACAGAGCCTGCAGGAGAAATAGTCGACGAAGAAGGGGTACCGATGTGGGGAGGGCCCGGCGCTGGCAGGGACGACGCGCGTGGCTGGATGCCCCGTCTTCTCTCCCCCCGTCTTCACTCCCCATAGGTCCTTGAACATCTCCCGAAGCTCGGGCACACCGACCGTCGAGCGGAAGTAGGCGGACTGCGCCCGTCGCGCCACTAGCTTGCTCTCCGGCTGCTCCGACACGCCGGCATCCTTCACCGCTCCCTTGCTCTTAGTGGACTTAGGCGCCATGGTGGATGCGGGAAGCAAAAAAATCAGAGGATGGCGGAAGCACGGCGGCGATGGGCGGGGGCAGAGAGGCTCGAGAAGAAGGTAGAAAGGGGGCGGCGGTTCTGAGATTGGAGAGAGGCGCAAGGGGAGGGTAAAAGTGAGCAGCGCGCCCGCGGTTATTACTTTTTATGGGGAAGGCGCGGGCCGCCTCCTTTCCCATGAACTGCGATACGACGCATGCGTGCGAACACTGTCCCACGCATGCCTCCCACGTCATGCACATGCACACAACCCCCACGTCGCGCGTTCAATGCGGGTCGTGGGGAAGCGCAGCGGATGGAGCAATTACCGCGGTAAAATCCGCCCCAACTACCTGCGCACCGTTCTGGGCCTAGCCCAACAACGTGCTGCGCTTATGTATGGCCCAGGCCCGGGGGCTCTTGTCGGTGTACAAAAGTAGGGGCTCTCCTTTTGACCTCTTTACTTGTGCACGGGTAGTCAGAGCCACCCGCCACGGCCATGCATAACAGGGCAGGGAAGGGAAGTCAGAGAGAAGCTGAAGGCACAAGACAAACAAAGCAACAACAAGGACCAAGGCCACAAGGATCGGATGGACGAAGAAGGTTCCCTCAGCAAGAACCCTTGCCGGGGCAGGCTCAACGGCCCCGGCAAGACCCTTGCCGGGGCAGCTCGCCCACACCAGCTAAGTGATCCACCTTTGAGCCCCCCCAATGCTAGACAAACACATTGGGACAAGGCTCAGGAGTCACCTCCGTGGTGGCATGCAGATCTTTGTGAAGACAAAGAATAGTCAAGATCAAATGAGGATAAGAAGGCAACAATCATCACCAAGATCCTCACCGAAGAAACCCACGAGACCCCCGGCAAGATCCTTGCCGGGGACGCCAGAGCGCCACGGCAAGACCCTTGCCAGGCCACCCAGCAAGACACTTGCCGGGCCACCCGGCAAGGCCCTCGCCGAGCGCGCCAGCATGACCACTGCCAGGTCCACACCAGCCAAGTCTCGGCTGCCGTTTGCATGTAGCTGCCGACCTAACCAGCTGGGCAGGCACCTGCGTGGCAACATGCAGCCCTTCGTGGAGGCTCCACCACCACGCCACCTCAGTTGCCTGTCTGCCGACATGGCATCGCATGCACCGCTGTCCAGGGCGCTTGTCGAAGCGAGGAGGAGCGGCAACGGACGGGACGGGCCTCGCCCCCGCCCCTGATAAAGTGAAGGGACACCTAAGCCTCGTAATAAATGCACTTTGTCCTGTAATACCAGGGATAAGCTCGCAGCGCTGTAGCACTTTCCACCTCCTGGTGCCACTGTGGCGGCCCCTTTCGCCTATAAAAGGAGGCCCATGGCACCTTGGAGAAGGATTCAGCTCTTTCGAACCTAGCAGCACCCAGAGCTAGTTCAAGAGCTCCAGAACACTAAATACATCCACCAAAGCAGAATCGTAGGGTTCTACGCGTATTTGCGGCCCGAACCTGGGTAAATCCCCTTTGCGCCGTCTGCTAGTCCTGCTCTTCTCACGATCCACGCGCCCCGCAACCGCAGTAGGGATTCCAGTGATCCCATTGGTGTTGTTTCCCACCCACATCTTTGTGGCCTTGGTCCTTGTCATTGCTTTGTTCGTCTTGTGCCTTCGGCTTCTCTCCAGCTTCCCTTTCCTGCCCTGTTATGTGTGGCCGTGGCGGGTGGCTCTGACTGCCCGTGCACAAGTAAAGGGGTCAAAAGGTGAACCCCTACTTTTGTACACGGACAGGTGTCAGCGTTCTGGGAACGGGGGTACCCAGACTTGCCTGCCTGCCGCCTGCGGCGTGGCTCCAGGAGTGGCCCAGTACGGCCCATCTTCATCAACACATGCTCAAGACCCTCGCGAGGGGCCAAGCCTCGCGGGGCGGACGACAGGAGGCTTCCTCAGGCACGGCCTTGTCAAGCTGGCTCACGAGGAGGCGGAGAGATCAAGGCGGGGTACCTCGCGAGGTGCTCGTGACGCAAGCCATGACGACCAAGGCCAGGCGGGCACCAGGCGGGCGCCGGCCTGCGCAGAGTCCTTGTTTCCTCTTTGGTGCAAAGGGGCAAGCGTAGGGGAGAGTATCAAGCAAAGGCAACCATTTTGGTGCAACAAGACCAAGACCAGCAGAACGGCAGGATGGAGGTCATCGTGGAGCCCAAGCCGGCATCACCACCAGAGTCTTTGGCAGGCGAGGACCGACTTTAGTCAGGATAAGTGTACTAGATGTTCCCCTTCAAAATGGCCAATTGTTGGCGCCCTTGCCGCTCAATATTTGGGAAGAGGCCCAGGGCCTCCGCCTATAAATAGGACTAGCCACCCCCAGGGTAGAGGCATCTGATCTGGAGATCAACCAGAGAGAAGAACCTTAGCTAACATCACCATAAGAACTCCTCCCCTCGCTAGGCAGTTCTTCCTTGTATTGTTCATCATCAGCCCTAGAGGCAATCCACCACACCACACACTAGAGTAGGGTATTACACCACAATGGTGGCCCGAACCAGTATAAATCTCGTGTCCTCTGTGTTGTTCTTTGTGTAGTTCAGATCCTTGCGAGGCGACGAGACATGGGTAGGCAGGGGGTGTGATCTCCGCGTGCACCCCAGAATTCAAACCTTGAGGGTCTGCCGGAACCCAAAATCCGATATTTGGCACGCCAGGTAGGGGTGGACCGGAATCCGCCTTCCGTCGCTTCATGTTTCGCCGCCCGTCGCATCCATGTCAGACGCTCGTCGAGCCCGCGCCGACAACCGGGCCGCTCTCGCCACTAGCGTCGCCCAGACAGCCCCCGTCGGCGGGCGCCCTTGCCGTTCCCCGTCGCCTGCCGTCAACGCCGCCACCGGCCCGGCAGGGAACGAGCAGCGGGCATCGTCCCTGCATCCTTCGGTGCGGCGAGAAGGCCGCACGGCCACCCCGTCGCTAACCCCAGCCGGTTCCTCGTCCCACGCCCGTTGCGCCCCTGTGGACACGCACGCCGGGCTACTCCTGGCGTGGGAGCTCCTGCACTACCGTCCCGTCAACAACCTCTACGATGAGTGGCTCGCCCGCATCACCGAGCTCGTCAGCGCCGCTGGGGGCTCCCCTGTGCCATCCCTCTCGCTGCACCGCGTCCAACCCTGCGCAAGCGACGAAGCTCCGGGAGCACCTCAGCCGCCTCCCCCTCAAGAAGGCGCCTTGGCCCCAAGACGCGTGGCCCCCGGGCGGAACCCACTCCGTCCGGATCCAACACAGCAAGAGAAGAGCTGCCAAGAGATCCCTTGGCCCCAAGAAGCCGCCCGTGTGCTCCCCGCACTGGCCCGACACGGGCACGCTCCCGCTCCAGCGCATCAAGACCCCGTGTTGAACCTGGAGGCAGCGCACAAGGACTTCCAAGATCAAGCTCTCCATTACCCAAGGCCTCCCGTGGCCACCGCAGGTTGTCGCGCCTTCACCGCCGAGCTGCGCAGCGTGGCCTGGCCGGGCAAGTTCAAGCCAGACCTGCCCCCACGCTATGATGGCATGGCTGACCCTACAGAGTTCCTCCAGCTCTATGAGTTGGGCATCGAAGCCGCCAACGGGGATGAGAAGGTCATGGCAAACTGGTTCCCCGTGGCGCTCAAGGACGGCGCCTGCACCTGGCTCCTGGCACGATATCCTCCTGGGATGAGATGCGCACCCGATTCATCGCCAACTTCCAAGGCACCCGTGACCGGCCCCCAGCCATGAGCGACTTGCGCCGCATCCAGCAGCAGCCGGAAGAGATCCTGGAGAAGTTCATCCAGCGCTTCAGCAACGCTCGCCTTAAGATCCCCAAGGTGTTTGAGGAGGCCATCATCTCGGCCTTCTCTGACGGCGTGCGCGACGTCAAGATGAAGGAGGAGCTCACGATTCATGAGGTCCTGTGCACCTCCCTAGAGCTATTCAATCTGGCGACCAAGTGCGCTAGGGCTGAGGAGGGGCGCCTTTTCCTCCTGGAGATGCCAGCTGCCGACCCAGAAGAGAAGAAGCCCAAGGTCAAGGACGTGAAGCGCAAGGGGGCTGCCGTGCTTGCAGCAGAGCCAGACACCAAGTGAGGCAGGGATCAGCCTGAGTCATCCAAGGGCAGCTGGTACTGCGTGTACCATGACCTCCACACCCACAACACCAACGAATGCCAAGAGCTCAGGGCCGTGCGAGATGTGCGTGCCGGCCGACGCCCCGAGCGCAGCGACCGGGGCTATGGCCGAGGAGGAGGAAGAAGTGGAGGATGATGGGAAGAACGTGGCCCTCGCCAAGGGTGGCGCAACCGACCTCGCGAGGACCGCTGGCAGGACCAGCCTCGTGAGGGAGCTTGGAGGGATCCACCTCGCGAGGGAGGTTGGAGGACTAGCCTCGCGAGGACCGCCCGCAAGGCAACGCAGGCCTCCCTGCTCTGCCACCACAACCGAGGAGGAATGAAGACCATCATCAGGACGAGGGGGTTGGAGGCTTCCAGGAGCCGCGCGCCATTGCTTTCATCTTGGGCGGCGCTCAAGCTCGGCCTCTCAGCGCATCTTCAAGCAGTTTGCCCATGAAGTGAATGCAGTCCTCCCCAAGCTTGATGCCACGCGCCCTCTCAGGTGGTCAGCATGCGCTATCGTGTTCAGCTTAGCGGATCAGCTCAAGTGCGCGACCACAACCGGAGTCCTCCCGATGCTTTGTTCCCCAATCATCAGCAATGTGCAAGTCACCAGGACCCTCATCGATGGCGGAGTAGGGCTCAATGTCCTATCCGTCGAGACGTTCAACAACCTCCAAGTGCCCTACAATCAGCTGCAGCCGACCAAGCCTTTGTCAGGAGTCTTCCTGTTACCTTTGGGAAGCGCGACAACTACCGCACTAAGCTCATCGACTTTGATGTCGCTCACATCCGCCTGCCATACAATGCCATCCTTGGGTACCCCACCCTGGCCAAGTTCATGGCCGTGACCCATCACTGCTACAATGTCCTCAAGATGCCAGGAAGCGTTGGAGTCATCACCGCATCAATTGAAGACCCAGATCACAGAAGCGGGAGGCTTCCCGAGGCTGCTCCTAAGAAGAAGACATTGCCTGGACCGACCCCTCGGGAGGAAGGCCCCTTAGGGCCCGCGCCTGTTCAGGGGGCGCCTCCTTCTGTCGCATAGGAAGGCGCGCCCGGCGCCCTCCCCGAGCAAGGCTCGGGGGCTCTCGCCTAGAGGGCCATCGACTTTGCTAGGACATTGAGGGAGGCGCTTGGGCATCACTTGGAGGCGTGCTTCAAAGCACATTTCCCTCAAGAAGGAGCAAGACAAGGAGGGCCAACCCCTGAGGAGTTCATCAGTGAGATCGTTCAAGAGCTGCAGGAGTCAAGAGTCATGAGTGGCAGCCGCCGCTTACCCGCCGTAGATCCCCATCCAGGCGAGGATGGCGGGCTGCGCGTCTTCATCGACATACTAGGACTCAACCAGCCGCCTCTCAGGAGCGCCTCTGGCCCTCACGCATGGGACAATGTGAAGGTCCACCCCATAGCTATGTTTGCATGCCTTACGGCCTGCCGAACGCAGCTGCCGTGCGTCAGCGCCTCATGAGGAGCATCCTGGAGGCTCAGGCGGCGAGGCATTCCGCAGTCCTGGCGGAGGTGGAGATGGTCCGCGCGGAGCCGCAGTGCCTCCGGAGCCTCCCGAGGCCCCTGGGCCTGGGGGCTCATGAAGACCGTCTCCCGCAGTGCACGACGTCCGCTACTTTAGCATCCCTTCATCTTCAACAACATTAGGTGACATCCTCCGAGTTTCATTTTCAGCTGGGAGCACCCCCCAGGGCTGCATCATTCCCAGGCCGCGTGGGTCCGTCCCTGCGGTGTGTATCCCTTTATTTCATGTTTTAGCTTACTTTATTGGGGGCGCCCCTCGGGCTGCATTATCCCCAAGCCGCTCGGGCCAGACCCAGTGGCATGTATCCCTCTTTCGTTATCTCGGGTCGTGCGTTTGATTCATCATGATCATTATTTGATGCCTGTCCACGACACCCCTCTTCCTTCATGTCGGCCGCTTGCATGTTAAAGGGGCGGGTACCTGAGCATCGCGACTCATGGGCTCCTACTGGATCTCCAGCCCTCACCCTCTGGCCTTGTCCACGGCATCGCGACCTGGCATACCAGCGACGGCTGAGCCCGCTCAAGGGCCGGGACCCGAGGACTAGAGCGCCGACATCTAAGAAAACTTGCAGGAACACATTACAAGAAAAGGCCGAGAGCCAGGCGCAACCCGCCTTGAGGTAGGGCCCCATGAGTATCGCACTGGCTCACGGGTGCCCAGATACACCTCGCCAGGCCCTACCGTGCTAGCCACGTGTCAGGGCGGGGCTGTACAT